>NW_021620939.1:5398729-5446724 GCF_004785775.1 Grammomys surdaster | reverse complement strand
CCTGCCTGGTCCTCTGGGCTGGAGCAGACACAGAGTTGGTCTGCTCCTGTCCTGTGGAGAAACTGAATCCTGAGTCATCCAGGAGCCACTGCACTCAGAGCAGCTGACACAGAGTCGGTCTGCTCCTGTCCTGTTGAGAAACTGAATCCTGAGCCATCCAGGAGCCACTGCACTCAGAGCAGCTGGAGCCACTGCACTCAGAGCAGCTGAAACTGAATCCTGAGTCATCGAGGACCCACTGCACTCAGAGCAGAAGGATTTCCAGATCCAAGAGGTGGCCTGAGTCCCAGGAGTTATTCCACCCAGGAGATTGGGGGCATAAGACCACAGAGACCTCTGGACTCTGAGGAGCTCTGCAATAAGCAAGATAACTGGAAATACAGACTCCAGTTTTACACAGTGAGGGCAGGTACCACTAGAGTTAACCAGATGGCGAAAGGCAAGCACAAGAACATAAGCAACGAAAACCAAAGTTTCTTGGCATCATCAGTGCCCAATTCTCCCAATATAGCAAGCCCTGAACACCCCATCACACCTGAAAAGCAGGATTCAGAATTAAAATCACTTCTCATGATGATGATAGAGGATTATAAGAAGGAATTAAGTAACTCCCTTAAAGAAATACAGGAGAGTACAAGTAAACAGATAGAAGCCCTTAAAGAGGAATCACAGAAATCCCTTAAAGAAATGGAAGAAAACACAAAGAAGGAATTAAACAAAAACATTCAGGATCTGAAACTAGAAATAGAAACAATAAAGAAAGTTCAAAGGGAGACAACCATGGAGATAGAAAACCTAAGAAAGAGATCAGGAGTCACAGACGCAAGCATCACCAACCGAATACAAGAGATAGAAGAGAGAATCTCAAATGCAGAAGATACGGTGGAAAATATTGACACAGTTGTCAAAGAAAATGCAAAATGCAAAAAACTCCTAACTCAAAACATCCAGGAAATCCAGGACACAATGAGAAGACCAAACCTAAGGATAATAGGTATAGATGAGAATGAAGATTCCCAACTTAAAGGGCCAGTAAATATCTTCAACAAAATTATTGAGGAAAACTTCCCTAACCTAAAGAACAAGATGCCCATAAACATACAAGAAGCCTACAGAACACCAAATAGACTAGACCAGAAAAGAAATACCTCCCGTCACATAATAATCAAAACATCAGATGCACAAAACAAAGAAAAAATACTAAAAGCAGTAAGGGAAAAAGGTCAAGTAACATATAAAGGCAGACCCATAAGAATTACACCAGACTTCTCACCAGAGACTATAAAAGCCAGAAGAGCCTGGACTGACATCATACAGACCCTAAGAGAACACAATTGCCAGCCCAGATTACTATACCCAGCAAAACTCTCAATCACTATAGATGGTGAAACCAAGATATTCCATGACAAAACCAAATTTGCACAATATCTTCCCACAAACCCAGCACTTCAAAGGATAATTGATGGAAAATGCCAACACAAGGAGGGAAACTACAACCTAGGAAAAGCAAGTAGGTAATCTTCCAACAACCCCCAAAAAAGATACAAACATAACTTTACCTCTAATAACAAAAATAACAGGAAGCAACAATCATTTTTCCTTAATATCTCTTAACATCAATGGTCTCAATTCCCCAATAAAAAGACGCAGACTATCAGACTGGATACACAAACAAGACCCAGAATTTTGCTGCATACAAGAAACGCACCTCAGTGACAAAGACAGACACTACCTCAGAATAAAAGGGTGGAAAACAATTTTTCAAGCCAGTGGTCCCAAGAAACAAGCTGGAGTAGCCATTCTAATATCAAATAAAATCGACTTTCAACCAAAAGTAATCAAAAAAGATAAGGAAGGACACTTCATATTCATCAAAGGAAAAATCTACTAAGGTGAACTCTCAATTCTGAACATCTATGCTCCAAATGCAAGGGCACCTACATACATAAAAGAAACTTTACTAAAGCTCAAAACACACATTACACCTCACACAATAATAGTGGGGGATTTCAACACCCCACTGTCAGCAATGGACAGATCATGGAAACAGAAACTAAACAGAGACACTTTGACATTAACAGAAGTTATGAACCAAATGGACTTAACAGACATCTATAGAACATTTCATCCTAAAACAAAAGAATATACCTTTTTCTCAGCACCTCATGGTACCTTCTCCAAAATAGACCATATAATTGGTCACAAAACAAGCCTCTACAGATACAAAAAGATTGAAATAATCCCGTGCATCTTATCATTCACCACGGACTAAGACTGGTCTTTAATAATGACAAAAACAATGGAAAACCCACGTACACATGGAAACTGAACAACTCTCTACTCAATGATGACTTGGTCAAGGAAGAAATAAAGAAAGAAATAAAAGACTTTTTAGAATTCAATGAAAATGAGGACACATCATACCAAAACTTGTGGGACTCCATGAAGGCAGTGCTAAGAGGAAAGCTCATAGCTCTAAGTGCCTACAAAAAGAAACTGGAAAGAGCACACACTAACAAGTTGACTGCACAACTAAAAGCTCTAGAACAAAAGGAAGCAAATACACCCAGGAGGAGTAGAAGGCAGGAAATAATCAAACTCAGGGCTGAAATCAACCAAGTAGAAACAGAAAGAACAATACAAAATATCAATAAAACCAGGAGTTGGTTCTTTGAGAAAATCAACAAGATAGATAAACCCTTAGCCAGATTAACCAGAGGGCACAGAGACAGTATCCAAATTAATAAAATCAGAACTGAAAAGGGAGACATAACAACAGAAACTGAAGAAATTCAAAAAATCATCAGATCCTACTACAAAGGCCTATACTCAACAAAACTGGAAAACCTGGATGAAATGGACAATTTCCTAGACAGATACCAGGTACCGAAGTTAAACCAGGAGCAGATAAACCATCTAAATAGTCCCATAACCCCTCAGGAAATAGCAGCAGTCATCAAAAGCCTCCCCACTAAAAAAAGCCCAGGACCAGATGGTTTTAGTGCTGAATTCTATCAGACCTTCAAGGAAGACCTAATACCAATTCTCTTCAAACTATTCCACAAAATAGAGACAGAAGGAACACTACCCAATTCGTTCTATGAAGCTACAATTACACTCATACCCAAACCCCACAAGGACCCGACAAAGAAAGAGAACTTCAGACCAATCTCCCTTATGAACATCGATGCAAAAATACTCAATAAAATTCTAGCAAACCGAATCCAAGACCACATCAAAACAATCATCCATCATGATCAAGTAGGTTTTATCCCAGGAATGCAGGGATGGTTCAATATTCGGAAATCCATCAATGTAATCCACTATATAAACAAACTTAAAGAAAAAAACCACATGATCATCTCACTAGATGCTGAGAAAGCATTTGACAAAATTCAACATCCCTTCATGATAAAAGTCTTGGAAAGATCAGGAATTCAAGGCCCCTACCTAAACATAGTAAAAGCAATTTACAGCAAACCAGTAGCCAACATCAAGCTAAATGGAGAGAAACTTGAAGCAATCCCACTAAGATCAGGGACTAGACAAGGTTGCCCACTCTCCCCCTACCTATTCAATATAGTACTGGAAGTCTTAGCCAGAGCAATTAGACAACAAAAAGAAGTCAAAGGGATACAAATAGGAAAGGAAGAAGTCAAAATATCGCTATTTGCAGATGATATGATAGTATACTTAAGTGACCCCCAAACTTCCACCAGAGAACTCCTAAACCTGATAAACAACTTCAGCAAAGTGGCTGGTTATAAAATCAACTCAAACAAATCAGTAGCCTTCCTCTACATGAAAGATAAACAGACTGAAAAAGAAATTAGGGAAATGACACCCTTCACAATAGTTGCAAATAATATAAAATACCTTGGTGTGAATCTAACCAAGCAAGTGAAAGACCTGTATGACAAGAACTTCAAGTCTCTGAAGAAAGAAATTGAAGAAGATCTCAGAAGATGGAAAGATCTCCCATGCTCATGGATTGGCAGGATTAATATAATAAAAATGGCCATCTTGCCAAAAGCAATCTACAGATTCAATGCAATCCCCATTAAAATCCCAACTCAATTCTTCACAGAGTTAGAAAAGGAAATTCTCAAATTTATATGGAATAACAAAAATCCCAGGATAGCGAAAACTATTCTCAACAATAAAAGAACTTCTGGAGGAATTACCATCCCTGACCTCAAGCTGTACTACAGAGCAATAGTGATAAAAACTACCTGGTATTGGTACAGAGACAGGCAGGAAGATCAATGGAATAGAATTGAAGACCCAGAAATGAACCCACACTCCTATGGTCACTTGATCTTTGACAAAGGAGCTAAAACTGTCCAGTGGAAAAAGGACAGCATTTTCAACAAATGGTGCTGGTTCAACTGGAAGACAACATGTAGAAGAATGAAAATTGATCCATTCTTATCCCCTTGTACAAAGCTCAAGTCTATGTGGATAAAGGACCTCCACATAAAACCAGATACACTGAAACTAATAGAAGAGAAGGTGGGGAAAAGCCTCGAATACTTGGGCACAGGGGAAAAGTTCCTGAACAGAACTCCAATGGCATATGCTCTAAGATCGAGAATTGACAAATGGGACTTCATAAAATTGCAAAGTTTCTGTAAGGCAAAGGACACTGTCAATAGGACAAAACGACAACCAACAAATTGGGAAAAGATCTTTACCAATCCTTCATCTGATAGAGGGCTAGTATCCAATATATACAAAGAACTCAAGAAATTAGACTCCAGACAACCAAATTACCCTATTAAAAAATGGGGTATAGAGCTTAACAAAGAATTTTCAACGGAAGAAACTCGAATGGCCGAGAAGCATCTAAAGAAATGTTCAGCATCCTTAGTCGTCAGGGAAATGCAAATCAAAACAACCCTGAGATTCCATCTCACACCAGTCAGAATGGCTAAGATTAAAAACTCAGGTGATAGTAGATGCTGGCTAGGGTGTGGAGAAAGAGGAACACTCCTCCATTGTTGGTGGGACTGCAAGATGGTGCAACCACTTTGGAAATCAGTCTGGCGGTTCCTCAGAAAATTGGACATAGCATTGCCCGAGGATCCAGCTATACCACTCCTAGGCATATACCCAGAAGATGCTCGAACATATAACAAGGACATATGCTCAACTATGTTCATAGCAGCCTTATTTATAATAGCCAGGAGCTGGAAAGAACCCAGATGTCCTTCAACTGAGGAATGGATTCAAAAAATGTGGTATATTTACACAATGGAGTATTACTCAGCTATTAAAAACAATGAATTCGAGAGGTTCCTAGGTAAATGGATGGAACTAGAAATTATCATCCTGAGTGAGGTAAGCCAATCACAAAAGAAGACACATGGTATTCACTCACTGATTATTGGATATTAGCCTAGAACCTTGAAATGCCCAAGATGTAACTCACAGGCCACATGAAGCCCATAAAGAAGGAAGACCAAGTGAGGGTGATTCGGTCCTTCTTAGAAGGAGCAACAAAATACTCAAGGGAGCAAATATGGAGACAAAGTGAGGGACAGAAACTGAAGGAGGGGCCGTCTCAAGACCACCCCACCTGAGTATCTATCCCATGTGCAATCACCAAAGGTAGATGCTGATGTGGAAGACAGGAAGTGCATGCTGATAAGAGCCTGATATGGATATCTCCTCAGAGGCCTTCAAGAGTCAGACATATTCAGAGGCAGATGCTCACAACTAGCCATTGAACTGATCATGGGGTTCTCAATAGAGGAGTTAGAGTGAAGACTGAAGGAGCTGAAAGGGTTTGTGGCACCATGAGGAGAGCAACAATACCAACCAACCACAGCTCCCAGGGTCTAAACCACCAGCCTGGGAGCACTTAGGGGGGGATCCAGGCCTTCAGCTGAATATGTAAAAGTGGAGGGCCCTGCTGGGCATAGGTGGAAGAAGAGAACCTTGACCTCATGAAGGCTGGATGCCCCAGGGGGTGGGAATTTTGAGGGTGGGGAGGTGGGAGTGGGGGGGTGTAGATAGAGGTTACATCCACAGAGAAGAAGGAGGAGGGGCGAGGGGATTGGGGGTTCTGAGGGGGTGGTGGGGGATGGGGTAAGGTGACAACATATGAAATGTAAATAAATCATCCAATAAAAAAAAAAAAAAAAAAAAAAGAAGTGCTACCCTGCTGACTGTTTCTTTAGTCATACAGAAATCATTAGTATTTGGGGAGATGGCTCATTGGTAAAGGGCTTATTGTGCAAACCAGATGACCTGAATTCAGATCCCTGAACCCACGTAAAAAGCTGGGTACAGTAGTAGTGCACATGTCTGTAATCCTAGTATATTCCTATTGGGAGAGTGGAGGTGGAAAGAAGAGTAGTTCTAGAAGATCAGCATACACAGTCGTGAACAAGAAAGTACCTGTCTCAAACAAAGTGGAAGGTGAAGACCCAATGTGATACCTGAGGTGTCATCTGATATCTACATGTGCTCTGGGACACACACACACACACACACACACACACAATGACACACATATAGAGGTTAGAGGACAACTTGTGGGAATTAGTCTCTCCTTCCACCATGTGCTCCTGGAGAGAACTCAGGTTGTCAGACTTGGTGTCAAGTCATCTCTTCAGTCTTCAGCTTTTAGCAGTAGGTAATCAGGGCAACAGTGATAGTTCCCAAAGCCTTGTATGATAGACCCAGGGTTCTTTAGTATGTATCTCTTGGGCACTGAGTGTAGCTCAATGTATACAGTAACTAGTATGTATCTCTTGGGCATTGAGTGTCAAGGTCCTAGAGTTTGGCAGTTCTCTGGAACTCCTCCAATAATCATTGCCCATAATCCATTTGCTTTGGCTCTGCATAGCTATATCTATACTTCTAATATTCTTTGTCCTCTCAGATACCTGTTTCCCACAATTTCTGCCACTGACCTTTCTCTGGAACTCTTCAGCTCTTCAGCCACTTTCTTTCCAGTATTCTATCTTTTATATCCAGTATTTGTTATCACTGCTGTGGCTGTTGCTGTTGTTACCACTGCCATTACTACCACCCTATTTTTTCTTTTTGGCTTTTACCAGCTCAGCCCTTTCTATTTCATAATAAAGATCCAATTCTCATGAGGAAGAAGCCTTTTATTAGGCACAATTTTGCAATACCACAGGAGACAGTACAAGAGGTTGTCTTCCAGGTCTATTTATATAGTCAGTAGAAGGTAACCATTCATTCAAATGAAGGATTGTTTACACTAATCAGAAGCCTTAGCCAGGCCACCAAGGGAAGTGCTCACTCTCTGGTATGTTATAATGAAGGTGACTGTAAAAATCTTTTGGAGTGCTGCTTTCTAAGCAAGGTATCTGGAGTAGTTACACTTCAGCCGTGCTGTGGTTGTAATGGTCCTCTGCATCTGTTGGAGTGTCCTCAGAGTGATTGTGTTTAAAACATTTAGGCTTCTAAGAGGACAATGTGGCCAATTGACAGTAAAGGATTTCTTGGCTGACAGTTGCTCTCTTAAGGCTCCTGTGTATAAAGAAGGGGCCTGTTAATCATGGTTATCAAAATATTAAATACAATTTTATAGTTTGTAAAGAATAGACCCAAAGTATTAAAGAATAAGAGAACAAAATAAATAATGAAAAGAAAAACTACTATTATTGTAGTTTTTGGTTTCTATAGGGCATATGCTTAAGAGGGAAAAGCAAATGGCTCTGTAAGAGTTGAGATTTACTTCCATTATGTCATTTCAACTATACATTAATTATCAACAGATGCCTAGAACTACATGAGTTAGGAAAGGGGCCTTTTGTATGGTAGAAAAGTTTACAAGGCATATTTAAGAAACAAATAATGTAAGCCAACTAGTGTACACTGTTAAGATAATGATGGTTGGTATGATAGGAAAAGTAAGTCAGGCTTGTATTTAGAGTATTATATGCCATAGGGTAAAGATAATGATGTGGACTTTCAGCTTTTTTGCTGGTCAGTTGAGTTCCACATGTGCTGTTGTCACACAGTATTGTAACAGTCTGCTACTACAGTGAAACACAGAAGAGAGTAAAGAGGTTTCTTTTGGTACATAGTTTTAGAGCTTCAAACTTCAGGATCAGTCAGCCTGTTGTGTCAAATGCCATTGGCCAGGGAGCATGTGGTTGGACACTCTGTATACTATAGGAACTAGGAAGCAAAGCAGGGAAGTCTGCATAGGTCAGGATACCAGAATTTTCTATGAGTGCTATGATCTCTCAGGGGCTTTACTTTCTAAAGAACTCATTACTTCCCAATAATGCCACCCTGAAGACACATAAACTTTAGGGGATGAAAACCATAGTACACAGTATAAAACTTAAAAGAGAAACTATTATTTAAGATACATATTGATGAATTTGTAGATGTTTTCTGAGGTGTATTCTACAGTACTGCAATGAGTAACTGGTGGAGAGTAATGAATCAAGATTGTGTGGTGTTGTTTAGCATTGTTTACTGTTATTGTTTACTAGTATGGGGAGTACATTGCTTCATTTTTGAGACAGGGTCTGGCCTCAAATTCAGTAGGTAACCCAGGCTGAACTCAAAAGTTTAGAAGCTCTGCACAAGTACAGTTAAACATCATTGGAATTGGTAGTTTATTGTAGAGATTTCATTAAACCGTTATTGTAAGTACCCTTTGAGTGATTTCTGTGAATCACTTTGTTGAGGTCCTTTTTCTCTGAGTAGAAATTGTATGTAGATAAGGAGTTCTGCTGGCCTTGGGCAGCCTTTATATCCCTTGGCATTTGATAGCAGGGAGTGGCAGCAGCAGTAAAGAAGGAGCACCAGCAAGTGTTTGCATCTACTTTCATAGCAGAAAGGTATGAAAGGTACTAGGTACTAGGACCGTTTACTGTATGCAGCTCATGTTCCGTGTAGCTTATAGAGCTCTGGGAAGTTTGAATTCTTTATATAGCAGTAATCCTTTGCTAATGTAACAGTTAATAAACCTAGGCATTGAAACTCAACTCTTGCTGTGTATCTCTTGGTTCCTCCTCTTATGTGGATATCGAAGCAGCAAGCAGTTCCACTGCTGTTTTTTCACCATCTCTGCTGATGTTGTTTCCTTTGTGACTCATCTCAGCTCTATTAAAATTAGGCAAGAAAAGCTCTTAATCTCTAATGTTGTGTGTGTGCCATCACTCTTCCCTCAGAAGACATGGGTTATTAAATGAAAATCTGTATGCCAGGTGTGTGATGCTGCCTCGCAAGTTTATTAGTCAGGGAGGCTCCAAAGTTTGATTTGCATTTCCCCATGGGGAATCTATTAAACAATCTTTAAAATAGTAGCAACAGCTAAATCACACCTGAGATGCTGAGATCCCAGAATTGGTCTTGAGGTTGTGTGCCACAGTATTAGATTAGTGCTAGAGTAACACTCTCACTGGGGAAGAGGGTGAAAACTGGTTGTCACTCAGTCCACAAAATGGTGTGCCTCAGTAGTCCCGATCTGGCACTAGGACCCCAGTAAATTCCTAGAAAGCTGCTGATCTCTGTTACTTGATGAAAGCTTGGAAACACTGGTTCTACTGCCATGGAAGGAAACAGCAGTAACAGCATCAGCAACAACACCAGGGCAAATCAACCACGTAGCAAGAGTGAAAGGGGAGAGAATAAACTTCCTCTAAAATACACTTTTTTTATCTGGGCTCCTACCAAAAGGTGCTACTCACAGTTGGGGTGAGTCCTACAATGATCAGGACAGTTCTTCAGATGAGACTCCCTACTCAGCTGCTTCTAATTTGTGGCATGTTGACATTAAAACTAGCCATAATAATGTCTACAGATATTAATCATTTTTCATATTTTATTGACCATTAGTTTTTCTTTAAGAAAAGGGTTTTATCTTATGCATATATGATGCTTGCATGTATTTATGTGTGCCATGTGCATGACTAGTGCTCATATAGGCCAGAAGTATCAGATCTCTTTGATCTGGAGTTACAAACAGTTATGGGTTGTCATGTGACTGTTAGGAACTGAATCCAGGTTTTCTAAAAGAGCAGCCAGTGCTCTTGACTGTTGAGCCATTTCTAGGCCCTTGCTTTTCTTCTTTTGAGAGCTGTTTACTCAATTTATTTACATACTTATTGATTAAATTGATTGGCTTGTGGGTTTTTCATTTTTGATGTATTCTAGATATTAATTTCATGAGATGAGTATATGGCAAAGATTTTCTCTAGTATGTGGGCTCCTTCACTGGTAACTGTTTCCTTAGTTGTTTTCACTTTATTTTATTAGACTCTCTTCTTTCTTCGTTTCTTTTTTATTTTATTCATTCATTTTTTTAAAAAGTCAGGCTCTTTCTATACAGTTCTGGCTGTTCTGGAGCTTCATATATAGATCAAGCTGGCCTCGAACTCACCAAGTTCCACTTGCCTCTGCCTCCAGAATGCTTAGATTAAAGATGTGCACTACCACACCTGGATATTTTTGTTAGTCTTTTTTTTTTTTTTAGGTTAATATACAAAGTAATGGGACTTTACCATAAGATCATCATACCTACTTTTTTGAATATTTTATTTATTCTTTGAAATTTCTTACCTGTGTAATGTATCTGATAATAACATTGCCCTTCCCCCTCTCTTGACCTTCCACCTTCTTCATCATCTCCTCTTCTTCCTTTTCCTCTTTCTCCTCCTCTTCTTTTGTTAAGTAATCCATTGAGTTTAGTTATTGCAGCTTGCATGAACATAGATGTGAGGCTACTCACCAGAACATGAGCAGCCTATTAACAGCCACACCCCTCTTACTCCCCTCCCCAAATACAACTCTCCCGCCTTCTAGCCATAGCCAATAGCTCTTTGGCTAAGAGTGGAGCCCCAGGAGTTCTTCCCCTTGGTTAGCTTGATCTTGTACAGATCTTCTGCAGGCAATTACAGCTGCTGTGGTTCATGAGTATAATGCCCATGTCATGTTGCGAAGACAGCATTTCATAGCACACCTCCTCGTTCTCTACCTCATAACGTTTTATGTGCCCTGTCTTCTGTGATCTTCCCTGAATGATGTGTATATATGTGTTCCCCTCCCCATCCTGGTTTGTATTTGTTTATTTATGTGGCTAGCTTGATAGAAGTTAGAGTTATCTAAGAAAAGGTACACACAATTGAGAAAATACTTCCATAAGGTTGGTTTGTAGGCAAGCCTGGGGCATTTTCTTGATTAATATTTGTTGAGGAAGATTCTAACTCTGTGAATAGTGCCATTTCTGGGCAGGTGGTCCAAGGATGTATGAGGTAATAAGAGTAAGCCAGTAAGCAGTGTTCTTCCATAGCCCTTCTTTCAGTTCCTGCTCCAAGTTTCTGTCCTACTTGTGTTCCCTGCTTTCTGACTTCCCACAGTGAAGGACTATAATGTGCAATGTGAGATAAGCACATTTCTCCTAAGTTGTTTTTTCATCATGTTGTCACCTTTGGTGACTGCACATGGGATGGATACTCAGGTGGAAAGGTCTTTAGATGGCCCCTCCTTCAGTTTCTGTCCCTCACTTTGTCTCCATATTTGCTCCCTTGAGTATTTTGTTGCTCCTTCTAAGAAGGACCGAATCACCCCCACTTGGTCTTCCTTCTTCATGAGCTTCATGTGGCCTGTGAGTTGCATCTTGGGCATTTCAAGGTTCTGGGCTAATATCCGATAATCAGTGAGTGAATGCACATGTTGACCCAACCGTGCATCGAAGAGATGAACGGGGATGTAAGATCGTAATGTAATCTTAAATTTGCATTGTGAATATTTTGTTGAGAATTTAAAAATCTATGTTCATTAAGGAAACTGGGCTGTAGTTTTTGTTGTTTTATCTAGTTTTGCTATTCATAATACTGATTTCATAGGAGTTTAGTAGTGTACCTTCCCTTTGTATTTTGTCAGTTTATGGAGTTCCCCTTAAATTGATGTTAGGTACTCCTTAAATATTTGGTAGCAATAAATCCTTTTGGTCTTGAAATTGTCAATGTAGAAGTTGTAATTACTGCTTCATTCTTATTGCTACTTATGGATCTGTTTAATTTGTTTATACTTTAAATTTGGTAAACTACAGCTGTTTAGGAATTTAATTATTTCTTCTGGATATTCCTTCTTTTGGAGTGTAAATTTTCAAAAATACTTTCTCATAATCCTGTGATTTCATTGAAGTCTGTTGTAAAATACCTTTTTCATATCTAATTTTATTAATAACAGCTGTCTCTTTTGTTTAGCCTGGCCAAAGTGGCTTGTTTATTTTAATAAGAATAACTCTTTGTTTGATAGATTTTTATGTATTGTTCATATAGCCTGTGTTTCATTAATTCTTAGACACATATATATTATATATATATAATATATATATACATACACACATTATTTCTTGGGGTTTGGTGCACTTGGGTTTGGCTTCTTGTTTCTCTACATCTTTGATGTATAACATTAAGTTATTTATTTCAGAATTTTTTAATGTAAACACTTGTAGATATGATTCCCTCTTAGGAGTGCTTTGCTATATTCCAAAGGTTCTGGGATGTTGTGCTCTCTCATTTTAATTTGATTCTAGAACATTTTTAATTGCTTCCTTGATTTTTTTTTTTAGTGTACGGTCAAGTTAGTTACCCAAGTATTTGTTTAGTTTCTTTTGCTGTTGATTTCTAGCTTTATTCCACTCTATTCTTAGAAGATACAAGGAATTATTTTGATTATTTTTGTATTGGATAAGGCATTTTTGGTTCTTAAAGTTCTTGCTCTTTATTTCTGTATCAATAGATCAAACAAGTTATATTTCCCCAAGTACTGATTTAGATAGAGATGTTAAGAAGCACCAGTAAGTTTTACAAACAGTAATAGTCGGTGACCTCTTTAAATGCAATTTAATCATTGCTATAAGCTAAGTATAATAGTTTAATGCACTAGGCTAAATATGCACAAAGCCTGCATATTTTGAATTATAAAAGTGGTTTGTATAGTTTATTTGATCAAAACCATATGCATAATCAAGTGTGCATTTCTACAATGAATGTACTTACAAATATGTCAGTAAAACACGACTCCAAATACCTGTCCTGGTGTCAGCTTTGTAAGCGCTGCCGTTCCTGCTGCTGAAAAATTTATTTTTAGCTTTAATATTATCAAGGAAGATGAGGTCTGCCAAAACTTAACAAATATATTGTAAGCACCAAAAGTTTTTAAAGATTCTCCTTAATTCAGAAAAGCTAACATATAACCTTTAGATTCTTTAAAACACTGGTTTTTTTGGGGGGGGTCATTTAGTGGGGAATTTAGTGAAGAAGGATAAGTGCCTTTTAGAAAAATAACAACCCTACTCTTTAGAAAATAATATTAAAGTAAATGCTCCACTAAGACATAAACATTTTCACAAAAGCATGGTTCATTAAAAGAAACCTAAACCAGTCACTGGGCTAATATTCAGTTATCAGTGAGTGCATACCATGTGTGTTCTTTTGTTATTAGGTTACCTCACTCAGGATATTTTCTAATACCATCCATTTGCCTAAGAATTTCACAAATTCATTGTTTTTAATAGCTGAGTAATACTCTATTGTGTAAATGTACTACATTTTCTGTATCCATTTCTCTGTTGAAGGACATCTGGGTTCTTTCCAGCTTCTGGCTATTATAAATAAGGCTGCTATGATCACAGTGGAGCATATGTCCTTGTTATATGTTGGAGCATCTTCTAGGTATATACCTAGGAGTGGTATAGCTGGGTCCTTAGGTAATGCTATGTCCAATTTTCTGAGGAACTGCCAGACTGATTTCCAGAGTGATTGTACCAGCTTGCAATCCTACCAACAACGGAGGAGTGTTCCTCTTTCTCCACATCCTTGCCAGCATCTGCCTTCACCTGAGTTTTGATCTTAGCCATTCTGACTGGTGTGAAGTGGAATCTAAGAGTTGTTTTGATTTGCATTTCCCTGACGACTAAGGATGTTGAACACTTCTTTAGGTGCTTCTCGGCCATTCAAGTTTTCTTAGTTGAGAATTCTTTGTTTAGCTCTGTACCCCATTTTTAAATAGAGTTGTTTGTCTGGAGTCTAATTTCTTGAGTTCTTTATATATTGGATATTAGCCCTCTATCCCCACATTAATCTCATGAAGAAGGAAGACCAAAGTGTGGGTGCTTTGGTCCTTCTTAGAAGGAGTAACAAAATACTCATGGGAGCAAATATAGAGACAAAGTGTGGGAACTGAAACTGAAAGGAGGGGTCGTCTGGAGACTGTTCCACCTGGGTATCCATCCCATGTACAGTCACCAAAGGTAGATGCTGATGTGGATGCCAGGAAGTGCATGCTGACAGGAGCCTGATATAGCTGTCTCCTTAGAGGTCTGCCAGAGCCTGACATATACAGAGGCGGATGCTCACAGCTAACCATTGAACTGATCATGGGGTTCCCAATGGAGGAGTGAGAGAGAAGACTGAAGGAGCTGAAAGGGTTTGTGGCCCCATGGGGAGAACAACAATACCAATCAACTAGAGGTCCCAGGGTCTAAACCACCAGCCTGAGAGCACATAGGGAGGGACCCATGGCTCCAGCTGTCTGTGTACAGGAGGATGGCCTTGTTGGGCATAGGTAGGAAAGGAGGTCCTTGTTCCCATGAAGACTGGATGCCCCAGTGTGGGGGAATTCGAGGGTGGGGAGGTGGGAGTATGAGGGTGGGTGGGGGCACATCCTCATAGAAGCAGGAGGATGGGGGACAGGATAGGGGGTTCCTGGGTGAGGGTAGAAATGAGAAAAGGGGATAACATCTGAAATGTAAATAAAATATCCAATAAAAAACAAAAAACCTAGTCACTGCCTTTAATAACTCTTCAGGCCACTGTTGTCTAAAAACTTCAGAATACATAAAGTACAAGTCTCAACTTTCTTGAAGTTAAAAGGACATTTATACTCCACATGTTATATACCTATAGCTTGTATGCACAAATCTACTTAGCATATAGATTACTTTATCCTTTACAGATGGGACTACATGGTTTGCAGTACTTTAGCTTATATGTAGTCATCAAAACACACTAAGCAATTTCACTACAGTAAGATAAGACTTCGAGTTAAGAATCTAAAAAGATTCATTCGGTGCCTAGTTGTCAGGTTATTACTGTAGGAACCAGTTACAATGTATGGTTTCCACGGGAATTTACAAAAGGTGTCAGGACCTACAATTGGCTCTGTCATAAACTTTTTTAGCCCATTTCAATTTCTAGCCCAATTCATTGTAAATAAGTTTTTAACTGTAGCAAAACTCTTTGGAGCCTTTTGAATAAAGAAGAAAATATCCTCAGCTTGCACTCAGCCTTGGCTTCTAATTACCATTGCCTTGTGAGTATTTTCAGTGACCAACTCTTACAAAAAGATCTTTTTTTTTTTTTAATCCTGAGGATACAGTTTAGTTACACATGGTTATAAAATCCCAACCTGATCCGCATTTAACTCTGTATTCTTGATGCGCAAAGTGGTTGTTTAAATAGGCTATCTACTGCATTTCAATTCTCTTTTAATATATGTGAAATGTTAATCACAATTTATATTTTATTAACTGGAATTTTTTGTTTGTTTTACAGGGGCTCTTTCCTGCGAATTATATACATTTGAAAAAGGCAATTGTCAGTAACAGGGGGTGAGTAATTAACCTAAGTTAATTTATAATTATTAGAGGTTTCAGAAGTCTGACTTGGTTCATAGTTTAAAATATATTATTGGCAAGTTTTAAAAAATATGTTTTTATTATTATATAGAATCCTGAGCTCTAAGATTTTAAAGTCATATTTTGGATAAATACCTTTAACTATAAATTTCATTAAAGCAGCTATACATGTAGTGTTTTCATAAGTACATTAGGTACAGCTTTGAGAATAATCATATATAGACTAAGTATTAGAGATAAATTTGTCATTTCACTGTTACATGGCAAAGTGAAGGAAACTTTTAAAAATTTTCAATTATAAGTAGAGATTAAATATATTTAAAGGTATACCTTATGAATAGAAAACATGTATACAAAATGGATACATTAAACCACACATTGAAATACAAAAATAAATTTTTGTTTTGTCTTTGAGACAGGGCCTCCCTGTGTAGCCCTCATTGGCCTAGAACTTGTTATGTAAACCAGGCTGGTCTCAAACTCAGAGACCTACCTGTCTCTTCCTCCACCGTGCTAGGATAAAGGCATATACCACCACAATCTAGTGTTTTTATAGGATTTCTGAGTGTACAAATGTGTGGTCTCTGATTTCTGTACCTAACTTGGACTCTTTTTCTTTTGTTTGTTTTGTCAAATTTTGATGTGTTTTTGTTTTATCTTATTATATTTTATTTTATTTTTATTATTATCCCTTAAAAGCCTGTTTGTGTTTTAATGAAAGGAAGGACAGAGAGGGTATGGATCTGGATGGGTAGGGAGATGAGGAGAAACTGGGAGGAGTGGAGGAAGGGGAAACTAATCAGGATATGTGGGTAAAAAAATATTTTCAATAGAACAAATTTAAAATAAAACATTTTAAAAAGACATATCCAACAACACAATAGTAAGAAAAACAAAAGCAATATTCACAGAAAAGAGATGAGAAATAAATATACCAAATTCTAGTATTTGTTGTTTTACATGTTGAGAGTGCTTTTAAAGATATTTGTTGTTGATATTGTATCCTACTTTATAAAGTTATTTTATTTTTCAAAATTCATGGGGGGGGGGTTGAGACAGGGTTTCTCTGTGTAGCCCTGGCTTTCCTGGAACTCACTCTGTAGACCAGGCTGGCCTCGAACTCGGAAATCCGCCTGCCTCTGCCTCCCAAGTGCTAGGATTAAAGGCGTGCGCCACCACTGCCCAGCTCAAAATTCATTCTAAAATGGAAAATTTAAGGTCTGTTTAATTTTCAACTAAGAAAACTTTAGACTGGAGAATGAATCAGTAATGTAGTGTTTAAAGTTGAGTTGTGAGAATAAAATACATTAGTGAAATTATGAGGTGGAATGTAATGTAAGATGTTATTTGTGCTCATGTTTAAACTGTGAAAACCAAGACAGGAAAGAACAACGCCAACCAGATAATGATAACATCAGCTTTGATCTACTCCAGTGTCTTGGATACAAAGATCCTTAGGGTAGGACACCAGATCCCTGGAGCTGGAGGAATGGGTCTTGAGATACTGAGCACAAGCGTTTGAGGAAGGGGACAACAGTGCTGCTACTGCTGCTTATGAATAATATGGCAATAAGGGCAGAGTCTACTGGTGCTAGAGACTACTGGATGCTACAGCCAGTTTTCATTGGTAGAGAATTGTTTATAGGAACACAAAGAAACACATTTTAAAAACTACCTTTCTAATGTCTGCAGCTGACAAAAGAGGTTATGTAATAATGTTCATGCCCTCAGCATTAAGATCGGTGCTCAAAAGGTTAGATTTGAAAGTGGTAATAATTAGTAAATCATTGATCTGACTTCCAAGGAAAAATGTGTTATTAGAGAATTACAAGAATTACAGGATTATGATATAGAAATTAACAACATTATGATATAAAACATTAAAATAATTCTTTATCCACCCCCCCTTTTTTTTCTTTGTGTGTTGGGAACTAAACAGAGTCCTGTGTGTGGTAAATAAGCACTATCTCTGAGCCACATCTAGAGTCTCTGACTTTTTATTTTAGCTTTAATCTTTTTTTTTATAGTCCAGTTGTTATCCCCCTCCTGGTCTGCTCTCCAACAGTTCCTCATTCCATTCCTCCTCCTCCCCTGTCTACAAGAGGTTGTCCCTTCCCACCCTTTTAGGCCTCCCTCTTCCTGGGGCCTCAAGTCTCTCAGGGGTTAGGTACATCTTCTCTCAGAGGCCAGACCAGGCACTCCTCTGCTATCTGTGTGTTGAGGTCCTCAGACTAGCTAATGTATGCTGCCTGGTTGGTGGCTCAGTGTCTGAGAGATCTCGGGGTCCAGGTTAGTTGAGACTGTTGGTCTTCCTATTGGGTTGCCCTCCTCCTCTGCTTCTTCCAGCCTTTCCCTAATTCAACCACAGTAGTCCCCAACTTCAGCCCATTGGTTGGGTGTCAGTATCTGTATCTGTCTCAGTCAGCTGCTTGTTGGGCCTCTCAGAGGACAGTCATGCTAGGCTCCTGTCCTTAAGCACTTCATAGCATCAGTAATAGTGTCAGGCCTTGGAGACTCCTCTTGAGATGGATCTCAAGTTGGGCCAGTGACTGGATCACCTTTCCCTCTGTCTCTTCTCCATTTTTGTCCTTGCAGTTCTTTTAGATAGGAACAATTCTGGGTCAGAGTTTTTGACTGTGGGATGGCAAGCCCATCCCTCCACTTGATGTCCTGTCTTTCTATTGGAGGTGGACTCTACAAGTTCCCTCTCCCCACTGTTGGGCATTTCATCTAAGGTCTTTTTTTTTGAGTCCTGAGCATCTCTTACCATATCCCAGGTCTCTGGTACATTCTAGAGGGTCCTCCTGCTTCTCACCTCCCAAGGTTGCATATTTCCATTCATTCTGCTGGCCCTAAGGGCTTCTCTCCTGTCTTCCCCCCAATACCTGATCATGTTCCCCCTTTCCCTTCCCCCTCGTCTCTCCCAGCCAGATCCCTCCCTCCCTCTGTCCTCTGCTTTCTTCTCCCTCCCAAGTGGGATTGAAGCATCCTCACTTGGGTCTTTCTGCTTGTTAACCTTCTTGAATTCTGTGGATTGTAACCTAGGTATTCTGTACTTTTTTGGCTAATATCCATTTATTAGTGAGTACATACCATGCATGTCCTTTTGAGTCTGAGTTACCTCACTCAAAATGATATTTTCTAGTTCCATCCATTTGCCTGCAAAACTCAGGATACTGTGGATACAATCCACAGAACACAAGAAGGTTAGTAAGCAGAAGGGCTCAAGTGAGGATGCTTCAATTCCACTTGAGAGGGAGAAGAAAACAGGGGGCTCTTCTTCCTCTTCCTCTTCCCTTGCTTCTGCTTCTTCTTTCTTTTTATTCTCCTTTTCTTCCTCCTCCTCCTTCTTCTGCCTCCTTCTCTTCTGTTGCTGCTTTTCTTCCAGCTTCTCCTGTTGCTCTTCCTGCTCTTTGTCCTTCTTCTTCTCCTCTTTTTTCTTCTGCTTCTCCTTTTTTGGTTTTTCAAGACAAGGTTTCTTTGGGTAGTCTGGAACTCACAGAAATCGGCCATGCTTCTGTCTCTCAAGTGCTGGGATTAAAGATGTATACTGTACATCATCACCGCCTGGTTCTTTTTTTCTTACTTGAACCTTTCAACTGAGGTGTGTGTGTGTGTGTGTTTTAACAGAAGCAAGCAGGTTTATTTTATGTGCCCAAGAGCATCATGGAAGAAATGAACACCCAAAGCAGCAATGAGATTTGAGAGCTCATTATATTATCTTAATAGAGGAAAAGAAAGGGCAAGAGACACTTTAAAAGAATAAATGGCTTTTTAAGAGGAGCATAGTGGTGGGGCGAGAAGAGACATATATGCAAGCGCAAATGACGTCTGAAAAGTAAATAGCCTTTGAGCATAGTTGGAAGACCTGATAGTTTGCAGAAATATTTATCCTGTGTATTGTGTCAGCTTTGCCTGGTCTCTTATGATGCATCAGTTTTAGGTTGAAACTTTTATTTTTTTTTACTAAAAGATTGGGTTTTTTTGGAGTTTTTAAAAGCAATCATAGTATATCAAAACTGCTGAGTATTATAATTTCTTATTTTCTATAACTTGTGGAATGATATAAATGGAATGTAACAAATTTATCAGGATAGAAATATATCTAGGCTGAGGAGATGATGTAGTGGGTAAAAATACTTACTGTACAAACATGAGGACCTAAGTTCAAATACTCAGAATATGTGTAAAATCTGGATATATAGCATCAGCATATATAATTCCAATGCCTCTATAGGTAGATGAGAGATGGAGACTGCAAGCTTGGGGGTCAACTAGCATGTGTTAGTTAGGGGTTTCTAAAGGAACAGAACGATATGGTGAAAAAATGTAATTTATTAGAGAAGCTTACAGTCTGTGGTCCAGGTAGTCCAGTGATGGCTATTTCTTGTGAGAAAGGCAAATAATCTGGTAGTTGTTCAGTCCACAAGACTGGGTGTCTCACTGGGTGGTGATGGTGGTGATGGTGCTAGTGCATGTCTTTAATCCCAACACTTGGGAGGCAGAAGTAGGAGGATTTCTGGTCTATATAGACCAGCCTGGTCTCTGTATCAAGTTCCAAGACAGCCAGAGCTACACAAAGAAATGTTATCTCAGGAAAACAAAACAAAACAAAACAAAAGCCACAAATCAATCAAACAAACAAAAGACTGGAGACCTAGTGCTGGAGGTCTGGCAAATTTCTAGAGACCTGCTACTGGTCTTCCTGTATGTTAGAATCCCAGAGAAGTAGGTTCTGATACAAGCAAAGGAATACCAGAGCAAGATATTGATGCACTTGCCAACAAGAGAGAGGGCAAGTAGGCAAAAATCAAAAGTTTCCTCCTTCCCTGTCCTTTTATATAGGCTGCTACTAGAAACTGGCAGATTTAGGGTGAGTTTTCCTATCTCAAATGATCCAGTCAAGAAAATCTTTCAGATGCATGCTCAGCTACTTGAGTTTTAGTTGATTGTAGATATAGTTGAGTTAGGAACCAAGATAAGTCATCACAGGGCTAGAAAACATCAAAGAGACCTTGTATCAAAGATGGAGGGGGAAGTTGAAGACTCACACTCCAGGTTGTCTTCTAATCTCCACATATGTACTAAGTTATACACTTGCTTGTATTCACAGGCATGAGTGCACACACACAAAATATACATATTGTATATACACAAAGGACACACTGTATATGTATATCTCTTTGTTAGTGGTAGAGAAATTGTTATTTTGAACTTTTCCTTTTCAAGATTTTTGTTTCTTTCCTTGTTTGAGACCCCAATGTCTGTCTTGAAGTTTTCATATTTTGCACTGTGCTGTGTCATTCAATTAATTCTCTTGTACTTTCTTGTGATGGATAAGTAGGACATGTAGCCATTGATCATTGTCTAAAATACATTTCCTATTTAATTAAGATACCCAGTTATGCAGTACAAAATTGTTGAGTCTGTAATTAACTACAGTGGGCCTTTTTGACTAAGTCTGCTTTATTTCTGTTGTCAAAAATCACCAAAAGCTTAATTTAAAAGTTTATTTGTAAGGACTGACTCAGTGAGTAAGAGTACTTGCTAAACAGAATGAAGACCTGAGGTCAAATCCCCAGCATCCTATGAAGATCCGTGTGGTCACAGGAGTCTCTCCCACCTCTGTGCTGCAGTGGACAGAGATAGTGGGGTGCTTGCTTGGGTTTCCCGGCTGCCAGCCTAGCTACAGCTTTCTTGAGAGGCTCCATTTCAAAAGATAAGGCAGAGAGTGAAATCAGGACACTTATCATCCTCCTCTAGACTTCACCCTCTGTTGGACACCCCACAAACACGTGGTAATATGCAATTACACTACACATTCAGTTGTAAAATAAATGAGAAGAAAGCTATATTATTTTGTGTGTCTGGAATTCTGTTATCTCCTTTTGAGTTTTTTTCCTATTATCTGGAGAAGATAGTGCATGAACTAAGTTTGTAATAATCCCTGGCCTTAAAAAAATAAGTCATATTTACATACTGTCCTTTAAGCTGTGTGTTTATACATCTTACTGTGATCTCTAATATCTATATCTGATTAACAGCCAGTTTTGCTTAACTGAAAGCTACAGTACAGCTTCTGTCTAGTCCTGTGCATCCTCATTCCCACTCACTGTGTAGTAATCCTTAACTTGGACACAATGGCCTGTAGTCTTTTCCTTTGTTCCTTAACCTTATCAAAAAATGCATTTTGTATCTATAACTTTCTACATACACGTTTTTAGGTCTAAAAATTTAAAGCCTCCCTCTCTCTCTCTCTCTCTCTCTCTCTCTCTCTCTCTCTCTCTCTCTCTGTGTGTGTGTGTGTGTGTGTGTGTCTGTCTGTCTGTCTGTCTATCTATCTGTCTGTCTGTCTGTCTGTCTGTCTGTCTGTCTGTCTCAGGAGTGCCAGAAGAGTGTGTCTGATCCCTTGAAGTTGTTGTAAGTTGTCCAGTGTGGGTGCTGAGCAATGAACTCTGGTTTTCTTCAAGGAGAACAAGCACATTAATATTTGAGCCATTTTATAGCCTTCTCTATCTTCTTGCATTTGGTGGTTTCTTTCTGTCCTTTAGAAAACATTTTTAACAAAAAATATATATATTTAAAATAAAATACAGGATGTAGCCGCCTGCAGCCATGGACAAACTGGGTTCACTTGAAAGGGGGGCTGGAAATGAAAAGGGGGGATGGAGAGGCGAGAAAAGTATGAAGCCAAGACAAAGGTTTCTGATTAAGGCTCAAAGTTTAATATTCAGCTCTTCTAATTTAAAGGGAAAGCCCCACCGAACCCAGAGATGGGTGGAGGAACCCATCCTCAGTCACTGCCACAGATGTCTCAAGGCAACCTCAGTGGGAAGTTTATTCTTCTAAGTTCCTGTAGCAGGTTGTACACGCAGCCAAGGTGGGAAACTCCACCTAGGTCCTATTATTTGGTTTATTGTGGTAAACAAGGTCTTTCAGGCCTGTTCAAGGCTGGGTGGAGGGTACAATTTTCCCTTATTAGTTTTTAAAAGATGAACAATGCCAGCAGCTGGATGGGGCACAAGAGTTCATCCCATCTAGGGTAAAGAGTGGCCAGGCAACTGTGCCACTCCTAGGTTGCCTTAGGTTGTTGTCTATATTGCTCCTTATTACCTGTCATGGAGAACATACATAGCATTATTGATGTATGCCTCTGTCTTAGGTCTATAGGAGCTCAAGAACACTCTTACCCATCTTTGACTACCGGCCATCTGTGGCATACTTTTTCCCATACAGACCAAAGCCACATTCAGACCAAAGGACCTGTGAGCATACACTTAATGCATTTCTTCATAGTGATAGAGAACTGCCATGGTGAATAACTGAGCTTGTTGAGAGTGATCCTGTATGAAGACAACCAATCGTTTGAGATATAAAGTTCAAAGGTTAAAAGCAAACAAGATTATCCAAGCAGTGTAGAAAATAAAGTTGTAAGCGGGAATGTTCCAGGTATGTAATCCAGCTGCTAATTGGCAGGGATCAGACACAAATTCTGGCCACCAGGTATATAGTGGGTGGCTTTAAGTATTGATAAAAAGCACTTACTCTTCAGTAAGAGTAGAGACTATATGCCAGATTAACTCAGCTGGCTGATTGGGATTTTGAGCCACCTTCATCATTAGTATCATGATTATTAGGCTCAAGATTTGTGTCCACTTGATGGACCAATCTTTCAGACAGCCATTGGACTCCATTTTCTTTTTGTGAAAAAAACACAAAGAACCATGGCCCAAAATTAAAACAGGGTCGGGACCATTCCATGTATTAGTTAGGGGGTCTCGCCATTTGACCCTGGCAAATGAGCTGGAAGTGACTGGATGCCAGTGGCAATCCACTGCAGACTGATCTTTAGCATCAGTTTGCAAAAAATTTAAAACAAATAAGAGAAAGGCAAGGTGTGCTTTTGGTGACCTTGGAGGGTATAATTTCCCCTCTTTAGTTTTTAAAAGCCAATTTTTCATAGTTCCTTACAGAACCAGGACAGAAGCACCAGTAGCTGCTCCTCCCACACTCAGAGAGTTAAAAAAGATATTATTTTAAAGTTCCATAATATCTGTTTCACAATTCCTCGTCCTTGAGAATAATAAGGAATCTTAGTAATACGAGTACTATAAAATTGTCAACAAAACATCTCAAATGTGTGGCTGCAATTGCAATTTCTATTATCTATAATCTGATATGGAACACCAAACATAGAAAAATAATGTAGGCAATAACTAATTATATTTTTAGTTGCTTCCCCTGTTAAAGCAGTCGCAACTAGAAATCCTGAAAGATGTCAAGTCACATGTACATATTTTAATTTTCCAAAATCAAAAATGAATAACATCCATTTCCCATAATTGATATGTATAAGTTCTCAAGGCTTAACACCATTATGAAAAAATTGAGGACACTGAGAACAAGTTTTTGCAATTTGACTTGCACACTTTCTAGGAATACCAAATTATTGTCTCAAGCTATTACTATTTTGATGATGTAAAGAATAAGATTATATGGCTGATTGTTTTGTAAGGCCTATAATCTACCTGGTGTACAAATCTGCTGTGGTATTTCCCTGGGGTCCAGGCAATCCAATATGAGCTCTTAATTGTCTTATAAAGTTAAGGAACAGTATATGTTTTTAAAAATTAAGCTATATTTGTAAAATTTGAGAATTAGCAATATCTAAAAACGAACAATTTTAAGCAGTTATAAACCATGAGCCATATACTGGCTATGAGTATACAAATTGAAAGCTTGATTTTTCTATCATTTCAAACAGTGGCTACAGCACATAATTCAATTATTTGTGCTGAATCAGGATGAAACTCAAGAAAATGAACATGTTATCTAATTACATATACTGCATTCTCATTATATGAGCTGTCTGTAAATACAGCAAACACCTTTTCTATGGGCTGCATGCATAGATTTACAGAAAATACAAAAGCATGAATAGAGGAAAACTGTAACAACTTGTCTTTTGGATAATAATTATCATATTTGCCTAAAAAGTTTGCTGTGTAATAGGCCAAATATCAGTATTCTTCAGTAACCAATTTAATTGCTATTTGGAATAAGGAATAAACATTTCATCCAAAATACTTTCAGGATTCTATCTTACAATTCTGTATTGACACAGTAACAGTTTCATAATAGGATGTTTAAACTTTACTTGCAGATGAAGAAAGATGAATCCACATTAATGGTTTCTTTTGCTAAAGGACTGCTGTGAGCACATGAGTAGCAATAATGCAAACAGCCAACACTTTATCATAGTCTATCTAATTTATCTGTTCATAACTAACAGCTTCCTCTACTTTTTGCAAAGCTATTCCTCCTTCATTAGTTAACTGT
Organism: Grammomys surdaster; assembly: GCF_004785775.1. Taxonomy (NCBI): domain Eukaryota; kingdom Metazoa; phylum Chordata; class Mammalia; order Rodentia; family Muridae; genus Grammomys; species Grammomys surdaster. The sequence continues at coordinate 5,421,742 of NW_021620939.1, read as the reverse complement.
TGAGGGGAATTAGGATTTGCAGTTTAAGTCCTCTTGTGGTGAGCTTAAGGTGAGCTTTTAGCTAATTAATATCTTCTAACAACTTTTGAAAATCATTAAAAGTAAACCATTTGTTTTACATGTACACCTGCAAGCCAGAAGAGGGCTTGCAGATCCCATTACAGATGGTTGCGAGCCACCATGTGGTTGCTGGGAATTGAATTCTAATATTTTTGATTGTGAGTCTAGCCTTTGATGGCTGAGCCATCTCTCCAGCCCCAACTATCCTTTCTTATTGGAATTTTCTGTGCCACAATCTGCTTAGGATATAACTGAGACCCCAAATATTGAAAAGACACAGCCTTTGAATTGTTTCTGGAGCAACAGCACTCCCCAAAATTTTAATGCTCGTTGTATGAGAGGAAAGGCTTGCAGAAAAACTCCTTCAGAGGGATCAGCTGATAAAATATACAATGAATAGTATACACTGAAAGATTCAAACTCTTAACTTCTTGTATTAAAGCAACAACAATTTTATTTTATAATGTAAGGCTATTAACCATTCCTTGAGGCAAACCTTTTTAATGATATCGCTTCATGGGCTCTCAAAAATTACAAGCAAACTCACTGAATGCAAACCTCCCACCTTTACCAGGATGTAAAGGAACAGTATAAAAACAATCTTCTAAATCTATAATAATTCTATATGCACTTCCTGGAATGGCAGCTGGGGTAGGCAAGTCAGGCTGTAATGTAACAAGTCTCATTATGTATTCATTTATGTAACAAGTTTCATAAATCTTAAGTTTGAACTTTGTTTTGGATTAATTGAGTAACCAATCCCTTGTAGCTGAGTGAGAGTATCTGATAAAGGCCAAGCTGAAGGCCAATCTTGTCCTCTCTTACTCTTTGCACAATTCTTTTGTTAGCAGGCTCAGGTATAATGCAATGGAGGGAAGCAGACATAATTTTAATTTCTCCAGCGTAATCATTATCTATGACTCCTGGCCCATAAGCTGTCTGTTGTGAGTGTCTTTGGGTCTGAGGCTGACCCCTCCCCCCCAAGGAATAAGCAAGGCAATAAACAAATTGAAAACACCCTTTTAGGGGCTGATCAGGATGACTAAGACAATAGGAATGTCTATCACATAAGCTTCTGCTGAGTCCACTCTGCATTGTCTTAACTCAAATGTAAATGTTCTTAATCTGTGCCTATTTCCTGAGGCCTGGCCCAAAGATTATCCTCCCCGCAGGCCTGTACTGTGCCACAGCTGTTTTTAACACTTTTATTCAACTCTACCTGCTCTATCCTCTTCTCTGTAAACATGGGTGAGTCAAAAAAATCCCAAGCTCTCGATTGAACTGCCTATTGCAGCCAATGGAATACTGGCAGTTTAACTATATTTTTAAGTTTTTTTTTTTGCGATATTAGAGTATAACCATAATTTTGGGAAACAAAACCAATGTAAACAATCCATTTTCTTTAAAATCAACACCAAGTACATTACTTTTATGTTACAAAGTTTTGCTGCCAGTTCTTTTATATGAATGCATGATAGTGCAGCCTTTAATATCTCATTAAAGAGACATTGTTTTAAATCCTATCTTTACACATCTGGTTTCTGAATGACTCCAACCCTGAGTTACCAGTTTTAAGCCAATTTTCTGTTACCAAAGTTGCAAATTTCAAATCATACCCAATAACTTATAGGCCAATAATTTATAACCAAGACATGTAGAACATATTTATACTTTTAAAGCATTTTTGCAGAAGCAAAAATGAAGTGGCTACACATTTTATATATTTAGACTAAACAAAATTTTCTTGCTTTTTCTAGCTGTAATTTCAAGGGAAAAGCATCTTGTCACAGAGATTTTTCTAGGAAAAACAACTCTCAGCTTCCTTATCATAGAAGCCAAAAAGCTGTTTCTCCAGCTCAGCTTGACTCCTAGCTACAGGTATAGGGTAACTTATCAGCTTCTGCTGTGCACATTAAGACTGCCTTTAAAACAAAGTTAAACTAGATCAAGGGGTGGATACCTAGCAGTTTTAACCATTTTTTCATTTGAACATGAAACAGAATACCAATCATTCAAACAAGGAAACAAAGACAGATAATTGGCTCACGTGGACAGATTGGAACGCCAAGGATAGACAATAGACAGAGAAAGCAGAACTAAGGATTTCTCCAGTAGTAGCCAGAGAGAAAAGCAGGACATCTCCTGATTTTCTCCTGTTCCTAGGAGAGCTCTGAAATAGCCTTTTCCTTCTTTTTTTTTTTTTTTTTTTTTTTTTTTTGCTGATACAGCCCAGAGAGAGGACAGCTGCTTTTCTGAAACTTTTTGTCTCTCTCATATTCAAAGTCTAACTCTTCATCTCTTCTTTACGAGGTGTAGCAGTGGCTATTGATAGTTATTCCTCAGTGTTCTGCTTTCTTAATTTCCCAATTCCTTCTAACTCTGCTCCTCTTGCCTGAGTCAGCTCTTAGGCTGTGGACAAATACCTATTTAGAATTCTCCTGTCCCATGTTTTGCTGTCACCCACTAGGTGAAGTTGGCATTGGGTCAACACCTATTCAGCCTAGACCGTATCCACTTAAACACACTTCTTGTAAACACAGCTTCCAAAAAATAACTAGTGTTAGCATCAATGCTGTTCATTGCTTACCAAGTACGGGATACTCTTCTTCTCTCATTTTCTGTGGAGCTCCACCTAAGACAGTATTTCTCAGCAGGCCCCTGTTTTTAGGCCCTGTATTGGGTGCCACCTGTAGCCACTTGCAGCCACAGACAAACTGGGTTCACTTGAAAAGAGGGGCTGGAAATGAAAAGGGGGGACGGAGAGGCGAGAAAAGCATGAAGCCAAGACAAAGTTTTCTGACCAAGGCTTGAAGTTTAATATTCAGTCTTCTAATTTAAAGGGAAAGCCCCACCAAACCTTGAGATTGGTGGGGGAACCCATCCTTTGTCACAGCCGGAGACAGGTGGGGGCACTGATCCTTAGTCACTGCTGGAGATGTCTCTAGGCAACCTCAGCGGGCAGTTTATTCTTCTAAGTTCCTGTAGCAGGTTGTACATGCAGCCAAGGTGGGTAACTCTACCTAGGTCCTATTATTTGGTTTATTGTGGTAAACAAGGTCTTTTAGGCCTGCTCTAGGCTGGGTGGAGGGCACAACAGGAAGGTGTAGCTGAAACACAGGCAAAATGTGTTTACTGTCCTTTTTTTGTTTATTTGTTTTACCTATGTCAGGAAAAGGGTATCATAACTTATCTCCACTCTGTATCTGTTTTCTTCTCTCTGCTTGTCTGTGTAACTGTATACAGGCATGTTAGAGCACAGTGATAGGTCACGTCCTAATTAACCTTCAACAAGGTTGAGCAGGCAGTAACAGCTTGGTTTTAAAGTGACAGCTTTTTTTTTTTTTTTTGTAATCCCAAATTGGCTAAAATAAGAACATTGAAAAACCTGTTTTTTTAAAAGAAGGAAACTCAGGCAGATAGGTTCCTGTACTTTTATTCCATAATTGAAAGTTTAAAAATTATACTATTTATATTCACATATATACATACATACATTTTAATTAGACATATCAAGAATGATAATTTTAGCTTGGAATAAGTTAAAAAGTACAAAATGTAGCAATATAGCTTTTGTTACACAGTTATTTCAAGAATTCTAGTGGCAGATTGAGTTTCTTGTTCTGTGCTGTTTTAGACATAGAATGACACACAAGAACAATTATCAGGGATACACATCACACATTACCTTCACCAGAATATATTATTAGTTAAAAAAAATAGGAAGTCTACTTAAAACAGAATAGAAAGCTTGTATCTGTATTATCTTCAAGATACAGGAAGGTCTAGTTAGTGAAAGCAAAAACAATAAAGAGGGGAAGCTTGTTGTGTGTGCTTACTAATACCTTTTCCTGTACAAAGAGCAAAAAACTGAAGGAACAGCTGAGCTAACTTTAAGTTTTCTTAAAGCCTTAGCTAGTCTGTGGAGGAAAAGGGCAGTATTTCCCTTCTGTAAATACCCTTTCTAATCTTGTCGGAGCTGACAAGTTTCTTAACACAGTTTTCTTGGGAGGGGGCTCTCAGCCTGGATCTGTTATGGCATTATACTCCTAAGCACTGGGGTGCTGATCTGGGAAGAGTATCCACTTAAACATGTTTTAGGAAGGTGGCTGTTGGGAGGTTTTGAGCAAACAGTGTATCCGCATGCCTCCTTGCTTCCTCCCAGGTCCTCTGTTTTACCTCAAAATACAAGAACTTTGATTAAGTATGGAGCATTCTAACTTTTAGCTAAATTTCACTATTACACATCTTTTATTGGAGTTAGAACAGTGCTACAGTAAAATATTAGTTCTAGTGGAGTGAAGTCATAAGATGTGCCTTATATTGGGGTTAGAACAGTGCTACAGTAAAATATTAGTTCTAGTGGAGTGAAGTGATAAGATGTGCCTTAGTCTGGGGGCACACTGCCATTACTACCCATGAAAAACATCCAGCATGATGTTCCATGCTTGAGTCTCCGGCAGTTTACATTGCTTTTGGGCAGAGAGCTTTAGCTCCCTTTGTGTACAAACAACAGTAAGCACCTAGCTAGCCTCCCTCTCCCCTGTGCCATATCCCTACCATCCCTGTGAGCCTCAGGGAAAGTGATAGGAGACAAAAGGAGGATAGAAACAAAGAAGTGACTGAAAGAAGGCACGTTTGTTACACCATGAGAGAGGAGGAAGAGAAGGAAAATATTCTCAGCTTCTTAGAAGTAAATTGTTTTGTTTTTAAATTGGTTATTTTATTTATTTACATTTCAAATGTTTCTCCCTTCCTGATTTCCACTCTGCAACCCCCCATCCTATCTCCCCTCCCCTTTTCCTCTATGAGGGTGTTCCTCCCTCCCACTTACCAAATCCTGCCTTGTTGTTCTAGCATCCCCTTACACAGGACCAAAAGCCTCCCCTCCTATTGATGCCAGATAAGGTAATCCTCTGCTACATATGTGGCTGGAGCCATGAATCCCTCCATGTATATATACTCTTTGGTTGTTCGTTTAGTCCCTGGGAGATTTGGGTGGTTAGGTTAGTTGATACTGTTGTTTATCCTATGGTGTTATAACCCCCTTCAGCTCCTTCAGTCATTCCCCTAGCTTTTCCATTGGGGTCCATGGGCTCAGTGTGATGGTTGACTGTGAGTATCTGCATCTGCATTAGTCAGGTGTTGGCAGAGCCTCTCAGAGGACAGCCATACCAGGCTCCTGTCAGCAAGTGCTTCTTTGCATCGGCAATATTGTCTGGGTTTGGTGTTTGCAGATAGCATGGATCCCTAGGTGGGTCAGTCTTTGGATGGCCTTTTCTTCAGTCTCTGCTCTAGATTTTGTCCCTGCATTTCCTTTAGACTGGAATAATTCTGAGATTGGTGGGTGGTCCTGTCCCTCAACTGGGGCCATGTATGCCTATCTACTGGAGGTGTTCTCCATAGGTTCTGTCTCTCTTTTGTTAGGTGTTTTGACTAATGTTATCCCTGTTGGGTCCTAGGAGCCTTGATTCCCTGGCATCTGGGACTTTCTAGTGGCCAGCCCCAGTTCCTCATCCCCCGCTGCTACATATTTATATTCAGTTTCCTGTCTGTACTTCTCTCCTGTCCCTTTCCATATCTGATCCTGCCCCCCTTTTCCTTCCCCCTCCTCACTTCCTCCCAGGTCCATCCCTCCCTCTGCCTCCTGTGATTATTTTGTTCCCCCTTCTAAGTGGGATTGAAGCATCCACACTTTGGTCTTCCTTCTTCTTAAGCTTCATATGGTCTGTGGGTTGTATCAAGCAATCCCACTAAAATCAGGGATAAGTCAAGCTGCCCACTCCTTCCCTATCTATTCAGTATAGTACTAGCCAGAGCAATTAGACAACAAAAGGAGGTCAAAAGGATACAAATTGGAAAGGAATCACAATTTGCAGATGATCAAGGTATCACTATTTGCAGATGATATGATAACATACATAATTGACCCCAAAAATTCCACCAGAGAACTCCTACAGCTGATAAACAACTTCAGTCAAGTGGCTGGATATAAAAGTAACTCAAACGAATCAGTAGCCTTCCTCTACTCAAAGGATAAATGTGCTGAGAAAGAAACTAGGGAAATGACACCTTTCATAATAGTCACAAATTATATAAAATATCTTGATCTGACTCTAACCAAGCAAGTAAAAGACCTGTATGACAAGAATGTCAAGTCCCTGAAGGAAGAAATTGAAGAAGATTTCAGAAGATGGAAAGATCTCCCATGCTAATGGATCGGCAGGATTAACATAGTAAAAATGGCCATTTTACCAAAAGCAATCTACAGATTAAATGCAATCTTCATCAAAATTCCAACTCATTTCTTTACAGAGATAGAAAGAGCAATTCTCAAATTTCTCTGGAATACAAAAAAAGATGATGTTTTTATCATTGAACTGCCACAGAATGTTTGCAGATAATTTTACAATGTGCCTTGATGCATGAACATTTGCTTACATCTGACAAGGGACAGTTCCAACCTTAGCTAATGACTAGATTATTCATTCTGTCACAGGAGTCTTGAAGCAGGAGGTAGTCTCTAATGGTGTTTAATTGCCCAACCAATGCCTACAATTTTGAGTGGTCCCTCTCAGGTGCCTCTAGAATGAGTACAAATTTTAAGAGATCAGTGACATAAATCTTCCTGTTTGGGTTGTCATCATTTGATGTCTGTATAGAGTATGCACACTAGAGGGATTATAGGTTTTGTGTGTGTGTGTGTGTGTCTTGTTTTTCTTTTCAAGACAAGGTCTCTTGTTGTAGCCCTGGCTATCCTGGAACTCACTCTGTGGGCCAGGCTGGCTTTAAACTCACAGAGATCTGCCTGCCTTTGCCTCCTAAGTGCCTGGGATTAGAGGCATGCACTACCACTGCCTGGTGGATTATAGGTTCTTGTATCCTAGAACAAAGAGTTGGGTAGAGACAAACAGTTGTAGCTGAAAAAATACACTTTCATGAGAGAAAGTGCAAGAGAGCCCTGCTTTAGAATTTTTTAAAATGTCAAGTAGTACATTTTGGTCATTTGTTCTTTAGGTCATTTTTATAATGCAAGATTTCTCTCATGTTCTGTTTTATGTAGTTCTATGTACAACTTCATGTTGAAGGCCAGCTTTGGCACCACAGGGTAAACTGAGGTGGGCTGTAGAGTTTGTGACTGGGGGCCACTACTGATAGTAGCTAGCAGGTGGGGGGTGGGGTGGGACTGGCACTGATAGCAACTGACAATTGTAGAAAAGGGGAAAAAGAAGGGAAGAAAAATCATACACACTGAGTGAATGAAGCCAGACAAGGAAGCTCCAACAACTTTATATACATAATACATACATACATACATACATACATACATACATACATTCATACATAGACACACACACACCCCTTCACACATTGGATGGATGGAATAAAGCTCCAACCAATTTTATACACACACTCACACAGAGTAGATGGAGCAAACTCCAATGAGCTGGCTCCAACAACTTTTTTTCTCTCTTAGCCTTTTTATACTACCTAAGACAAGGTTCTCTTTATAAGAAAAAAAATTACCTCATACCCACAAGTTACATATTCTCTAAAACAATCACCACAAAAAGGTATTCTTCAAAAACAGATTAAAATCGTTATGCAAAAGGAAATTTCGACAGGATTATTGATTGTGTATTCTTTTGAAACTCATACTTAACTAAACAAATCCCATTTGTCTTTTTCTCCACAAGTTCATTGGAACCCCAAAGCAATAATTCTTTTGTCATAGTTTAACAAGAGTTTAAGCAAGCTAGTCTATAGTAGTAAGTTTTCCCTATGCTTGGCTGACAATAGTTAGTATTTACCAAGAAACAGATCATCGTCTATCTTAGATCTTATTTTTGAAGTCTTATTTAGCTAAACTGACTAATCTACTTTCTACTCTTATACTCATAATAGAATTATTTACTCTTTCTCATAACCCTGTCTTTTTATGGTGCACAGAGAAACCTATGGCCCCATCCCTAGATAACAAAATCCAGGAATTCAGACCCAATCTAGAGTGATGCTTCCTTTCATTATTAACTTGTCCCAAGCCTATTTTTTTTCTTTCAAGTACAATTACGTGATTGTAACACATGAAAGCTGTACTCCTTTCCTAACTTACGCAGCCCTCACTACAAGGGAGGGACACATTCTATTCTTATTCATCTGTGCCCACCTGAAGATTTGCTTTACTGTATTTCTTCTTGAGATGCTGCTGACTGCCATTGTTAAAGCAAAACCATAAGGCCCCAAAGCTCCAGAGTACTGTTTCAGGATACCAAAGAAAAGCCAGAAGGTCAGGGATGGTGTATATGGCAGGAAGTGGTTCATATTTATAATCCCAACACTCAGGAGGTTAAGGCAAGAAGGTCATAGTAGTTCTTTGAGGCCAACTTAGGCTACATGTTTTCTTGTCCAGCCTGGAATATAGTGTGAGACCTGTTTCACAACCAGACAAGCCTTTCCCATCTTTGTTTCTCTTCTTTCTTCTTCTTCTTCTTCTTCTTCTTCTTCTTCTTCTTCTTCTTCTTCTTCTTTTTTTTGAAACTGGCCACAGCTTACTTTCCTTGATGCCCTGGGCATTTTCTCTGAAGGGCCCTTCCCCTCCTGCAATGCAGCTGCTTACTTACCTCCACTGTAGAATATCCATGTGAGGAAAGGGTTATAGTTCTTCATTGCCAAATTTTCATTTTTCATGAACTTAAAAAGATTTGTTAAACCTGGTTCCTTTGGATTCAGTTTAATAATTTGGTGTGTTTTGGCTTTTTTTTTTTTTAGTGTTGTATATCATTCTACTTGGTTTATGTAATAATGTGTTTATATATTATACTATTTCTTAATCTTAAATATATTGATTACATTTTATAGCTTTAGAGATACAAGCATTAATCTAAGTTGACATTAGCATAGATTTCAGTGTTTTAGAAATTTTGGAACTTTAAATTAGGAAAAATGTATGTCTCCTACAAATGCTGATGATTTTAGTAGCTAAAAACAAAGATGTTCCAAAGAAATGACATTTTTTATTTATCATGTGTCATTTTTGTATTACTTTCACTAACATGTCTTTCTCTTTCTGTAATGTCAAGCTTAAATCTCTTAACCCTTTCATTGACAACATAATCTGTCATATCAGATGTATTATTACCTTGATGTTCCTTGTATAAATCTTAACATGCCTTTCTCATTGTTTTCATGTTTATTTTTTATAACATATCATAGTGCAGAAAGCCCTTCTTTTTTTCTTTTTCTTTTTTTTTGTTTGTTTTTGTTTTTTGTTTTTTTGTTTTTTGTTTTTGGAGACAGGGCTTTTCTGTGTAACCCTGGCTGTCCTGGAACTCACTCTGTAGACCAGGCTGGCCTCGAACTCAGAAATCCACCTGCCTCTGCCTCCCAAGTGCTGGGATTAAAGGCGTGCATCACCACTGCCTGGCTTTCTTTTTTGTTAATTTATTAATTTACTTTACATCCCAATTGCAGCTTCCCCTTCCTCCTTTCATCCCAGTCCTCCTGTCTCCCCATCCCTCTCCCTCTCTCTCCATCTTCCTCTCCTTTTCTCTTCAGAGAAGGAGAGGCCTCTCATAGATATCAACCGGCCTTGCCATTTTAAGTTGCAGTAAGACTAGGCCTTCTTGTCCTATTGAGCAGCCTATAAGGCAGCCCTATTAGAGGAAAGGAGTAGAAAGACAGGCAACAGAGTCAGAGATAGCCCCTGCTTAGTTGTTAGGGGTTCTGTGTGAAGTCCAAGCTGCACATCTGTTACATATATTAGGGGAGCTAGGTCCATAACACGCATGCTCTTTGGTTTGTGGTTCAGTCTCTATAAGCCCCTACGAGCCCAGGTAGTTGATTCTGTAGTTTTTCTAGTGGTGTCTTTGACCTCTCTGGCATCTCCAATCCTTCCCCCTCTTCTGTAAGATTCCTGAGGTCCACAAAATGTTTGGCTATGAGACTCTGCATGTGTTCCTGTCATCTGCTGGGTGAAGCCTCTCAGGACAGTTATGCTAGGTTTCTGTATATCAGTAATAGTGAATATCAGTAATAGTGTATCATGGGTGGGTTCTGTGTCTTAGCAGGATCTTAAGTTGAGGAAGTCATTGGTTGGCCAATCCCTCAATTTCTGTTCCATCTTTATCCCTGTATATCTTGTAGGCAGGACAAATTGTGGGTCGAAGACTTTGTAAGTGGGTTGGTGTGGTAACAAGAGGTGGCCATTTTAGATTCCATATCCCCTATTTTTTCGGGTCACCCTCATAGGTTCCTGGGAGTTTCCATGGGTCCCTCCATGTGTACTCCTTGGTTGGTGGTTTAGTCCCTAGGAGCTCTGGGGGGGGGGTGTGGATCTGGTTGGTTGATATTATTGTTCTTCCTATAGGTTGCACACCCCTTCAGCTCCTTCAGTCCTTTCTCTAACTCCTCCATTGGGGACCCTACTGGGTCAGTCCAGTGATTGCCTGCGAGCATCTGCCTCTGTATTTGTTAGGCTCTGGCAGAGCCTCTCAGGAGACAGCTATATCAGGCTCCTGTCAGTATGCACTTCCTGGTATCCACATCAGCGTCTACCTTTGGTGACTGCACATGGGATGGATACCCAGGTGGAACAGTCTCCAGACGACCCCTCCTTCAGTTTCTGTCCCACACTTTGTCTCCATATTTGCTCCTGTATGTATTTTGTTCCCCTTTCTAAGAAGGGGAAGAGTAAAGCACCTACACTTTGGTCTTCCTTCTTCTTGAGCTTCATGTGGTCTGTGAATTGTATCTTGGATATTCTGAGCATTTGAGCTAATATCCACTTATCAGTTAGTGCATACCATGTGTGTTCTTTTGTGATTGGGTTACCTCACTCAGGTTTTTTTCTAGTTCCATCCATTTGCCTGTGACTTTCATGAAGTTATTGTTTTTAATAGCTGAATAGTACTCATTGTGTAAATGTACCACATTTTCTGTATCCATTCCTCTGTTGAAGGACATCTGGGTTCTTTCCAGCTTTTGGCTGGAAATAATAAACAAACAAACAAACAAAGGCTGCTATGAACATAGTGGAGTGTTGTAACAGCCCGTTCTGCTGCTCCGGTCCTCAGGTCAGGGCCTAGCAAGAGAGAGAGAGTGGGGACAGAGACGCAAAGAATGGAGACGAGACAGAGTCTGCTCTGATCTCTTCTCAAGTCTCTCCTTAAGTATCTCCTCAAGTCTCGCCTCAATTGAAAGGAAATAAGCACAGCTGGGGGCAGTAATTATCAGAGTGTGCTCAGCTGTTGCAGGCTGTTGAAAACAAGTCTCTTGTCAGGGTATATGGCTTGAGATGGCTGTAAAGATGATAGCCGCTTTCGGCTAGAAGTCGGCTCCCAACAGAGCATATGTCCTTGTTATATGTTGGAGCATCTTCTGGGTATATGCCCAGGAGTGGTATAGCTGGATCCTCAGGTAATGATATGTCCAATTTTCTGAGGAACCGCCAGACTGATTTCCAGAGTGGTTGTACCATCTTGCAGTCCCACCAACAATGTAGGAGTGTTCCTCTTTTTCCACACCCTCGCCAGCATCTACTATCACCTGAGTTTTTGATCTTAGTCATTCTGACTTGTATGAGGTGGAATCTCAGGGTTGTTTGATTTGCATTTCCCTGATGTCTAAGGATGTTGAACATTTCTTTTGGTGCTTCTTGGCCATTTGGTATTCCTCAGTTGAGAATTCATTTTTTAGCTCTGTACTCCATTTTTAATAGGGTTATTTGATTCTCTAGTTTGTTGGTGTCTATTTTCTTGGGTTCTTTCTATATTTTAAATATCAGCCCTCTGTTGGATGTAGGGTGGGTGAAGATCTTTTCCCATTCTGTAGGCTGCTGTTTTGTTCTTTTGATCATGTCTTTAGCCTTACAGAAGGTTTTAATTAAGTTTAATGAGGTCCTGTTTACTAATTGTTGATCTTAGTAACTGAGCTGTTGATGTTCTGTTCAGGAAGTCTTCTACTGTGCCTATGCATTCAAACCTATTCCTCACTTCCTCCTCTATGAGATTTAGTGTATCTGGTTTTATGTTTAGGCCTTTGATCCACTTGTACTTGAGTTTTGTGAAGGGTGATACATATGGATCTATTTGTATTCTTCTACATGCAAAGATCCAGTTAGACCAACACCATTTGTTGAAGATTCTTTTCCCCCATTCTATTGTTTTGGCTTCTTTGTCAAAAATCAAGTGTCCATAGGTGTATGGGTTTATTTCTAGGTTTTTGATTTAATTCTATTGATCAACCTTTCTGTTTCTTTCTTTCAATTGTTTATTTTATTTATTTACATTTCAAATGTTATCCCCCTTCTCAGTTCCACCTCCACAAACCCCTTATCCCCTCCCCTCTCCCCCTGCCTCTATGAGGGTGCTCTGCCACCCCTTCATGCCTCATCGCTTTAGCATTCCCCTACAGTGGAGCATCAAGCCTCCACAGGACAAAGGGCCCCTCCTCCTACTGATGCCAGATAAGGCAATCCTCTGCTACATATCTAGCGAGAACCATGAGTTTCCCCATGTGTACTCTTTGGTTGGTGGTTTAGTCTCTGGGTCTGGTTGGTTGATATTGTTGTTCTTCCTATGGGGTTGCAAATCCCTTCAGCGCCTTCAGTCTTTGCCCTAACTCCTCCGTTAGGATTTCCATGCTCAGTCCTATGTTTGGTTGTGTACATCCACATCTATATTGGTCAGGCTCTGGCAAAGCCTCTCAAGGGACAGCTATACCATGATCCTGTCAGCAAGTGCTTCTTGGCATCAGCAATAGTGTATGGGTTTGGTGTCTACAGATGGGATAGATCCCAGGTGGGGTAGTCTCTGGATGGCTTTTCCTTCAGACTTTGCTCTACTCTTTGTCCCTGCATTTCCTTTTGACAGGAGGAATTCTGGATTATTAGTTTTTAGGTGGGTGTGTGGCCTCCATCTATCAACCAGGTGCTGTGCCTATCCAGTGGATATGGTCTCTACAGGTTCTGTCTCACCTCTGGAAATCAGTCTGGCAGTTCTCAGAAAATTGGACATAGTACTACCTGAGGACCCAGCTATACCACTCCTGGGCATATACCCAAAAGACGCTCCAACATATAACAAGGACACATGCTCTACTATGTTCATAGCAGCCTTATTCATAATAGCCAGAAGCTAGAAACAACCCAGATGTCCCTCAACAGAAGAATGGATGCAGAAAATGTGGTACATTTACTCAGCTATTAAAAACAATGACTTCATGAAATTCTCAGGCAAATGGATGGAACTTGAAATATCATCCCGAGTGAGGTAACCCAGTCACAAAAGCATATATATGATATGTACTCACTATTAAGATATTAGGAAAAAAAGCTCAGAATACCCATGATACAACTTACAGACCATATGAAACCCAAGAAGAAAGAAGACCAAAGTGTGGATGCTACAGTCCTACTCAGAAAGGGGAAGAAAATATTCTTGGAAGGTAGAGGGAGAGAGGGATCTGGAAGGGAGAGAAGAGAAGGAGGGAAAAGGATTCAGATAAGGGAGGAGATGGGGGAGAAGTACAGAGGGTCAGGCATTTGAAAGGAGATGTGTAGCAGTGGGGGAGGAAGAACTGGGAGTAGCCACTAGAAAGTCCTAGATGCCAAGGATACAAAGGTTCCCAGGACCCAACAGGGAAGACATTGGCCAAAACTTGTCTGTTTCTATATCAGTATCATGCAGGTTTTATTTTATCAATATTGTTCTATAGTACAGCTTGATGTCAGGGATAGTGACACTTTCATAAATTCTTCTATTGTACAGGATTGCTTTAGCTATTTCAGGTTTTTTTGTTTTTCTATATGGATTTGAGTATTGTTCTTTCAAGGATAGTAAAGAATTTTGATTGGAATTCTGTTGAATCTGTGGATTGCTTTTGGTAAGATGGCTGTTTTCACTCTTGTTACTCCTACTGAATCGTGAACGTGGGAGATCTTTATATTTTTTAAGGTCTTTTTTACTTTCTTCCTTCAAGGACTTGAAGTTCTTGTCATATAGGTCTTTCACTTGCTTGGTTAGAATTACACCAAGATATTTTATATTATTTATGGCTATCTTTTTTGGTTATGTTTTATTATTTTTTATAATTTATTTTTTTCTCAAATTGTAATTCATTCACACAGGGGTTATAAACACAGAAAGGCAGATTGTGGGGAAGGGAATGACACTGGAGTGTGGGTGATCAGGGGGAATACAGATATCATCAGAACCTGGTATCGGCTGGGTGAAGGTTCAGGGGACAAGTCACTATGACTCTGCCTATGACTCACTTGTCCTTATCTAAGTTGGTATTGTCTTCCCAGGCTACCTATTTACAAGGTCTGTGACTATTCAGGCTTGTAAATTTCCACAAAAGCTGCCCGTTGACATTAGCTTATAGCCGTCTGTTTCAATGGTCTTCCACTGAGACCCAAGACTTGGTGTTAGTATACATGTATGACAGGCCTATTGCTGATTTTAGGCCTATGGCTGATTTTAGACTTTCAGTGGGTAAGCAGGGCTGCCCCTGACATCTCCTCCCTTCTCTAAGTATAGAAAGGCTGTGGCAATTCTAAACTTGTGAAGGCGGGGATAGAGGCCTGACCTCCAGTATTTGAAGGGGACCTTGTAATGGCTCCAGTCCCCCTGTCATTGTCCAGTGAGGCATGAGGGCCATACCCATCCCAATGTCTTTTTCCTGGAGAGGGGATACTTTTGACATCAACCCCTATGCAGTCAGGCTTGTCCCTCAGGGAACCCAGATAGATATTTTTATCTTTTATTGATATTCCCTTGCAGTGCTTAGCCTCGCAGCCTCAGCAAGAATTCAGATCGCCTGACAGAGGGGGTTCTGGGTGGCCCCTCTCTGCTTGGTCTAGGGGCAGAAGTCCCCCCTTTTAGGTTGGGTGGAGATGGGTTTTGGAAACACCCTGAATAAAGTAACAACCTCATCTTGAGTCTCATGGTCCCCCATAGCTAACTAATGATAATGTATCTGAGTAGGTTTTGCTACCAAATTATTTGTCTGTTGTATCACAGAGTTAGTCCGCCTATTTGAGAGCCAGGGACCAGCAGAAAAAAGCAAAAAGAACCCAAATAATGGTCTCAAGATGGGAGGAAATAGGGTTGACAACCTTGGAGAGGCTGAAAACCAATTCTTGTACCAGTCTTCATCTGTCTCTTTCTCTCTCTGATTTTTCTTAGGGCCTTCACTACCTGTTTCATGCTCTCTTTAACCCTCCTTGTCTTGTCTATGTAAAGGCAACCTTCTTCTTTGAGGGTTGTACACAGTCAAGAGCTGTACACAGCCTTTTCTATTGTAATAGAGTAAATCAAGTCCAATAAGGATCTTTGTGCTTTTAGGAGGTTTCTTCAGACAGCGAAACGAGGGATTTCTTCAGATTAGTGATGTCAATCTCTAGCTGTTTGATGTTCTTGTCAGAGGCCCTTCAAAGGTCTGAGTAGTATAAGTTTGGAGGCCAGCATCTGGATTAGAACTTTTAACCACAGACATCACGGGTGATTCATTTTTACCTGTAAAGGAAAAAGAAGGGAATTCTCAGGGAGATTTCTCTTCCCTGGATGTAAATTGTTATTCCTCTTATTTATGGTTGGGCCTGGATTTATGGGAGTATCTATTTTTTTTATTAATCTTTTTGGTAGCCAGTTAGTTGTGCCTTCTGTGGTATCGGACAGGCATATCAGTCCTCGGCCCCATAAGGGAACTGGGTCTGGGCCATTCCCTTTAAGGGTAAGATGGTCCTTCCCCATATCTGTGGCAAAGTTTTGTTGGTCTTGGTAGTGCCAGAGGCAGTCAGCAGCAGATTTGCCAAGAGCTTTCAGCTTTAGAGAGATAAAAGTGAACAAGGCATGATGGAGAGTATTTCAGGGGGACTCCTTCTGTGGGGGTATCGTTCCCCATCTTTTGTTTTTAAAGCCAATTTTTCAGACTTCTTGTAAAATCAGGGCAGCAGCGCCAACAGTCGCTCCTTCCACACTCAGAGAGTCATGAAGACCCTATTTAAGGATATATAAATCTATATTGATAATCTTTTGTCGAAGGACTGTTATAGCACCTCCGACAACTAATCAGACTATATAATATATCGATTAGTAATAGCTTCTTCTACTTTTTGTGTGATTACCTCTCTTTTGTCAATTAATTGTTGAGGAAAACTAGGATTTACATCTCTCTTGAGAATACTGAACAGAGACTTAAATTCTTTTGTGGAGAGCTTAAAATAGGATCTTAGCCAATTAGCAACTCCCAGAAACTTTTGAAAATAATTTAAAATAAGTAAACTCTCTCCCTCTCTCTCTTTTTTTTAAGACCTTTTATTTGTGTGTATTTTCTATTGGATATTAAACGTATTTACCTTTCAATGTTATCTCCTCTCCCATTCTCCCCCAAAACCCCTTATCCCATACCCCTTCCTCCTAATTTTTGTGAGGGTGTGCTCCAAACATTCTCCCAGTCCCATCTCCCTGCTCTCGAATTCCCACACAGTAGGGGATCCAAACTTTCTGGGACCATGTCCCTCCACTTTCACTAAAGTCTAACAAGGTCATCCTCAATTCCCTATACAGGTGCATGAGTCTCTCCCTTCGTGCCCTCTGGCTGGCGGTTTAGACTTTAGGAGTTCTGGTTGAAACTTTTGATACTCCTTCTAGAAAGGACCAAAGCCTCCACATTTTGGTCTTCCATCTTCTATGTGAGCTTTATGTGGTCTATACATAGTTTCTTAGAAATTGTGAGCTTTTGGGCTAATATCCACTTATAAGTGAGTGCATACCATGTATGCTCTTTTGAGATTGGGTCACCTCACTCAAGATGATATTTTCCAGCTCCATCCATTTGCCTAAGAATTTCATGAACTCATTGTTTTTAATAGCTGAGTAGTACTCCATTGTATAAATATACCACATTTTCTGCATCCATTCTTGTGTTGAAGGGCATCTGGGCTCTTTCCAGCTTCTGGCTATTATAAATAAGGCTGCTCTGAACATGGTGGAGCATGTGTCCCTGTTGTATGTTGAAACGTCTTTTGGGTATATGCCCAGGAGTGGTATAGCTGGGTCCTCAGGTAACACTATGTTCAATTTTCTGAGATACCGCCAGACTGCCTTCCATAGTGGTTGTACCAGTTTATAATCCCACCAACAGTGGAGGAGTGTTCCTCTTTCTCCACATCCTCGCCACCATGTGCTGTCATCTGTGTTTTTGATCTTAGCCATTCTGACTGGTGTGAGGTGGAATCTCAGTGTTGTTTTCATTTGCATTTCCCTGATGACTAGGGATGCTGAACACTTCTTTAGGTGCTTCTCAACCATTCGAGCTTCCTCAGTTGAGAATTCTTTGTTCAGCTCTGTGCTCCACTTTTTAATAGGGTTCTTTGATTGTCTAGAGTCTAATTTCTTCAGTTCTTTGTATACCTTGGATATTAGCCCTTTATCAGATGTAGGGCTGGTGAAGATCTTTTCCCAATCTGTTGGTTGCCGCTTTGTCCTATTGACTGTGTCCTTTGCTTTACAGAAGCTTTGCAGTTTTATGAGGTCCCATTTGTCAATTCTTGGTCTTAGAGCACAGGCCATTGGTGTTCTGTTCAGGAACTTTTCTCCTGTGCCTATGTGTTCCAGGCTTTTCCCCAGTTTTTCTTCTGTTAGTTTCAGTGTGGCTGGTTTTAGGTGGAGGTCCTTGATCCACTTGGAATTGAGCTTTGTACAAGGAGATAAGTATGGATCAATTTGCATTTTTCTACACGCTGACCTCAACAAATGGTGGACCAGCACCATTTGTTGAAACTGCTGTCTTTTATCCACTCAATGGTTTTAGCTCCTTTGTCAAAGATCAGGTGACCATAGGTATGGGGGTTCATTTCTGGGTCTTCTATTCTATTCCACTGATCCTCCTGCCTGTCTCTGTTCCAGTACCACACAGTTTTCACCACTATTGCTTTGTAGTTCAGCTTGAAGTCAGGGATGGTGATTCCCCCAGAAGTTCTTTTATTGCTGAGAATAGTTTTCACAATACTGGGTTTTTTGTTATTCCAAATGAATTTTAAGATTACTCTTTCTTTCTCTGTGAAGAATTGAGTGGGAATTTAGATGAGGATTGCATTAAATCTGTAGATGGCTTTTGGCAAAATAGCCATTTTTACTATATTAATCCTTCCAATTCATGAGCATGGGAGATCTTTCCATCTTCTGAGATCTGCTTCGATTTCTTTCTTCAGGGACTTGAATTTCTTGTCATACAGGTCTTTTACTTGCTTGGTTAGATTCACACCCAGGTATTTTATATTATCTGTGACTATTGTGAAGGGTGTCATTTCCAAAATTTCTTTCTCAGCCAGTTTATCTTTTGAGTAGAGGAAGGCTACTGATTTGGTTGAGTTAATTTTATATCCAGCCACTTTGCTAAAGTTGTTTATCAGGTTTAGGAGTTCTCTGTTGGAAGTTTTGGGGTCACTTAAGTATACTATCATATCATCTGCAAATAGTGAGATTTTGACTTCTTCCTTTCCAATTTGTATCCCTTTGACCTCCTTGTGTTGCCTAATTGCTCTAGCTAGGACTTCCAATACTATATTAAATAAGTAGGGGGAGAGTGGGCAGCCTTGCCTAGTCCCTGATTTTAGTGGGATTGCTTCAAGTTTCTCTCCATTTAGTTTGATGCTGGCTACTGGTTTGCTGTATATTGCTTTTACTATGTTTAGGTATGGACCTTGAATTCCTGATCTTTCCAAGACTTTTATCATGAAGGGGTGTTCAATTTTGTCAAATGCTTTCTCAGCATCTAGTGATATGACCATGTGGTTTTTTTCTTTGAGTTTGTTTATATAGTGGATTACATTGATGGATTTCTGAATATTGAACCAACCCTGCATTCCTGGGACAAAGCCTACTTGATCGTGATGGATAATTGTTTTGATGTGTTCTTGGATTCGGTTTGCTAGAATTTTATTGAGTAATTTTGCATCAATGTTCATAAGGGAGATTGGCCTGAAGTTCTCTTTCTTTGTTGGGTCTTTGTGTGGTTTATGTATGAGTGTAATTGTGGCTTCGTAGAATGAATTGGGTAGTGTACCTTCTGTTTCTATTTTGTGGAATAGTTTGAAAAGAATTGGAATTAGGTCTTCCTTGAAGGTCTGATAGAATTCTGCACTAAAACCGTCTGGTCCCGGACTTTTCTTTGTAGGGAGACTTTTAATGACTGCTTCTA
The DNA here is from genome assembly GCF_004785775.1 of Grammomys surdaster. NCBI lineage: Eukaryota > Metazoa > Chordata > Mammalia > Rodentia > Muridae > Grammomys > Grammomys surdaster. Next base: position 5,402,482 of record NW_021620939.1, on the reverse strand, counting down.
TATCTTTTGGGGTTATGGGACTGTTTAGATGGTTTATCTGGTCCTGATTTAACATTGGTAACTGGTATTTCTCCAGAAAATTGTCCATTTCATCCAAATTTTCCAATTTTGTTGAGTATAGACTTTTGTAGTAGGATCTGATGATTTTTTTAAATTTCCTCGGTTTCTGTTGTTATGTCACCCTTTTCAGTTCTGATTTTATTAATTTGGATACTGTCTCTCTGCCCTCTGATTAGTCTAGCTAAGGGTTTATCTATCTTGTTGATTTTCTCAAAGAACCAGCTTCTGGTTTTATTGATCCTTTGGATAGTTCTTTTTGTTTCTATTTGGTTGATTTCAGCGCTGAGTTTGATTATTTTTTGCCATCTACTCCTGTTGGGTGTATTAGCTTCTTTTTGTTCTAGATCTTTCAGGTGTGTCGTCAAGCTGCTAGTGTATGCTCCCTCCAGTTTCTTTTTGTAGGCACTTAGAGCTATGAATTTTCCTCTTAGCACTGCTTTCATTGTATCCCATAGATTTTGGTGTGATGTGTCATCATTTTCATTAAATTCTAAAAAGTTTTTTAATTTCTTTCTTTATTTCTTCCCTTACCAGATTATCAAGGAGTAGGGTGTTGTTCAGTTTCCATGTGAATGTGGGCTTTCCATTGTCTTTGTCACTTTTGAAGACCAGCCTTAGACCATGGTGATCTGATAGGATGCAGGGGATTATTTCAGTTTTTTTTATATCTGTTGAGGCCTGTCTTGTGCCCAATTATATGGTCTATTTTGGAGAAGATACCATGAGGTGCTGAGAAAAAGGTATATTATTTGCTTTGGGGTGAAATGTTCTATAGATAGTTGTTAAGTCCATTTGGTTCATAACTTCTGTTAGTTTCATTGTATCTCTATTTAGTTTCTGTTTCCATGATCTATCCATTGCTGAGAGTGGGATGTTGATGTCTCCCAGTATTATTGTGTGAGGTACAATGTGTGTTTTGAGCTTTAGTAAGGTTTCTTTTATGAAAGTGGGTGCTCTTGTATGTGGCGCATAGATATTCAGAATTGAGAGTTCATGTTGGTTGACTTTTCCTTTGACAAGTATGAAATGTCCTTCCTTATCCTTTTTGATAGCTTTAAGTTGAAAGTCGATTTTATTCAATATTAGAATGGCTACTCTCACTTGTTTCTGAGAGCCATTTGCTTGAAAAATTGTTTTCCAACCATTTACTCTAAGGTAGTGTCTGTCTTTGTTGCTGAGGTGGGTTTCCTGTAAGCACCAGAAAGCTGGGTCCTGTTTGTGTATCCAGTCTGTTAGCCTATGCCTTTTTATTGGGGAATTGAGTCCGTTGATGTTAAGCAATATTAAGGAGAGGGTGTTGTTGCTTCCTGTCATTTTTGCTAATAGTGGAGACATCGTTTGTGTGGCTATCTTCTTTTGGGTTTGATGGAAAAGGATTATTTTCTTGCTCTTTCTAGGATATGATTGCCCTCCTTGTATTGGATCTTTCCTGTTATTATCCTTTGTAGAGCTGGATTTGTGGGAAGATACTGTGTAAATTCGATTTTGTCATGGAATATCTTAGTTTCTCCGTCTATGGTAATTGAGAGTTTTGCTGGGTAAAGTAGCTTGGGCTGGCATTTATGTTCTCTTAGGGTCTGTATGATATTTGTCCAGGATCTTCTGGCTTTTATAGTATCTGTTGAGAAGTCAGGTGTAATTCTGATAGGTTTGCCTTTATATGTTACTTGGCCTTTTTCCCTTACTGCTTTTAAAATTCTTTCTTTGTTTTGTGCATTTTGTGTCTTGATTATTATGTGACGGGAGGTATTTCTTTTTTGATCTAGTCTGTTTGGTGTTCTGTAGGCTTCTTGTGTGATTATGGGCATCTCATTCCTTAAGGTAGGAAGTTTTCCTCAATAATTTTGTTGAAGATATTTACTGGCCCTTTAAGTTGGGAATCTTCACTCTCATCTATACCTATTATCCTTAGGTTTGGTCTTCTCATTTCGTCCTGGATTTCCTGGATGTTTTGTGTTAAGAACTTTCTGCATTTTGCGTTTTCTTTGACAGTTGTGTCAATATTTTCTAAGGTATCTTTTGCACCTGAGATTTTTTCTTCTATCTCTTGTATTCTGTTGGCGATGCTTGTGTCTATGACTCCTGATTTCTTTCTTAGGTTTTCTATCTCCATTGTAATCTCCCTTTTGATTTCTTTATTGTTTCTACTTCCATTTTTATGTCCTGGATGGTTTTGTTCAATTCCTTCATCTGTTTGTTTGTGTTTTCTTGTAATTCTTTAAAGGATTTTTGTGTTTCTTTAAGGACTTCATCCTGTTTACCTGTGTTCTCCTCAAGTTTTTTGATAGTGTTATTCATTTCCTTCTTATAGTCCTCTATCATCATCATTAGAAGTGATTTTAGATCTTGTTCTTGCTTTCCTGGTGATATGGGGAGTTTGGGACTTTCTAATGTGGGATAACTAGGTTCTGATGATGGCAAGTACCTTGGGTTGCTGGTGCTTGTGTTCTTGCACTTGTCTTTTGCCATCTGGATCGCCTTTGTGTAATCTGTGCTGTCTCTGACTGGGGCCAGTCTTTCCTATTATCTAGGTTGTGTCAGAACTGTTTGGGATGGGTTTTGCTGCTGGAGTTAGAGCTGAGGCCCAAGATGTACTCCCTGCTCAGGTGGAAACCGGAAGGGGGCCCGGGCTCCGGGTCAGGAGTGAATTCCTGGGTCCCAGTGGGTCCCAGTTGTTCCCTGTTTGGGGCAAGTGCTGCTTTTTCCTTACCTGGGATGATGCCTGAGTTAAAGCTCCTGGGAGTCCCTCTTTCTTTCGGTTTTCTGGGGTTGGGTGCTGAGGCTGTGGCCTGTGACCTGCTCTATGCTGGGGCCCAGACCTGAAGTCTCTATTTATGGCTATCTTGAAGGTTATTGTCTTCCTAATTTCTTTCTCAGCCTGTTTATCATTTGTATAAAGGAAGGCTACTGATTTTTTTTTTAAAGTTATTTTGTATTCAGCCACTTTGCTAAAGGTGTAGGACTTCACTGGTAGAATTTTTGGGGTTGCTTATATATACTATCATATTATCTGCAAAAGGTGATAATGTGTGGTTAGAAAAAGAATACTTAAAGTCCTTCAGCAAAGTTGAAGTTTATAAGGTATTACTGTCAATTTTAACAACCATGTATCCATTAGGTCTCTCAAGTTTATTCATCTAATAACTGAAAATATATACCCTCTGAATTTCCCAATATTTTACATTCTTGGTAAACCAACTTCCTACCCCGTTTCTGTTAATTTGACTTTTAGATTCATTAAGCATATATCTGACTTTGTCTGTTTGGCTTATTTCATTTAGCATAATATTTTCCACATATTAGTACACATTTTTACAAAGTTAAATATTTATGTATAAAAATGGTACTAATGAAGTGGGCTTTGTTTCTGCAACTTTGCCAAATTAATTTAATAGTTCTGTAGGTTTATTTTGGTGGACTCAATGGTATTTTTACTTTCTCTTCGTCTCTTTTGTATACCTTGTAGAGCTTAGTTACATTTTTATGTATATTAAAGACCAAACTCAGGGCCATGGATAACCAAGCCCTCTACTGTTGAGCCACACTCACAGCTCCTGAGGTTCTCATTTGTATATAGGTCATCTCCCTTATTTCATTGACCTGCTTGTTTTCTCCCTCTCCCTCTCCCTCTCCCTCTCCCTCTCCCTCTCCCTCTCCCTCTCCCTCTCCCTCTCCCTCTCCCTCTCCCTCTCC
>NW_021620939.1:5341195-5393729 GCF_004785775.1 Grammomys surdaster | reverse complement strand
GATAAGAATGGATCAATTTTCATTCTTCTACATGTTGTCCTCCAGTTGAACCAGCACCATTTGTTGAAAATGCTGTCCTTTTTCCACTGGACAGTTTTAGCTCCTTTGTCAAAGATCAAGTGACCATAGGAGTGTGGGTTCATTTCTGGGTTTTCAATTCTATTCCATTGATCTTCCTGCCTGTCTCTGTACCAATACCAGGTAGTTTTTATCACTATTGCTCTGTAGTACAGTTTGAGGTCAGGGATGGTGATTCCTCCAGAAGTTCTTTTATTGTTGAGAATAGTTTTCATTATCCTGGGTTTTTTGTTATTCCATATGAATTTGAGAATTTCCTTTTCTAACTCTGTGAAGAATTGAGTTGGGATTTTAATGGGAATTGCATTGAATCTGTAGATTGCTTTTGGCAAGATGGCCATTTTTATTATATTACTCCTGCCAATCCATGAGCATGGGAGATCTTTCCATCTTCTGAGATCTTCTTCGATTTCTTTCTTCAGGGACTTGAAGTTCTTGTCGTACAGGTCTTTCACTTGCTTGGTTAGATTCACACCAAGGTATTTCATATTATTTGCAACTATTGTGAAGGGTGTCATTTCCCTAATGTCTTTTTCAGTCTGTTTATCTTTCATGTAGAGGAAGGCTACTGATTTGTTTGAGTTGATTTTATAACCAGCCACTTTGCTGAAGTTGTTTATCAGGTTTAGGAGTTCTCTGGTGGAAGTTTGGGGGTCACTTAAGTATACTATCATATCATCTGCAAATAGCGATATTTTGACTTCTTCCTTTCCTATTTGTATCCCTTTGACTTCTTTTTGTTGTCTAATTGCTCTGGCTAGGACTTCCAGTACTATATTGAATAGGTAGGGGGAGAGTGGGCAGCCTTGTCTAGTCCCTGATCTTAGTGGGATTGCTTCAAGTTTCTCTCCATTTAGCTTGATGTTGGCTACTGGTTTGCTGTAAATTGCTTTTACTATGTTTAGGTATAGGCCTTGAATTCCTGATCTTTCCAAGACTTTTATCATGAAGGGATGTTGAATTTTATCAAATGCTTTCTCAGCATCTAGTGAGATGATCATGTGGTTTTTTTCTTTGAGTTTGTTTATATAGTGGATTACATTGATGGATTTCCAAATATTGAACCATCCCTGCATTCCTGGGATAAAACCTACTTGATCATGATGGATGATTGTTTTGATGTGTTCTTGGATTCGGTTTGCTAGAATTTTATTGAGTATTTTTGCATCGATGTTCATAAGGGAGATTGGTCTGAAGTTCTCTTTCTTTGTTGGGTCTTTGTGGGGTTTGGGTATGAGTGTAATTGTAGCTTCATAGAACGAATTGGACACTGTCAATAGGACAAAACGACCACCAACAAATTGGGAAAAGATCTTTACCAATCCTACATCTGATAGAGGGCTAATATCCAATATATACAAAGAACTCAAGAAATTAGACTCCAGACAACCAAATTACCCTATTAAAAAATGGGGTATAGAGCTTAACAAAGAATTTTCAATGGAAGAAACTCGAATGGCCGAGAAGCACCTAAAGAAATGTTCAGTATCCTTAGTCATCAGGGAAATTCAAATCAAAACAACTCTGAGATTCCATCTCACACCAGTCAGAATGGCTAAGATTAAGAACTCAGGTGATAGTAGATGCTGGTGAGGGTGTGGAGAAAGAGGAACACTCCTCCATTGTTGGTGGGACTGCAAGATGGTGCAACCACTTTGGAAATCAGTCTGGCGGTTCCTCAGAAAATTGGACATAGCATTACCTGAGGATCCAGCTATACTACTCCTAGGCATATACCCAGAAGATGCTCGAACATATAACAAGGATATATGCTCAACTATGTTCATAGCAGCCTTATTTATAATAGCCAGGAGCTGGAAAGAACCCAGATGTCCTTCAACTGAGGAATGGATTCAAAAAATGTGGTATATTTACACAATGGAGTATTACTCAGCTATTAAAAACAATGAATTCGAGAGGTTCCTAGGTAAATGGATGGAACTAGAAATTATCATCCTGAGTGAAGTAAGCCAATCACAAAAGAACACACATGGTATTCACTCACTGATTATTGGATATTAGCCCAGAACCTTGAAATGCCCAAGATGCAACTCACAGGCCACATGAAGCTCATAAAAAAGGAAGACCAAGTGGGGGTGATTCAGTTCTTAGAAGGAGCAACAAAATACTCAAGGGAGCAAATATGGAGACAAAGAGAGGGACAGAAACTGAAGGAGGGGCCATTTGAAGACCTTTCCACCTGAGTATCCATCCCATGTGCAGTCACCAAAGGTAGATGCTGATGTGGAAGTCAGGAAGTGCATGCCGATAAGGGCCTGATATGGATGTCTCCTCAGAGGCCTTCAAGAGTCTGACATATTCAGAGGCAGATGCTCACAACTAGCCATTGAACTGATCATGAGGTTCTCAATGGAGGAGTTAGAGTGAGGACTGAAGGAGCTGAAAGGATTTGTGGCACCATGAGGAGAGCAATAATACCAACCAACCACAGCTCCCAGGGTCCTAACCAACAGCCTGGGAGCACTTATGGAGGGATCCAGGGCTTCAGCTGAATATGTAAGAGTGGAGGGCCCTTCCGGGCACAGGTGGAAGATGAGATCCTTGACCTCATGAAGGCTGGACACCCCAGGGGGTGGGAAGTTTGAGGGTGGGGAAGTGGGAGTGGGGGGGGTAGGTGGGGGTTACATCCACGGAGAAGAAGGAGGAGGGGTAAGGGGATGGGGGGTTCCCGGGTGGGTGGGGGATGGGGTAAGGGGATAACATATGAAATGTAAATAAAATATCCAATAAAAAAAAGAAAAAGAAAAAAAACAGAAAAAAAAAGAAATAAATGAACATGATAAAATGGGTTTCATTTATATAAGGTTATTTCGATAATATGATATATATGACTATATATGAATTATAAAAGAAAAACTTCATCTCTCTGAGACATCAAACCACAATCTCCCTCTTCAGCATTCTTATTTTTATATAATGATTATCTAAGAGATTTCATTTGTAGAAAATACATGATTATGTTTTTATGTCAAAATAAGTTTGTCAGCCAGGTGTGGTAGCACATACCTTTAATTCCAGCACTTTGGAGGCAGAGGCAGAAAGATCTCTCAATTTCAGGCCAGCCTGATCTACAGAGCAAGTTCTGGGACATACAATGGTACATAGAGAAACCCTGTATCAAAACACCCTCCCCCCCCAAAATAAAACAAAACACAAGAGTGTCCAATTCTAAGCAGGTATTTATGTTATAAATATTTTTTTTTTTAAAACTATGAGCTCCAGCATATGAGAGGCAGAGGCAGGTTTATCTAGGAGTTCCAGGCCAGCCTGGTCTCCCTGGTGGTTTCAGGACAGCCAGAGCTACTGGACTATATAGTGAGACTCTGTCCTGAATAAAACAAACAAAAAACCATGAAAAATATAAGTTAATTTGAAACCACACACAAAGGTAATCTTTCTCCTGTTTTCTAAAACAATCTGATTATTGCTGATCATCAACATTTCTAGACCAAGGCATTTATTTCCCAGAATTACTTTTATTCTTAATTTTAAAGACTCACCACAGTCCATGCCAGGCTTTCAAGCTACTCCTATTACCATTTCTATGTAAGATATGCTAAGAAACTGAAGTGTTTCTATCTATTACTAAATCAATTAATTTAATAAATATAGATTTATGTGTTTGTATATTTTAAATAGTTTTTTTTCTGACTCACAACATTTAGCTCTTTGTTGATTTGTGTGTGTGTGTGTGTGTGTGTGTGTTTGTGTGTTTATGTGTGTTATATTTAGTTAGAGTCTTGCTGTCTATCCCAGGCTGTCCTGTAACTTCCCAAGTAGCACTGCTTGGTTCTGAACTTTGATTATCTTGCCTCAGTCTCATAAGTGCTGGGATATAGGAACAATTCTTGTGCTGTTTGCTTCAAACATGATCTTCTCATGGGAACTATTATCTATAGGCTAACAAAGTTCAGAGAGTTTCTGAACTCTCTGAAGATTTAAAAAGTCTATAAATGGATAATTGGAATGATATTGAGTAGGTCTATTCCCACTTTGACACCTTGATTTTTCCAACTCATGTATTTTGACTGTGGAGCAGAGTGTAGTTTCATGATCACTCAGTTAGCAGTCAGTCTACAGGCATAATCTCATTGCCACAGTTTCCTGATCAATCGTAGTCGTCCATGCATTTCATGAGTATTGGGATAAGCATTATGTGAGTCCATGAGTAGTGATGCTGGAGAAATGACTGCAGAGGAAGACAAATCTATAGAATATATGTCTGTTAGTTAAGGTTGGATTTGTACTCCTCACCATAAAAAATTCAATTTAATCTACCTCTTACAACATTCTTAAGAGAAATAATGTCATACCAAGGACACCTGCTGGTTTTTACTGTTGGTTGATTCAGTACTCATCACTAGCATTAGCCATACCACCTTTAATAAGAAGAAATCAGTGTTGCTGAGACTGTGGGCAGCTTCAGTCCCTGTCTCTCTGGCCACAGTGCAAGCACTAGGACAGCTAAGGAGAAAAAGATGTCATTTCCCACCAGTCATGTGATAAGTATCCTAGTAGGACATTGAATTTCTTCAGGTTATTGTTCAAGTCAAGTTAATACAGATCCATGCATACTCTTTTTACCCTACTGCTCTTCATTTGTCTTCCTACAAGTCTGTTTACTGCCCAGCTACACTTTTAAAAGTTCTCATGATCCAGTTTCTGTGTGTATTTCTGGTTATCATTCGTATCAAATACAGTGAATGATCAAAATGTATCGCTCAAACTTCTGTTCACCATGAGAGTCTTTCTCATCATTCTCCTGTAGACTGTTCCTTCAAGTGAGCTATAGTATGCTTCATCATTTTCATTTTTGGTTGGTATAAACATACTGTGGAGACCCATCTGTTGGTTTGGGTGAAGGCTTCAGTATTTTTATTCCTCAGTTAACTGGCCACAAGGAACATCCTAGGAAGCCATAGGCTTGGATTGAGGGAGAGGAAGCAGTGAAACAGGTTTTGGTATCCAGGAGTCCGATTCACTTACTTATTTTCAGCCTAGTTAGGTCTTCTGGACCTGCCCAAGCTTGGTCTCTATTTGATGACATGGTGATTATTTTCAAGGCCAACCTATTGTACTGGACATGTAGCTCAGAGCTAACCTACCAGCTCATATACTTGGGACTCCTGTCTAGAGCTCCAGAATTTTTTGAGCTCTTTATCGCATATGGGATTTTTTTGAGACATGGTCTTTCTGTATAGTCTTGGTAGTCCTAGTATTCTTTATATAGACCAGGCTAGCCTCTCACTCAAGAGAATTATCTATCTCTGCCTCCCAAGTGCTGAGGTTAAAGGCATATGCCACTATGCCCAGCTCCAGTACCACTCTGAAGAGTAAAACATTTTCGAACCAATTAAAATACAGTAATAATCAGTTTAAAGAGGGGAAGGGGTAAAGTTGCAAAGATGGTTTAGCTTTGTCCTAAGGCATCAGTTTCTAAGCATAGGCATGGAAAGGAAAGAAGGACAGTAAGACTAGTGACTAGAATTAGAGAGAGAAAAAGAAAAGAAAAAAGAATAAAAGGAAAGTACAAAAAGGGGAACAATAGTAAGATGAAGGGAAGAAAGAAGTATGAGCAGCTTCAGCTAAAGGTGGAATGATGGAAAAAGGTAGAGAAATGCAGTCAAACCTAAGACAAACCTATGCTTAGGAGGCTGAGGAAGGGGGACCCCCAATCCAGAGCCATCTCTGTACTTCAAAATAATCCCACAAATGGGAGACAGGAGAATAGGACAGGACTAAGTTTATCCAGTAAATTAAAATTATATACTAAATAAGGGAAGTTTAGAAGCAAAGGAGATAGTTTTAGTAAGGGGTCCCTGACTTATGCCCAGGAGCTAGCCTTGTTTCTATGTGATCTCTCTGGGCTGTGTTTCTGCTTCTGTGCTGTTCTTTGCTGAGGTGAGGTACATGTGTGGGCAGGCTTTGAGTGCTGGTCTTATCTCTATACAGGCCATCAGCTGGGTGGCTTGTAGGTGTGGTGCCTTTATTTGTATGTCCCATTCCAAACCATGGCTTAGGCTAAATTTGCACTTTGCAGAACACACTACAAGTTTCTGATTAAGTTTTTTTCCTTCTATGTAGAGAACTGTAGGTCAAGCCTCACTTGTTTTTGCCCATGACACCTGTTCTGAGCTTCCTGAGTGAGTGCTGAAGTTAAATTTCTTTGTCTATAGAACTACCTAGTTGCTGACTCAGCAGGTAGGAGTTGTTTTAAGAATAGCTGGTTTCCACTTATCAGGCTGAATGCTAAGAGAGGATTTTTCCCAGCACCTTCTCTCCCTCTGTCATGCCTCTGACAGCTTCTCAGTCACCCCCCCCTTCTTTGAATTATATATCACTGAAAGTACAATGTAGATTTTTCTGAGGCTCCAGTTTTGATCCTTTGCAGTTGCACTTGCCTTGGCCCTAGGAGGAGAGCATTTTCTAATCAGGGCTAGGTGTTTGGAATGAGTTTGGATGCTTCTGTTCTGTTTTCTAGTGCTTCCTTTCTTTGCTTTCCTGATGTCACTTACCTCACAGGTTAGTTGTTCTTCAGCTGTCCTCGTGTATTTTCCAGACACGCTAACAGAAGGCTGTGATACATCATCTTTGAGTGATATATCACATTTGAGTCTGTACAAAAAATTCTGGATTCCACATGAGAAGAAACATGCAGTATTTTTTTTGTAATGTAACCTATAGTTCCATCTAGCTTTCTGATATGTATGTATGCATGTTTGTTTGTTTAATGTATATGGGTGCTTTGTTTGCATGCATATCTACACATCATAATAGGATTGGATACCTTTATAGACAGTTGTGAGCTACCATGTGTGTGCTGATAACTTAACTCAGGACCTCTGGAAGAGCAGCCAGTTCCCTTACTGGTGAGCCATCTCTTCAGCCGCCAAATATATATGTATATGTATGTATATGTATATGTATATGTATATGTATATGTATATGTATATGTATATGTATTATTTCCTCCCCCCGTCCAAGACAGGGTTTCTCTGTGTAACAGCCCTGGCTGTTCTGGAACATGTCTCGAACTCATATCTTCCTGCCTCTGTCTCTGTAGTGCTAGGATTAAAAGCATTCACCATCTTGCTCAGCCTCCATTTGGTTTTCTGAAAATGCTATAATTCCATTCTCTCTGATGTCTTACTAGAATGTCATTGTGTGTATATGTGTGTATCTATATACCACATTTTCTTTATCCGTCTAATGGTGGGTATCTAGGCTGCTGGTGCTATAACTTGGCTATTGTTAGTAGCACTATGATAAACATAGTTTTACAGTTAACTCTGTTGTATGCTACTTCAGATTGTTTTGAGTAAATACCCAGAAGTGGTATAGCTGGATCATATAGTGCTATTTTTAGTTTTGTGAGGATCCTCTATATTGATACCCTATAGTAATAGCCAAACACTTTTGATCTATATGAAATATGTGAAAGTTTTTGTGTGGTTCCTGTGCGTCCGATGTTTGTATTTTATCTCCCATCCAAGTACTAACCAGTCTTGACCCTGCTTAGCTGCTGAGATCAGACGAGATTGGGCATGTTTAGGGTGATATGGCCGTAGATGGATGTTTGTATTTTAAATGAAAGAGAAAGCTTATGTAAACTATAAAGAGATGTTTTAATAATATTTTGAGACAGGGTCTCATTATGTAGACTTGGCTATCCTAGAACTCACTATGCAGACCAGGTTGGCCTTGAACTCACAGGAATCTGCTTCTGCATCTCAAGTTCTGGGATTAAAGGCGTGTACCACCATGCTGGGTCTGACATGTATGTTTGAAATGCAGAGTATTTGCTGAGTCTTCAGAATTGTTCTTGGGAGCTCATTTGTTTCATATGCTTTATTTTGTTGCAGATTGCTTCAAAAATCATGGCATTATCATATATGAAGGGCCACGTTAAATAACATGTGGATACATAAAGATGCTCTTTACAATCATTTATATCTCTTGTTCATTTTATAAAGAATCTGAATTTACTAGAAACTAATTCATCAATCTTTTTTCTGCCCCTAAGAGAAGTGATCATCTTCTATCCTTAGCAAGGGAGATAGCATACATCTTCATGCAGAGAAGTTTAATATTGTTCCTATGGTACATAGGTACATTTGCATAGGTAGAAATAGAATTTTGTATTTATGATTTTAATAACATGCACATTGGCAGAATGGCTTTTGTATTCTAATAAAATACCTAGATTTTTGCTTTGGATAACAGTCAATCCTAGATTAACTAAACCTAGGTTCTTTAAAAAAAATAAAGTTACATTTTTTATTATATATATATATATGTGTGTGTGTGTGTGTGTGTGTGTGTACATGTGTGCACTTGTCTTATCATTGGGTACATGAGTGGTAGTTTGTGTGTGTGTGTGTGTGTGTGTGTAGGTCAGAGGACAACTTATAGGAGTTAGTTCTTTGCTTCTACTATGTGGGTCTTGAAAATCACACTTCGGCTATCAGGCCTGATAGCAAGGCCTCTTAGGACATAGAATTAAAGTAAGTAAGTAAATAAATAAATACATCCCCCATATAATAAAGAAATCAAATTATTTTTAATGTTTCTTGAATGTACATGTTACTACAGACATTCATATTTACATATTATTAAGTTTGTTTGGGCTAGAAAATTATTTAATCTCGGTCAGTCGGTCGGTCGGTCGGTCTGTCTGTCTGTCTGTCTGTCTCTTTCTTTCTCTCTCTGTCTCTCCCTCCTTACCCCCCCCCCCATATATTAGATCCTAGCCAGTTTCTCCTTCTTCTATCCTCTCTCCTCCCACTTTCTCAGATTCATTTCTCCTCCTTTCCTTCAGAAAAGGGTAAGCCTTCCAGGGATATCAACCAAACATAGCATTTTATATTGCAGTAAGACTAAGCACTTCTCTTCATATTTAGGTTTGACTAGGTAACGCAATAGGAGAATAGGGTTCTAAAAACAAGCAAGAGTCAGAGACAGCCTCCACTCCCACTGTTCGATGTCCCGGAACAACACCAAGCTATACAGTCATAGCATATATGCAAAAGACTTGAGCCCCTATGAACTGGTTAGTTGATTCTGAGTGCCATTTTCTTCCAGTGTCCTTGACCTCTCTGGCTCCTATTATTCTTCCTCTCCCTCTTCTAGTGGATTCCCTGAGCTCCCTCTAATATTTGCCTATGAGTCTCTGTATCTGTTCTGAACAGGCTCTCTGATGACGATTATGCTAGGCTCTGGTCTACAAGTATAGCAGAGTATCATTTGGAACATTTCATTGACTTCTAAAATGTTTTATAAAATTTATTTATTTATGTATCTGTGTGTTTGCGTGTTTGTTTGTTTTACTTGTCCTGTTTGGTTCTATTCTAGATCTCTGGGCTATCCAGCCTCTGGTTCCTGGTCCAGGCAGTGTTAGGCATGGGCTCCCTCTTGTGGCAATGGTCTTAAGTTGGACCAGTTGTTGGTTGAACACTTGCACAAGTTCTGTGCCACTTTTCCTCCAGCACATTTTGCAGACAGGACAAATTTGTAGGTCTAAGGTTTTGTGGCTGCATTGATGTCCCAACTCCTCCAACTGGAAACCTTGTCTGGCTGTAGAAGATAGATGATTCAGGCCCTGTACTTCCCACATTGTTACGAGTTTTTGCTAGGGTCACCCTGTAGATTCGTGGAAGTTTCCATTGCACTAGTTTTCTACATTGCCTCTGAAAAGCACTACCAATTCTTTTAGTTTCTCCTTTTACCCTCTCCCTCCACCCACCGACCTGTTCTCTCCTATTTTCATCCTCACCGAACCCCAGTCCACCCACAAAATCTATTCTATCTCCCTTTTCCAGGTAGATCCATGCATTTCCTCCCTTGAGCCCTCCCTGTTACTAAGCATTTCTGAGTCTGTGGATTGTAGTGTGAATGTCTTTTACTTTGTAGTTAATATTCACTTATAAGTGAGTATATTTAATGTTTGTCTTTCTGTATCTGGGTTACCTCACTCAGGATGATTTTTTTTTTAGTTCCACCCATTTGCCTGAAAAACTCATGATGTCATTCTTAGAAACAGCTGAGTAATACTCCACTGTGTAAATGTACCAATTTTTCTTTATCAGTTCTTTGGTTGAGGGACTTTTAGGTTATCTTCAGTTTCTGTTTATTATGAATAAAGCTGCCATGAACATAGTTGAGCAACTGTCCTTGTGGTAGGGTGGAACATCCTTTCGGTATATGCCCATGAGTGGTATAGCTAGGTCTTGAGGTAAATTGATTCCTGATTTTCTGAGAAACTGCCGTATTGATTATCAAAGTGGCTGTATAACTTTTACTCCCACCAGCAATGAAAGAGTGTTCCCTTTGCCCCACATCCTCAACAGCATGAGCTGTCACTTGTGTTTTTAATTTTAGCCATTCTCACAGGTTTAAGATGGAATCCCAGAGTTGTTTTGATTTGCATTTCCCTGACAGCTAAAGATGTTGAACATTTTAAAAATATTGTTAAAATAACTTAATTGATTTTATGTATATTGGTGTTCTGCCTGCACTTATGTCTATGTGAGGGTGTTGGATCCCATGGAACTAGAATTACAGACAGCTACCATGTGGCTGTTGGGAATTGAACCAGGGTCCTTTGGAAGAACAGCCAGTGTTAAGCAATCTCTTCCACCCCTATTGAACATTTCTTTAAGTGTTTCTCTGCCATTGAGAATTCTTTGTTTAGATTCCCTGCTCTTTTTTTTGGTGTTTTTTTTTGTTTTGTTTTTTTGTTTGTTTGTTTTTCCAGACAGGCTTTTTCTGTGTAGTGTTCGCTGGGCCTGCCTCTGCCTGCAGATTGCTGGGATTAAAGTTGTGTACCACTACCACTCTGCCTCTGCTCCATTTTGTTGATGACTAGTTGTTTGAGTTCTTTATATATTTTGGGTATTAGACCTGTCAGATGTAGAGTTGGTGAAAATCTTTTCCCATTCTGCAGGCTGCTATTTTGTTTTATTGATGGTGTCCTTGGCCTTTCAGAAGCTTTTCCACTTCATGAAGTCCCATGAATTAGTCTTAGTGCCTATGCTATTGGTGTTCTATTCAAGAAGTTATCTCCTGTGTCAGTTCATTCAAGTCTGTTCCCCACTTTTTCTTCCATCAGGTTCAGTGTGTCTGGTTTTACATTAAGGACTTTGATCCACTTGGACTTGATTTTTGTGCAGGGTGATAGATATGGATCTATTTGGATTCTTCTACATGCAGACATCCAGTTTGCACTCTCACATATTCTGTACTTCTTTATGAAAAAACAGGTGTCCATAGGTGTGTGATTTATGTCTGGATCTTTGATTTATTCCATTTATCAGCCTGGTTGTGTTTATGTCAATACCATGTGTTTTTTCTTACTCTCACTCTGTAATTCAGCTTGAAATCAGGGATGATGATACTTCTGGAAGTTCTTTTTCAAATGTTCTATCACAGAATTCCTACAGCTGATAAACACCTTGAGAAAAGTATCTGGACAGAAGATTAACTAAAAAAATATGTAGTCCTCCTATATACAAATGACAGATGGGCTGTGAAAGAAATCAGGGAAACATCACCCTTCACAATAGCCACAAATAATATAAAATATCTTGGGAATAACTCTAATCAAGCAAGTGAAAGACTTTTATGACAAAAACTTCAATTCTTTTAAGAAAGAAATTGAAGAAGATATCAGAGGATGGAGAGATCTCTCACGTTCATGGATCAGTAGGATTAACATAGTGAAAATGGCCATCATACTAAAGACAGTATATGTCCTCAGCCTCTGCTGTCCCTGGGGAGAAACATCGCTCAGTCCCTGACTTTATCCAGGCATCCCATACTGACCTCTGACTTCAGCTCAGCAGAAGGGACCACAGGCTCAGAGTTGCCTCTCATCCTGGTCCCTTCACTGATACCCCACTTTTTTATTTCTGGGGAGCTGGGGTAGAACTCGGGGCTCAGGGCCACCATTTTTAAAAAATATATGTACAGCCAGAAAATATGTCACAATATTTCTTGTGGCTTCTAACTCAACTATCACTTGTTTGATATTAAGAGGACTTCTCTTTTGCTATAAACAAATATATTTGTAATCCTGAGTGTTTGGGGAGTGAAATGTCAAAGGTTTTCTATAGTACCACACTTTTATGATATTTTTCTCTACTAAGTTTCCATTGTGTTGCATTTTCTCTAAATTCTAAACTTTCATTTCTATGTGATCTGGTTTTAAATGCTATTGGTAATGTTACTTCTTCATGAAACTGCAATTGGATCATTGAATAATTTTTTCCTCAGTTACAATTTTAAATATTCTTCATTTTATCATCCAGATCAGCTACCTTATTTGAAGAATTTCCAAGAGCAATTAAAGAATGATAGCACAGCCAGGCAGTGGTGGTGTATACCTTTAATCCCAGCATTCAGGAAGCAGAGGCAGGTGGATCTCTGTGAGTTTGAGGTCAGCCTGGTCTATAGAATGAGTTCCAGGAAGGCCAGGCCTACACAAAGAAATCCTGTTTAAAAAGAAAAAGTAAACAAACAAGCAAACAACAGCAGAGTGATGACCCATGACCATTACACCAGCATTGTAGAGCCCAAGGCAGGAGAATCAGGACTTCAAAGCCACCTAAGCTATACCAGAAGTTGGGAGCAAGCTTGGGTAACATGGTGGAACCCTTTTAAAAAATTGTTTCTGTGTGTTTGTGTGTGTGTAAAGTTGTTAATGTATCCAAAAAGACTTGTTCAAAACTTGTGTTTGAGGGCCTGAGAAAGGGCTGAGCAGATAAGAGCACATACTACTTTTACTGAGAACAGGAATTTGGTTCTTAGCATCCATACAGGACTGCTTAGCAATCAGTCCAGTTACAGCAGTTACAGGGACATCTGATACCCTTTTCTGACCTCTTTGGAGACTGCACTCATGTGCACACACTCACATATACACACAATTACAAAACCAAAATCTTCAAAATAGAAAAATCAACAAAATGACATTTGACCATCTTTATGTATCATTGTTGTTTAAGTTGGCCACTTGAATTCTCTTATATTTTTGGTTGTGAGCCTAGCCTTTAATGGCTAAGCCATCCCTCCAGCCCTTGAATTCTCAAGATGAAGGAATAATTGAATCCATGATGGAGCATGTATATTCATGTGGCCAGGTATCTTGCTATAGTAACTTTAAGTGACTTTTCCCCCCAATATTCTGCTAATCAAATATGGCAGGAACTTCAGGAGCTACCAGCTGTCTGGTTTGTTACAGTCTGGATCATGTTGGGATTCTCTGCACTAACAAATTTGTAACTAGTATGCTAGCTAGACTTGTCTATCTTTGGACTAAATTAATTTAAGTCATTTCATGTGTGATTTAGTATTTTTCATATATTTTTTGGTAATTTTTTAGTTTTATATGGGATAGTCAAGATCTTATATATAGTTTATGAAATTCAGATATATAGGCAGTAGAACAAAAACATTAGAAAAACAAGAAAAACTTAACTGGGTATGGTGGTACACAACTTTAACCACTCAGGAGGCAGAGGTAGAAGGATATCTGTGATTTAAATGCCAGTCTGTTTATGTAGAGTTTCAGGGCAGCCAGGGCTACATAGAAATAGTAAGATCCCACCTAAAGCAAATAAACCGTAACAAAACAGCAAATTTTTTTTTATGAAGTTTGATAAAGTTTTCAAATATAAATGCAAAGGGGAAATTAAAAACCATTCCAGAAACTGAAAAGGTGAGATGAGTCATTTAGCCTAAAGAGAGGAGAGTCTACATAAGTAAAACCAGATCCAGGCAAAATGCTGCTTCATATGTAATCCCAGCACATAGTAGCTGAGGCAAGATCATCGTGAGTCTCAGGTCAGCATCATGGGCTACATAGTAAGAATCCGAGAAATTATAGTAAATAGATAATGTCTGAACTGAAAGATATATCTAATTCTACTAATAAAAAGATAAGGACATACTGTGAATTATCTGTGTGCCAGTGAATTGGCAAATTGAAGTAGATAAATCCCCAGAAACATATAACCTCAAAGACTGGATAATGAAGGAAGAAAAAGACTGAATAGAATAGTAGCAAATAAAAGAGTTTCACAGGTGAATTCTTCCAAACTTGTGGAGTAGAAGTAATATAAATCCTTTTTAAATTCTCCCCAAAATCAAAGAAGTAAAAACAGTCTTTTGTTAGGGATGAGAATAGTTTGAAGCCCTTAACTCTAGAGGAGGAAATGAGTTTTTTAAGAAAAAGTTTATCTCAAAGCAAAATTTACATATGTATATTTCTTGCCTTTTAATTCATATATATGTATATATATTTGAAGTTTTCATACATTTATATAATATTCTTGATCACATTCATCTCCCTACTCTCTATAGCTATTCCTTTCACCCTTCCCAATGTATTTTCAGCCTCCCTTCCAAGTTCATGTCTTTTGTTTGTTTGTTTTAATAACCCACTGAGTTCAGTATGAACATATGAGGGTGTGTGTGTGTGGTCATTCCCTTCAACATGGGCAATGTATCAGTGTTTATCTCTCCAAGAAAAGTGACTTTTTCCTCAGCAGCTGTCAGCTGTCATTAGCCCTTCAGCTAGGGGTGAGGCATCAAGAGCTACCTCCTTTGCTACTTGTTGGAATCTTAAACATACTTAAATCTTGTGTAGCTCTTGTGTGTCTAACTGTGGCTAAGCTCTTGGGTGGCTGCTGTGGGTCATGAGGAGTAGCCATGTCATACACTGAGGCCAACATGTCATAGCACTCCTCCCTGTCCTCTAGTTCTTAAATTTGTTCTGCCCATGCTTCTGTGATGACCCCTGAGCATTGACGAAGGGGGTTGATACGTCGTCTGTGGCTGAGTGCTCACAGTCAACTTATTCTTAGCACTTTGTCATACACCCAAGTCTCTGTGTTAACTACTCTTCTTTATAATTAGAAGTTTGTCTGACCAGAGTTTAAAGCAGCACACAATCTATAGATATAAACAAAATATTTAGATTGGAGTTTGACAACATGCCCCTTTAATAAAATAACACCTGTAAGTTGTCTCCAGGTACCTGTGGCTTCCTAGCTATGGGTTCTTATAAGTTTGCAGGACTAGGCATTGAATTATCTCCTATGGAGCAGACCTCAAATTTAGTCAAGAAATCAAGGAGGCCATGTTCCAGCAAACAGCAGAACTCAGCAGCTTTGGCCATTTGGCTCTGCCTTTTTAGTCAAGAAAAGAAGGGGACTACTGGGACAATTGATGCTGGTCAGCTGGAGCTAAGAAATTAGTGGTGATTAAGAAGAGACCAGCATCACTGAGGTGAAATCTGGGAAGTATTTTCTGAGAGCACAAAGAAGCTGCGTTGTAGAAATAGCAAAGATTGTACCTCGTGTGTTCGCTGGGCTTGGTAATAGGTAAGAATCACCCAGGTGGTACTGGTTTTGAAGGTATGAAGGAGTCATGGAGAGCAGCTGAGGCTTGCCACTGTGAGAGGCTAGGGAAGGCCATTGGTGAGAGTGCAGCCTCAGTTGCAGTTGATGGCCCAGGACTGAAGGAGTCATGCAAAGTTGACTCTTGGCACCATGAAGAGAGCCTATGAGAGGCTGTGAGAGGCTACTGATGAAGCCTAGTAGCAGCAGAAGACCCCAGTATATTGGAGATGCCAGCACCATGGGAGGATCACCCAAAATGGCAGTAGTGGAGTGGAGTCAACCAGAGCCTAGAGTGCTACAGAGAGCAGAGCTGGAGAAGTGACATAAGCCCTTTGGAGGAGCCCAGAAGATCATGTGTGGATCCCAGACATTGAAACGAGAAGCTGTGAACATGGAGTTGACTTGGAGACCCCCAAGATATTAAAGATGCCAGAGCTGTGGGATGCCTGCTGAGGACAGCTGCTAACAGGGAGTGGAACCAGCCAAGGAGAAAGAACTTTGTTGTAGTCAATAAAAATAAAAAAGGAGCTGGTGATGTGAAGACCTCTTTGATATCAAACATGAAGATGCAGAGTTTGGAGTTTGCCCAGCTGGTTTCCTGTCTTGCTTTGGGGATTACAGTTAAGTGATTGGATGAATCTCAGAAGAGACTTTGAACTTATGACTTTTAACATTGTGAGACTGCTATAGACTATGGGGACTTTGAAAGTTAGACTAAGTGTACATTTTTTATTATACTATGTCTAGGTATGGCCCCCATAGACGCATGTGTTTGAACAAGCCTATGGGGGCCAGGGAGTAGAATATGATGGTTTATATATGCTTGGCCCAAGGAGTGGCACTATTAGGAGGTGTGGCCTTGTTGGAGTAGGTGTGTCACTGTTGGCGTAGGCTTAAGACCCTCATCCCAGCTGCTTGGAAGCCAGTCTTCTGGCTGCCTTTGGAACAAGAGGTGAAAATCTCAGTTCCTTCAGTCCCATGTCCACCTGGATGCTGCTATGTTCCTGCCTTGATGATAATGGACTGAACCTCTGAACCTGTAAACCAGCCCCAATTAAATGTTGTCCTTTATAAGAGTTGCCTTGGTCATGGTGTCTGTTCACAGCAGTAAAACTCTAACTAAGACAGTACCTTTTATGATAAAAGTTATTTAGTAAAATAAACAAATAAAATTTTTATTCTCTCATTGCTAAAAGAAAAAGAAAAAACATGCTGGTCTAAAGCAACTTAGGGAAGGAAAGAGTTTGTTAGGCTCATAGTGAAGTCCTCCATGGCAGGGAGGGCATGGCAGCAGGAGTGTGAGGCAGTTGGTCGTATTTCAGCCCAGTCAGGAAGCAGAGAGATGGATACTGGTGCTCAGCTTGCTTTCTCTGTTTCTCCTGGGATTCTAGCTGGTGGAATAGTACTGCCCATATATAAGGTGAGTCTTCTTTCCTCAGTTAGCCCAGTCTAGAAACTTGTAGATATGCCCAGACGTTTGTCTCTTAGGTCATTCTAGATCCTGAAAAGTTGGTACAATTAAGCAGTAATTAACAGCAATAAGTGTACTTCAACTTAATAAAATCATGTGTGATAAGTGTACATGTCAGTAGTCTACTCAGTGGTGAGAACATGGAACTTTTCTTCCAAGAATACAAACAAAACAAAGGTTCCTGCTTTTATAGCTTTATTTCTGGAAGTCCATGTCAGAACAAATGGGGAAGAGATAAATTAAAAGCACCCAGGAATAGAAGCAAAAGTATCTGTTTTTAGAGAATAATCTTATATGTAGAAATCTCTCCTAACTATATGTATGCATACACCTCATTAGAATTAACAAACATTTAGTAAAGTTATATGATGGAACATACTAAAGTCATTCATGTTTCTATAAAATTAGCAGACTATCTGAAAATGAAATGAAGAAAATAATCTTATTTATGATAACATCAAAAACAATAAAATGCTTGTGAATAAAGTTAGCTGGGAAAGTGAAAAATTTGTACACTGAAAGCCAAAACATTGCTGAAGGAAATTAAGACGGGACTAAGAAAGCAGAAAAATCCAGTTCCATGGACATTTACTATTGGCTCTAGAATAAATGAGCTCATGCTTAGTTGGAAATAACAACCACGCTTTTGCATCAGCATATAGTTATATATAACCATATGTGCTTTTCATGATAACTGAAAAATGCTTACTCATTTATTTTTATTATTAACTTTATAGTTTTATACTTTGTACTTCTTCAGCCTTTAGATAGCCTTTTGGGTTCAAATTTAGGACTTTATAAGTAACTAACTATCTTTCTTTAAAAGAAAAACAACTATCACTGGCTTGTTTACCTTATTCAGAGCAGTGCATACTTCAGAAGTAAAGGTTCATTTATTTTATCAGAAAGATACAGAAGATGATAATATACAGTATATGACAGCTCTTAAAAACAGATGAAAATGAGCCATACTTTTAAAAAGAATTATATACACAAGCAGTTGAAATATAAAGGGACTATATGATGCAAACCAAGATTATGATTACCAGTTGGGTGTTAAAAACCATTATTGTTAGGTAGGGGTGCTTATAGATAAGTAAGATAACAAGGGTAAGGGTCAGGGGGTATTGTTATCTAGTGAGTTGCTGGTGGTCATGTTTAGAAGCTCATCTAGTAAACTAGACGTTATTTTGAGGCCAGGTTCTGAATAGGTCTACTGGAGAAAGAACAAAATCAGGTGTGATAGTAACTACAATTGCAGATAGATTTATTATTTTTCTCCCTCTCTCCCACTTTTCCCTTCCTTGCCCCTAATGAAAAGACCAAGGCATACCACAGAAGTTAGGGAACTCTTGTGTTTCCTTGGCATTAGGTCCTGGTATGAAATGACTGTTGCTGAATTTCTTGACAAGTAGATGTAAATATGTACCTTCTGTCTTTTTTCTTTTTCTTTATTGCTTCAGGGTGCCTGAGAACCCTGCAGGGGCTTGGTTGGCAGGATAGCTGCTCCATATGTACTGTCTCCAGCGTGAAAGCTATCTGTGGACAAATGCCATGTTGTATGTAGTTAAGACACAGAGCTTTCTCCAGGGCCACCTTCTGCTGTGGAATGCATTTCATTCCTCATATGTTCCAGGAATGAGACATATAAGTGGTCTGGCTTTTGTGTTGATCCTGACAGTGAGCTATTGTACTTAGACAGATTTGCTAGTTCTAATTATCAATATTTAAGTTGGTAAGAAGGAGAGAGAGCTGTGTTCACAGTCAACTTTGTGTCCTATCCTCAATTAGGGTGAGCAGTGGAGGATTGCCTTTCATAGTTGGGGTTATTCAATTTTATCTTTTAAAACAGCCCAAACTGAATGTAAATCTGAATTTTAAATTTAGAGACTAAGGACTGCTAGTCATTTAATTAAATTTGGGTCCTGGTGCCATCTCTTCCCACTCCCAATTCCAAGTCTCTATTTACTTTTTTCTAGTTCTTTTAGCTATTTCTTCAATGTTTTATATTTCTAATAGTATTCCCTTAATGGATGCCTTTTCTAAACTTTAGGTATTATTTAAAAATTTTTCCTATTGTAAAAGACAGTAATTTAATTGAGCACTCATGCACCTACATTCCTTCCCTGCCTTGTGTCCAAAATTCCAAATCACCATCTTTTGAGTCAATAGTCAGTAGTTACAATGTCTGTGTAACTGTTTTCATGAATTTTACATCACTCCTTTTTGAGTCAACATTCAATTGTTATGCTGTGTGTGTAATTATTTTCATAAATAAGGAACTCTGGTTGTGCTTCCTTTCTTGTATTGCTTGGTTTCACAGGTACTCACTGCTTGATCTTATTTACTCCAATTTCTAAAATCTGACCTCTTAGCAGAAATAAAAATCTCCATTGAGCATGTGCAATATACTAGGTACTTAATAAATGTAATTTTTTTCAATAATGTCTTGTGGAACCCTGCCACCTTCTACATTAATATGTCCTGAAAAATGTCTTTGTTTCTTTCCTAGGTCCTTTTGTCTCTTAGGCAAAACCACTTTTGCCTTAATTTTGGCTTATTTGTTCATTTGACAAAACACTTTACCAGTAGCTTTCTGAAAAGCAAATCATGTAAAATAAAAAGTAACATTTTTATTTTAAAATGTATTAGCCTGTTCTTACCTGTGGACTGATAGTTTTGATGAATATAAAATTGTTACAAATAAGTTACAGAATTTTAGCTAGATATGGGTATATATATTTATACTAGCCAGCACTCAGAAGGTTGAGCAGGAGGATCAAGAGTTTGAGTTCATTCAGGATCTAGCATCCAGTGAGACTTTCACACAGACACAGCAAGAGAAGCAGACCCTACAGGGCTGTGCAAGGCCTCAATGTTTTTTCATCTCCAGTGCTGCTGTCTGTCCTGCTGTCAGTGCTGTAGTTCTTCATATTTACACATTGTCTCCTTGAACGCTTATGGATCATCACTGTCCTCACTATTGTGAACTTTTACAAGTGTCCATCATTGTATCCATTTTTTAATTTTTGTTTTGTTTTATTGGTAGTTATGTTGACTACAACCCAGTTACTCCAATGTGGGAGCTCATTTTCTTTACTTCTGGCCCATATAGTTATGGGCCAGCTTAATTCAGTAGTTCAAGCTCTGGCTTCATAGAACTTGAGTCAGTGGCTTTAGGTTCTTATCTTGAATTCAAAGAATGAGTTTCACTGATAACAGGCAGGGTAAGATTTTTAGGAAGGATGTTATTATAGGTGAAAGCAAGCCAGCAAGCACATGCATGACAAGGACCAGATCCTAGAGAGAGGATACCAGAGTGTAGAAGATTGGAAAAGAAATTGACATCATGTTGATTGGGTTATTAATGCTGCTTTCTAATTATATGATGTATTCATTCTTATTCTATTCTTACACAAAAGACTAGAGCAAGTTTTTCTACCTTTGTATAGTTAAATGAGAATAGGTTTTCTACTAGATAAAAAGTATAGCAGTTATATTTCAGTAACCTAAATAACAAAGTACGAACAGCCTAGAAGCTTCAAACAACTGTTACTGTTTCAGTAATTCAGTTGAGCATTTTTCTCTTAAAGTTTCTCATTTTGTTGCAATCAGGTGGTTGTATAGTGGGCAATAGACGTCTAAAGATTTGGCAATACTAGGTGTATGCTATTTAGAACTAGTTATTAGGATGTTGACTTGTGGCTTTCACATGTAGTTTGTGCTTTTAGAAGACTGAGTACTTTATTCATTCATTTATTCATGCATGTTAAGAGACAGCAAGAAGTAGGCTAATTTTGAGCTCACAGCTGACTTGGTTCACTGCTGTCATGTTCTGTTGCTCAGAGTGGTCTCAGGACCTACCTAGATTCATGGAGAAAACCCACTGTCTTTCCCTGTAGGATTGTCAGTGTTACATCATTACAGAAGAACAGGGCATGGGAGCTATTATAATTTCTAGAAATTTTAATATGAAAAGTCCTTATTAAAAATTTAGATAATTGTTTATAATTCTTTAAAGACTATATCAGTGTATTCTTGCATAGATATTGTGTGTACATGTGTATATATTACATGCGTGTATGCTTATATATGTGTATACACATATATACTACACACATACTCTTAGTTTATTAAGGCTGCTATATAAAAATTCTATAAACTGTAAAGAACAGAAATTTATTTCTCATGGTTCTGAAATTTGGGAAGTCTGAGATGAAGACACTCAGTGTCATTGTCATGGGAGAACTGATTTCCACGTAACTGATGCCTTTTAACTACATCCTCACAATGTGTAGTAGAAGAACAAACTCCATGGACCAGTCCTATACAAGGGCACAAATGTTATTTGTGCTCTGCCCTCATGATTTTAATCATCTCTGCAAAAGTACTGCTTTCTAATACCATTGACTTAAGAGTTAGGACTTTGATATGTAAATTTGGTGTGACACAAACATTTAAATTGCAGCACATGGGCTACAGCGATGGCTCAGCAATAAAGTGCAGCAGAAGACTTATGTTTGATTTGCAGCACAAGCATGGCAGATTACAACTATCTGTAACTCCAGTTTCAGGGATATCTAGTGCCCTCTTGAGTCCTCTGTGTGCACCAGGCTTGGATGTGGTACACAGAAATACATTTAGGCAAAACATCAATACACTAAAAATAAATACATCTTTAAAAAGAATAAATCATAGCACACATGTAACCATATGCTCCCTTACACTTGGCAAAAAAAAAGAACCCTACTTTTAGTTAGTGTTCACAAATCTCAGAACTACCTTGAAGCTGACACTATCTTCATCCTCCAGTTCAAGTCAGCGTTTCATGAAAACTGGTTCACGTTTCTTAAAGCTTCAGCATCCCTTTGTATCAGTCTCAGCTGATGATCTTGCATTTTCTCTGAGAATACTTCAGTCATTTCATTAAATTTCCAGCTCTCTGTGTCATTACCTATATTAGGGATCTTTCCTTTCTGTGACAATATAGTTGTCCCTTTTGGTCCATGGATTCAAGCGATTATGGAACAAAAGTGGAAAAATTGTGTATGTAATATGTGTTGATTGATTATTAAAACATTTTTTATAGATTGGTTATACTTTAATATCTTAAATAATCATATAAAAACCATGTTTCCCTCTGAAAGAATCCTAAGTATTCAAAAGTTAAGATTTCGCTTCTATGAAATAAGACTCCAGTTCTTAAATTTATATTCTTAAAAACAGTTTTTGAAGCATCAACTGAGTACTTAGTTTTTTGTGTTTTGCTTTTTACTTGCAAGGTAATAAGCACTATAATGCCCTTAATTAAGTTCATTGTGATGTTTCTACTTAACTTTTGTAGTCATAAGGATTTTTATTAAACTGAAAGGAGTAGAAATCTCCCACTCTAGGGACACACACTGTTTAAAAGAAGCTAATTAGAAAACTAGATGAGGCCTAGAAACCAAGAAAGAAATCTCACTCCAGAGACTGGCTTTATATGAAACCTTAGTTGTTTTAAAATAGGGCAATTAATTCTCTTCCCTCCTTCTTTTAACTTGACTTTCCCTCCTGATGAAACTAGAGGTGTTGCCATTTGGCCGAAGTCTTTGCTGTTAGGGGCATTATTACTTCCGTTGTGAAATCAGCTTTGAGCTCTTGTGTAAGTTACTTTTCTGATTAAGCTTAATAACTTTGATTTACTTAAAATGAGTTGTCCAGGATTGGGTAGAGAGGTACTTTCCGATGATGTAGATTAGTTATACTGCCTTGTTAGATACCACTGTGTACAAGTTTTTGGAAAGTAGGAAATACCTTTTTGTTTCTAAGTATTCTTCTCCTTACATTGCCTTTACAGTTCAGGGAAATAAGCACTTTCCATAGTTTAACTATTTTTCTTTCTCTTTTCATTCCCTTTCCATATCCCTTTTATATTTCACCCACACCAAAATACCTTTCAGAAACACAAAGTAGATCTTTTCTACAAACTACGCCATGTGATGAATGAACTTATTGACCTGCGAAGGCAGCTACTGTCTGGTCACCTGACACAGGATCAGGTGCGGGAGGTTAAGCGGCACATCACCGTGCGCCTGGACTGGGGTAATGAGTAAGTATGACTGTTACTTGGGCATCTCTTAGTTCCTTTGTAACTTAGTCCTCATAGAGTTTAAACTTGATCTAAGCTTCTCTTTAATGATCAAAAGATAATATATCCTCCATTCAGTTTTGCTAGGTCATTTTTTCTAATTATCAATAGTTCTAGTCTGAAGTTTTCTTAGCCTCTGTTTTATTTCTGGAAAGAATTAAGGAAGTGGACTGGCTTATCCTCTGAGCTGTCTTCCAGGAGATCAGATTTCTTTATTTTAAATCTCACTAATTACAATATACTTAAAAAGATTTTGTAATGCTTTAGAGAAAAGGGAAGTTGGTACAGTGAAGATGGCTCAGCAGATAAAGATACTTGCCACTGAACCCTTCCCGCTGAGTGTGATCTCCAGATTTTACAAGGTGGAAGAGAAACTGATTACTGTAAGTTCTTTCACTTTTGCTTGGGCATTTACAAGCCTACACACATACCAAATAAATGTATACTTTGTGTGTGTGTGTGTGTGTGTGTGTGTGTGTGTGTGTGTGAGAGAGAGAGAGAGAGAGAGAGAGAGAGAGAAGTATTAGTGTATTTTATACCCATACAATGAATCTGAATAAGCATAACCTATAAATGAAGATTTATACTTTAGAATATTCTTAACTCATTTGTCATTCAGAAAGACTCCTGCATTTGTACAGTAGATGTGATGATTTTCTGTGCCCTTAAAATAAAGTTTGAGGGCTAGAAAGATAGTTCAGTGGTTAAAACCACAGGCTGTTCTTTCAGAGGGCTGGTGTTTGATTGACAGCATCCTACATGGCAGCTCACAACTGTCTACAACCTCAGTTCTAGGGGATCTGCTGCTCACTAATGGCTTCTTTGGCACCAGGCGCACACATGGTGCAAAGATATACATGCAGGCAAAGCACCCATACACATAAAACAAAAATAAATATTTAAAAACAAAAATTAGAGACTTTGTCATTATAAATTGATATATGTTAAAGTTGTATTTCTTTATAAATTTAATAATTGTTCATGTCCACTGAACTTTGAAGCAACCAGTTGTTTCTGACTTCAGACATACATTTTTGTCTAAATATATTTGTTTCTATTCACATCTTCCCAGCCAAAGCATTTTGGAATGATAGAAAAGAAACCAGTAAATGAGACATGTGAATCTATTCCTGAAAGGTAGGAAGTAAGTTACTGACAGAAGAAGCTAATATAGGCAGAGAGATCTTCAGTTAATGTTGGAACTAGTCTGCTTTGAAGCTCCCAGAATCAGGATATGAGAGGGACCTTAAAAGGTCACAGTGATAGTTTTAAAGTCTGTATGAAGAATAATCATTTCTTGATAAGAATTAATAGGCAGTTGTTTTTCTTTTATATTAGAAACTAGCAGCCTCAAAGAAACTGGACAACTGGAGGGAGAACTAGGACCTCATGTACTGTGGCATTTAAAGGCTTCATATAATGACCAGGTCCCCACTCTTATCAGAAAGGAAAGCTTACCAGTCATCTATTGATGTATAAAACTTTTACAGTTTTTCCAGTGCATTTTACATATAAATGAATAGTCAGTTTTCACTGATACTTAAATAAATTATCTCTCATGGAAGAGGGAGACCAAGATTAAAAAAATGTCTGGGCCCAAGGGAAATGACTTATCCTTTAAGAGAAAATGGTAGTTCACTAAAAGTTTTAAGAACAAAACAAATTTCTCCAGTATCTACAAAGAGAATCAGAAAGGCTCATTATGTAGAATTAGAGTCAATAAAGAAAGAAGGAAGAATATGATTTTTAAAATAAAACACTCAGATAAATTTTATGTAATTTCCTTGAAAACAAAAGAAGAAAGATGGAAAATAATTCACTGAGTATATTGAAAGTTAGAGAATCATTACCGAGGAGGTTCAAGATCAAATCTAATTCCCAGAAAAAGAGCAAAGACAATGAGATAGTGTTTATAAAGAAACAGAAGTCCCAGAGCCAAAATAAGCAGCTTCTAGGTACAGTTAAAGTAATTAATGGAGTTAAAAACAAACTCCAGATTAAGGTACATTAAGATTTTTTTAAAAAAATTCCAGGAATGAATAGAAATTCTTAAAGGTCTTTAGATAGAAAAACAGCTTTTCTTACAAAAGAAAGTAATCACACTGGCCTCAAAAGTTTTATCATTATTACCAGATACTGGAAGATAATAAAGTAGTTGCTTTAGAATTTCATAAGGGAAATGATACACTAGCCAGAGTTTTGTAAGTAGTCACACTAACTGATAGTGTCAAATAAGGCAATTTTTATGTAATCAAGGATACACAGTAGCTATCTTTCATTTCCTTTTCGTTGATGAAACTTGAGGAAAGAAACTGCTAAGTATAAGAATAAATCAGGAAATATAAACTAATACATGGCTTCAGCTGTATATGTAAGGGTGGAGGGCCCTGTCGGGCATAGGTGGGAGAAGAGATCCTTGGTCTCATGAAGGCTGGACGCCCCAGTGGGTGGGAATTTGAGGGTGGGGAGGTGGGAGTGGGGGGGGTAGGTAGGGGTACATCCACAGAGAAGCAGAAGGAGGGGTGAGGGGATAGGGGGTTCCTTGGTAGGGCGGTTGGGGTAAGGGGATAACATATGAAATGTAAATAAAACATCCAATTAAAAAAAACTAATATATCTGAGTGAATCAAACTGAGAATGATAGTTGTTATTACTAGAAATAAGAGAAATATAATTGAAATTGATTTAATTTTTTTTTGAAGGGACAAGATTCTATCCTGGTTTGTTAACTCCTGACTGTACATTGTAGTCTGTAATTCTTGTTATATACTAAACTACTCATGCTGTAGTATGCGTGAATTAAAGTTCTTCCTGGCTGTATACTGTAATCATTGTTGTATACTAAAGGATTTATATGCTATAGTATACATGAATTCAAGTACATTGGTCAGATAGTGTTCTCTGAATTAATGATTTGGAGCAATAAAAAAACAACTAAGTAAAATATAATGTTAAATTACAGAACAAGTAATGAATCTGTGTCCTTAGCCCCAGATACTAGTCATTATCCTGTAAAGTATCATTGCACTTACCTTAAGAATCAATAGTAGCCAGGAGTGGTGGCACATCAATCCTAGTAATCTGGAAGCAGAGACCGAAAGATCTCTGAGTTTGAGCCCAGCCTGGTCTACATAGTTCCAGGATAACCAGGACTAAAGAGAGAGGCCCTGTCTCAACACCCCCCCCAAAAAATCCCAAAAAGCAAACAAATAAAAACCCCTAATAATGGTAAGTGAATTTGAATCAATGCCACTAATAGTTATACAATTCATCATGTTGGAATTTAACTGTAACCATAAAACCACTTAGTAAAGAAGATAAATGTTTTTGAAGTGTCAGTTAACTTTTTACCGTAAAGCTTGGAACACAAACCAATCATATTTTACAATCCTAGTGAGGGTAGTAATGTCTTAGATACAAGTACAGATTAATTTTGAAGAAAACTAATGAGAGTGGAAATTCCTTTGGTAGTTGTAGAACTATTTCATCTTTACAACTTTTTTCAGTGGTGTGCGTGCGTGCGTGCGTGTGTGCGTGCATGTGTAATATATTCATTTTAATAAAGAAATCAAAGAAAGAAGCACAATTCCAGTCTGTCCCTCCTTTCCCTGTTCTCCATCTTCATTCTTCGGGCACCTTGTTCTTCCTCCAGTTTTCTTTTTTTTCTCATTAGAAAATAAAGTTGATGGCAGACAATACCAACTTAGATAAGGACAAGTGAGTCATAGGCAGAGTCATAGTGATCTGTCCCCTGAACCTTCACCCAGCCAATACCAGGTTCTGAAAGATATCTGTATTCCCCCTGAACACCCACACTCCAGTGTCATCCCCTTCACCACATCCTGCCTTTCTGTGTTTATAACCCCTGTGTGAATGAATTACGATTTGAGAAAAAAATAAATTATTTAAAAAGAAAAGAAAGTTGAAACTCAAAAATTTTGTAGGTCTGTCTCTATTTTTGTTATTACTGTTTTCTTTTCTCCTTTTATTTATTCTTTTCTCATATAATGCATTCTGACCACAGCCTCCCCTCCCTTCACTCCTCCTTTCTCCATTCCTTCTACCTCCCCTCTTTCCCAGATCCACTCCTTCTTTTCCCTTTAGAAAAGAGTAGGCCTCTCAGGGATGTCAACCAAACATGATATAACAAGATACAATAAAACTAGTCACAAACCTTCATATCAAGGCTGGGTGAGACAACCCAGTATGAAGAAAAGGATCCCAAGAGTAGGAAAAGAACTAGGGACAACTTCCCCCTACCCCCATTCCCACTGCTAGGAGTCCCACAAAACCCAAGCTAAAACCCACAATATACATGCAGAGGATCTAGCACAGACTCATACAGTGTCCCTGTTTGTCACTTCAGTCTCTGAGCCCATGTAAGTCCTGCTTAGTTGATTCTGAAGGCTATGTTCTTGTGATGTCCTTGACCCCTCTGGCTCCTATAATCTTTCTTCTTCTGATGGGCTATCCAAGATATGCTTAATATTTGGCTGTGACTGTCTGTTTCTGCTCCCATCAGCTGCTGGAGGAAGCCTCTTTGATGACAATTGGGCTTGGTACCAGTCTGAGTACCACAGAATGTCACTGGGTATCATTTCATTGGCTTTATGTTTTATTTTATTTTATTTACATAAACAGGCAAACAGACAAATCCAAAGCATTTCTTCTAAACCGATAGAACTGTTTTCTCTGATACTTGAACTTCTATTTTTCCTTCATATTTTGAAATAAGAGATGATTTATTGTAAAGATACTATATTTCGTAAGTTATGTAAAAGAGATTATTCCACACCAAAGCTGAGTTTAAAAAACCATTTCCATCATTCTCTCGTACACTAGAATATTTCCATACTTTGTGTTTCACAATTCTTTTATAAGTGTCAGAAAGTATTGATACATAGTACATATTGGCATGTAGTAGATCAACTGTCAGTACTTGATGAACACATTTTAGTCTTTTATGTAATATAATTATTAGTCATATGCTAATCTTTTATGCCTTGTCTATAAAGCCCTGACATATAGTTTGCCTTTTCAGAATCAATTTCATAAACAATCATAGCTTTTAATAGTATATTTAATTATAGCATTGTGGCAAGTACAGGACCCTGTTGGTCCTACTATAATGAAATGTTCTGTTGACCTTCCAAGACTTCCCTAGTGAGAGAACTGTCACCAAGAAGCACTGTTGGGTAGTGAGTGCTGGAGCTGGCATTGTGTCTAGAATGGATCCTAAAAACCCATACTTTTAGAGAACTGTACCTGTTTGTATGGGACATAAAACTAAGCTACTTGTCACCAGTATTTGTAGTTTAGATGCTGTTTAGTTTTTGCTTTATTTTTTCAAAATATTGCCTCTCCTCCTTTCCTTCCCTCTCCTCCCCCTCTCATTCCATGTTCTTTTCTTTAATTTTAAAATAAACGAATAACTTCTGGGGGAATAGCCATCCCTGGCCTCTAGCGTACTACAAAGCAAAAGTGATAAAAACCGCATGATATTGGTACAGAGACAGACAAGCTGATCAATGGAATAGAATTGAAGACCCAGAAGTAAACCTATACACATATGAACACTTGATTTTTGACAGAGAATCCAAGAACATATAGTGGAAAAAGGAAAGCATCTTTAATAAATGGTGCTAGTCTAACTGGTCATCTGTATATAGGAGAATGAAAATAGATCCATATTTATCACCTTGCACAAAGCTCAAGTCCAAGTCAAGGACCTCAACATAAAAATGAATACACTGAATCTAATAGAGAAAGTGGGAAAGAGCCTCAAATTTATTGGCACAGGAAGAAATTTCCTAAACAGAACACCAATGGCTCAGACTCTAAGATCAACAATTCACAAATGGGATCTCATGAAACTGAAAGGCTTCTTTAAAGTTAAAGACACCATCAGTAGGACAAATCAGCAACCTATAGATTGGGAGTTGAGGGAAATCTTCATTAACCCTACATTCAACAGAGG
Organism: Grammomys surdaster; assembly: GCF_004785775.1. NCBI lineage: Eukaryota > Metazoa > Chordata > Mammalia > Rodentia > Muridae > Grammomys > Grammomys surdaster. The sequence goes on along the minus strand of NW_021620939.1, from coordinate 5,364,654 downwards.
GCTAATATAAAGTTTTGCAGGCAAATAATAGCATCCTGAGTAAGTTAACTTAGACCCAAAAGGACATGCATGGTATGTACTCACTAGTAAGTGGATATTAGCCAAAAAATAGTACAGAATATCTAGGATACAATCCACAGAACTCAAGAAGGTTAACAAGCAGAAGGACCCAAGTGAGGATGCCTCAATCTCACTTGGGAGGCAGAAGAAAGAAGTCACGGGAGGCAGAAGAAGGGAGAAACCTGGGTGGGAGAGGGAACTGAGAGGGATAAAGGGGAACATGATCAAGTATGGGGGATGACAAACAGGAGAGAAGCCTTTTGAGGGCCAGCAGAATGAATGGAAATATGCTATCCCATGGGGTGGAATGTGGGGCATCCTCTAGAATGCACCAGAGACCTGGGAAGTGAGAGACTTTGAAGGCTCAAAGGGAGGGACTTTAGATGAAAAGCCCAACAGTGGGGAGAGGGAATTTGTAGAGTCCATGTTCAGTAGAAAGACAGGCCATCAAGTGTAGGGATGGGCTTGCCATCCCACAGTCAAAAATTCTGACCCAGAATTGTTCCTGTCTAAAAGAACTGCAGGGACAAAAATGGAGAAGAGACTGAGGGTAAAAAGGTGGTCCAGTCACCAGACCAACTTGGAATCCATCTCAAGGGGAGGCTCCAAGGCCTGACACTATTACTGATGCTATGGTGTGCTTACAGACAAGAGCCTAGCATGCTTGTCCTCTGAGAAGCCCAACAAATAGCTGACTGAGACAGAAGCAAATACTTATACCCAACCAATGGGCTGAAGTCAGGGACCACTGTGGTTGAATTAGGGAAAGGCTGGAAGAAGCTGAGGAGGAGGGCAACCCCATAGGAAGACCAGCTAAGATCAAAACCTCAGGTGACAGCACATGCTGGTGAGGATGTGGAGAAAAAACACTCCTTCATTGCTGGTGGGAGTGCAAACTGATACAACCACTCTGGAACTCAATCTGGCAGTTCTTCAGAAAATTGGAAATACATCTACCTGAGGAGCCAGCTATATCACTCTTGGGCATATACCCAAAAGATGCTCCACTGTACCACAAGGACACATGCTCCACTGTGTTCATAGCTTCTTTATTTGTAATGGTCAGAAGCTGGAAACAACCCAGATGTCCCTCAGTTAAAGAATGGATATAGAAAATGTGGTTCATTTACAGAATGGGATACTATTCAGGTATTAAAAACGAGGACATCATGAATTTTACAGACAAATGAATGGAACTAGAAAATATCATCCTGAGTGAGGTAACTCAGACCCAAAAGGTCATGCATGGTATGTACTCACTGATAAGTGGATATTAGCCAAAATATACAGAATGCCTAGGACAACCTACAGACCTTAAGAAGTGCAACAAACAGAAATGTCTAAGTGAAGAGGCTTCAATTTCACTTAGAAGGGGGTAGGAAATAATCATGGGAGGCAGAGGGAGGGAGGCACCTCGGTGGGAAAGGGGAGAGAGAGGAAAAAGAAGAACAGAATCATTTATGGGGGGATGGGAGGGAGCAGAAATGAATGAACTGTTTATTCTGTCTCCTAAAGTATCTTATATAAAGAGTAAGTCCAATAATCATATCCAGTGGAAGAAGCTAAAAATAATATACCTAGAAATTAATTTAAATTTATTACCTTCCATAGAGACTGTTCCATAAACCTCTAATTTCATCACTATAGTAAATATAAAATAGGTAAATTAAAATTTTACCAAATCAGAATTGACATGAGTAAACTGATTTTTGCCTTAAAAAATACTCAAAAGGAGAAATATTTTTATTGCTTCTTTTATTTTTTGAGATTATAATATATTACTTCATTCATCCCTTTTTTCCCCTCTAAACCCTTACATATATTCCTGCTTGTCTCTTTTAAATTCATGGCCTCATTTTTTTTTATTAATTGTTGTTTCATACATACATATACTAATAAACATATGCATTTATATTCCTAAATACAACCTGCTCAGTCTATATGATTATAATTATATGTATGTTTCCAAGGCTGACCATTTGGTATTGCCTAAACTATTGATGTGTTCTTCCCTGGGGAAGACTGTTTCTCCCACTCTCAGTATTTTTTAGTTGCCTGTATTTCCTTATGTAGAGTTGGGCCTTGTGCCTCAACTATTTTAGCACTTTAGTGTGTCTATTATTGTTGCCTTACTCAGCTCATGTTTTGACAGTCAATGTTTGTCTTAATAGATGGATGTAGCTTTTGAGATTACTAGAAAACAATCTCAAGCTTCCTGCTCCTCTGGTTCTTAGAATTCTTATGGCCCCTCATTTGATATGTTCCCTGAGCTTTAAGTATGAGAATCTTTCTGGTTTTTTGTTTTTGTTTGTTGTTGTTTTTGTTTGTTTGTTTTGTTGATGTATACATTGGAAATGAGCTTCACAGGTCTGCATTCTGATTGGTTATAGTTTCCTGTCTCTTGCAAAGAGAAGTTTCCTTGCTTTCATGATGGCAGAAGGTGCCATGAAAGCTTCCAAAGAAAGGAGGCAACCAACAGTCCTATCTAGTTATAATGCTTCTGAACAGTCAGAATGGCACGATAACTTTAAGTGTGCTCTAATAGCATACACTCTTTTTAAAAATTATAGAATTTTATGCGTTAAATTCTTTAGGTAGAAAGCTCAGATTTCAATAATATGCAAGTATTAAAAAACTTTTGAGTTAAAATTGTTTCTGTACATTTTGCTGTAAAAGTGATATTGATAGTGGAAGTAGAAAAGAAAGAGGAGGAGAAAAATTATAAAGAGAAAGCGAGATTAAGAAAGAACAAAAGGCTGGGCGGCAGCTACATACAAGCCTAACAGTCAGGATGCTATAAGTGTTAAGAATAATTCTAACATTGTGAGACTCTGTCTGAAACAAATACAAATAAAAGAATTAGAATTATAAACTTATAAATGATTCATTTAATTTTTTTCACTTTACAATAAAAATATCATAAGCAGTAATTTATGACCAAGGCAGCTCAGTCAGTCAACAGGTCTCAAGTGTGGGAGTGAGGATTGAGAAGAAAAAGACAATTAGACAACACTGTAATATGACTCCAGCCAGTGCTGAGGCTGAAATAGGTTTCCTTTTTCTCCAGTCTACTTTTATACCATTTTAGGTACTTTCAGAAAATATGGTCAGTTCTTGGATCAAAGACAAAGAGATCGAACAAGGCAATAAACAAAGCCCCTTGGTCTTTGTGTCTAGGGGCTGATCAGGATGACCCAGGATAAAAGGAATGCCATACATTCCCCAGCTCTGTTTACCTTGAGCTTTGTATTAGCCCAAATGTAAATATTCTTATCTGAACCTACTTCCTTGTCCAAGCCCAATATCAAATTCTTGCCAAATTTCTAGAAGTGGCTCCAAAAGCTTTCCACAGGTTTATAATATGCAGAAGGTGTCACTGAATGATTTTCTTCTGAACAGATTTTTTTTCTTTCTTCTTCTTTTTTTTTTTTTTCCCTGAATAGATTAAGCTAGGATTCTTGGTTAGAGGTGTGGTTCTTTTTTTCTCTCAGGACATATGAAACCAGACTACCTACTAACTTCTTAGGTTCTTCTGGGGTTTGAGGCTGTGCCCTCAACAGCTGTTCTTATTCTGTTTTGTCTGTGTGTGGTTAAAAAAAAAATCCTTGAAGTTTTTTTTTTTTGTTTTGTTTTGTTTGTTTTTTGTTTTTTGTTTTTCGAGACAGGGTTTCTCTGTGTAGCCCTGGCTGTCCTGGAACTCACTCTGTAGACCAGGCTGGCCTCGAACTCAGAAATTCGCCTGCCTCTGCCTCCCAAGTGCTGGGATTAAAGGCGTGCGCCACCACCGCCCGGCTTCCTTGAAGTTTTAATTGTAGATCAATCCGTCTCTCATTTTCTCCCTGTTCTCCTTTCTTTCACTGTCTCTCTTGCTCTTTCTTCCCGCTCCTACTCTTCTATCTTCCCTTCCCTCTCCTCCTATCAGTACATTTTGTAATTTGTACAATGCCTGCCCTTGGACATTAGTACATAAGTGAATTTTTGAACTAGAATGTACTCCTGCCATGCCTACTAGTTAACCAATTGGTATTTTTTTCCTAGATTGAAATACTGACATAGAATTAGCCCTCAAACTATTATAAATGCAGTAACTTGTAGCTGTTGTGTTTTATAAAAAGATAAGAGAGAGAAGGAATATCTTTGGTGGATGTGTAATCAGGTGTGGGGTGCAGTAACTGAGCGTGTTGCCAGACATTGGTGAGTGTTTAACATGCATCAGTCTTCAAAATAGCAGTGAGAATTTATCAGTCAATGTGGGTTACTGGAAAAAGTAAGGTACAAACCATGTGATCTGACATCGGTGCCCTTCTTGTTCTTCTGCTGTACTGCTCCCTCCTTTTGAGTGAAGATGGAAAGAGACCATCTTACATTGTTCCTTACATTTCAGTTCATAGTAATTTATAGGAGCAAATAGCCAAAAACTTCTTTTTTAGGATGAGACTTGCAGGGAACATGTAATAATTACATTTCCTTGTGAAGTAGCTTTACTTTCTTCAAATGAGAATAGTTACTAGTTTAAACTTCGGAAACTTTTCTTTCTGAATTGAAAATGATCATAGTAGAGCCAGAGAGACTGATCAGTAGTCAAGAGTGCACACAACTACCTGTAATTCCAGCTTCAGGGGAGCTGATGCCCTCTTTTGGCCTCTTTGAGCAACTGCTGTAACATGCACATATCCTCCAAGCCGACAACATGTGCATACACTTAATTAAAAATTGGGTTCAATTATCTTTCCTCTCTTGAAATTTTCTTCTCTGAAGAAATCAATTCCCCAAACTGAAAGACATTGTTAGTAAAAGATTATTTTTAGTCATTAAAAAAAATGAAATAAAGATTTTCTTAAAAGAATGATCATAAGAAATGTAATCCAGTTTTTTATTTTTTTTCTAAGTCCTTAATTATTCTCTATTTCTCAAGATAATGAAATTGATGTATTGAAAAGGCACTTCATTCTGACTACTTCTAAGAAAAGGAAATCACTGTTCTCAAAAAGAAATATAATAAATAACATTTGCTTGACTCAAAACTGACATGTTCCCTGTAAATAATACTGTTAGTATGATGTGATAGAAAAAGAACTTCACAAGTTTTCTGTGTAGATTGGGTGGGATAGTGTATGGTTGTGTAGCTGAGTGGACAAGCAAGCTAAGGCCCCAGCCCATCATTACGGGTGTTGCACAATGGCCAGAGAACACTTACATTCAGTTTCTGCCCTGCTTACTTAGATACCAGTGACAATTTTTAACTTCTTGTAGCTTAGTTTCTTTTTTGTTAATTTTCTATACATAGGCTATTCCATGTACATTTGGCCCTCTGTATGTCAGGTTTCATATCTGTGCAGTAAGCTGTCCATAATGGAAAATATGTTTTCTTAGATTATGCTTGTTTTATTGTTTCCTAAACAATGCAATGCAACTACTTATATAGCATCTACATTGTAGCATATTACAAGAAATGTAGAGATGACAAAGTATATGGGAAGATTGTGTAAATTAAATGCAAATTGTATGCTGTTTTATGTAAGAGGCTTGACTATCCTTGGATTTGGTATTCTTGAGGGCTCCTAGTACCAATCCCTTTTGGATATCAAGAGACAGACATGTTCCCTGTAAATAATACTGTTAGTATGATGTGATAGAAAAAGAACTTCACAAGTTTTCTGTGTAGATTGGGTGGGATGGTGTATGGTTGTGTGGCTGAGTGGACAAGCAAGCTAAGGCCCCAGCCCAGCTGTACATCTCTGAACTTCCAGCATATTCCAGTTGAAGAATATGTATGAAGTGTTTTTTTCCCTCCCACCTGTGCTTCCCCTTCCATTTGTTCTCCTCCCTACATGGATACAGATCTTATCATGTACCCTAGGCTGACCTACATCTCAGTATCTTCTTGCCTCAGTGAGTACTAGGATTTGTAGACATACTTTTGTATAGGTGACTTTTGTTTAAAAAAATTTAGATGGTATGGTTTATAAAGACTTGGAAAATATTTTAAAAGATAATTTTATAACTCTAGTTTTTCTAAGATAAATATTGATGTGTTCTTTTCATTCCTAATTATAGTAGTTGTTTTACTATTAATGTTTGCTTCTAATATGATGTTAAAATGCTGACAACTATCTTCCTCATACAGTTTTGATTTTCTGTTTTTATTTTATTATTTGATAGTTTCAGATCAGATAGTTTGCTATAAACAGACTTGCTTTGTTTTCTGATGCCATGATAAATACCACAAGACCAAAAGGAACATGGGCAGGAACTTGTTTATTTCCTTTTACAGTTTATAGTTCCTCCTGAAGAGGAGAAAGGATAGGAATTAAAGCTGAGCAGAAAGTAAAGCAGAGATCATGGAAAACACTGCATGCTGGCTTGCTTTCATGGCTTGCTGAGCCTGCTTTCCTATAAAACCCAGGACCACCTGCGTAGGGGTGGTACCGCTCACAGTGGGTAGGCTTTCTCACATCAATTCTAATCAAGAAAATGTCCACCAGAACAGCTCACAGGCCATTTTGATGAAGACATTTTCCCCAAATGATTCTAGCTTGTGTCAACTTGACAAAACAAACAAAACACACACACAACCTAGCACAAGGCTATAAACTTTAAGGAAATATATATATATATTTGGCACAGCTGACTTTATTTGAAATGAATAGGAGTTTGTGGACTGAAAAAGATTACAGAATTAATTTCGCTAGTGTATGATATAAAGGTTCATAGCTTAGTTAAAATAGGGTGGTTGTTTTTGTTTTTTAAATGTCTCATGGAATACTTTTGCCACACATAGATATTCATAACCTTATTTGAGGTTCAGTGATCACAAAGCCATGTCTGAATCTCTGATAAGTATAGCTTTCTTCTTTAGAAAGAAATTCATATATGATCTCCCCGAATCTGGTGTCACAGTATATTTCATAAGTCAAATAGCCTCTGATTTTACTGATCTTCAGGTTTATAGGTAGTATTTTAGACTGTGAGATGTAGATTAACATTTATTGAGTAAATCATGTCTGGAGTTCTTTCCCACTGCTTATTGCTAACACACAATCAACTGAAAATTATCATCACTTTTTGTCCTGACCAAAATGATACTGTATCTTCTAAATGGTGTTGTTTGAGTAATAGTATCCATTAACTCTATGTCTGATGTTAAAGATAAACAGCTTATATGTGTTCAGGACTTACTAATGTTAGTGTTAAATTGGAAACAATATACTCCTAAACTAAAACACATTTCTAGGACTTATTTTTGTTTGTTTGTTTGTTTGGTTTGGTTTTTGCTGAGACAAAGACTCTCTGTATAGGCCTGGCTGGCCTGGAACCTTCTTTGTAGCCCAGACTGGGCTTAAACTCACTGAGGTCTGCCTGCCTTTGCCTTTGAGTGCTGAGATTAAAGATGTGCATCACCATGCTAGAGACAGGATTTTTATGTGTTGATTTTTCTCTTTTAATGAAAATAATGTATAATTGAATCTTGAACATACCAGTATGATAGGAGAAATAGAAAAATAAAAATGGTTTATTATTTGTTTAACAAAAACTATTTTTAATGAAATTAAAGTACTGTTATAAACATACTGAATTAAAGTTTTTTTTTTTATAATTACAAGAGAAACTGCTTGGTAACTAGAATTGTGTGTTAAAATTCCTTGCTTCATTTATGTGCCCTGAAGTGAACACAGTTATAGCTGCTGCTAGATAGAAGCATGTCCCTTCTCGGGCAGTGACACCCCCCCCCAAAGCTCTGTCTACAGAATCTCAAATCATGTCAGATATAGATTTCTAGTTCTGTGGAGAGATAAGCAATCTGAGGACTTGCAATTCTGAGAGTGGTCTTTTTCTTTATTAGACATTTGGGCCTGGACTTGGTGCCTCGGAAGGACTTTGAAGTAGTGGATTCAGACCAGATTAGCGTCTCAGATCTCTATAAAATGGTAAGAAATGGTAACAAAGGATGGTGCATCAGGATGAACAAAGCCTATAAATATATGATTGATCATTAGATGTATGATGGTTATTATAAAATATATTGAACAAGTAAAATTGAACTCTAATGTGATTTTTTTTCCTAGTTATGAGATTGAATTATAAACTCAGAGTAAAGTAGGGGTACTCAATGAAAAGACAAACCTTAACCTCCCTTAATATTATTTAGTAGTTGTTAACATAGTTAATCATATTTAACCACTTTTAGCAATAGAACATGTGTTGCTGTATAATACCTACATAATTATAGGAATATGGCATTGTGTGTAACTAAGTGTGTATAATAATTTAGGCATAAAATAAAAGATCAATAGATGTAGCCAACCATTTTAATGAAAAAAATCTACTGGGTTGACTGATAACCACAATTATAGTTTACATGCTAGATGATAAGTTTTTTTTAAAAAGCAACATTGTGGTGTAAAATATAGTAGAAACGTAAGGTGAGAAGTTCAGACTAAGGGACTTTATGATGAAAACTGCAACTTTTAAAAACCCTTAAGAAAATGAAATACTTTTAGGGAGCATAGTTCTGATGAGTGGAGAGTGTTCCCAGTGCTTGCTATCACCAACCTATGTTAGAATCTCTAATCTAGTGGATAGATCACAAAGAGTTATCATTGCATGTGCTGCACATGGTTTATGCTGATGTTATTGGACTCACTGATCAGTATTCTGGGAACTGGAAAAGGTAAGGAAAGAACTTTGAAAATGGCACACAACTTGAGGAAATGGCAGTTCCAGAAGATATGAGACATTTGATAATTTTGGCTAGGAAGGAGTAAGGAGCTGCACTATGAAGAGCTGTGTAGGCCCCAATTTAAATTCTCTCCAGTGGTTTGATAGAACACAATGGTGAAGTGACATGGTAAGTTTTTCCAATCAGAAAATGGAACCACAGAAAAGGCATTTAAGTAAGAGATCTTAATTTCCATTCTTGCTGCTAGAACCAGGACAGTGGAAGTCCTAAGAAGTTGTTGAGTGTGGAATATACTTTAGCGTTAGAGCCAGAGGTATTGATAGATTGAATTGGTATACATGTGTATGGGAAGGAGATAGATTAGAGAACAATGACTCTTGTGTTTGATCAGCACAAATGATAAAGGTACAATGGAATGCTATATGAAAGAATCAGATTTGGGGGTAAGCATTGGGGAGCCAAGAATACTGGATATTTTGTTTTCAAGTTTGGTGTATCTTCAAAACTTTCAAAAATATTTAAAGTCTGTGGTTCAAGAGTAAATTTTAGCTATAGCAATTCTAGAGTCATCAGAAAACTATCAATCTTTGAACCTGGAAGAGAAAATTACTTTCTTTTCCAAAACATTCTATGGTGAAACCCAGTGATAACAGATTCCACATAGCACTTTTAGATAGCCATGAATGAAGAAACAAGACAATTCCCACATAAAAGGTAGAGGACAGAGCAAGTAACGTATGGAAGATGGGGACAGAAAACAGTCATTGTTGTCTACAAAGAGAAAAGAGAAACAAGTACAAAAAGAATATAGTCTGTAGGATCCAAATCTGAAGATTTTACCGATTTGTAACAGCAAATATTCAGGAAAAAATTATGTCTGTTTAAACACATTGTTATTCCAGAGATTGTATCTTAGTTAAGGATTCTATTGCTGTGATAAAACACCATGATCAAAAGCAGTTTGGGGACAAAAGGGTTTGTTTTATGCTTCCACTTCCACATCACGGTCTATCATCAAAGACAGTCAAGGCAAGAACTCAAGGCAGGAGCCTGGAGGCAGAAACTGAAACAGAGGCCATGGAGGAATGCTGCTTACTGGTTGCCTCCGAAGCCTTGTTCAACCTGTCTTCTTATACATCCTTCTTACACCGTCTGTCCAGGGGCGGCACCAGCCACAGTGGGATGAGCCTTCTAACATCAGTCACTAATCAAGAAAGTGTTCCACAGTCTTCCCTACAGGCCAGTCTTATGAAGGCATTTTCTCAATGGTAGCTCCCTCTTCTCAGATACTCTATCTTGTGTCAAGTTCACAAGAAACCCAACCAAAAAGGTATTCCTAAACAGAGTGGTATAGCCACTAATAGCATTTACATTGTATCTGGTATTTTAGGCAGTTGAGTGATGATTTAAAAAATAGAATATGTGTAGGCTGTATCCATCTTTCAGGTTTTGTTATCTGTGAGGAGGCCTAGAACAAATTTCTGACTAATAACAAAGAATTACTATAATTTAAAGAGAAATAATTATATATCCATTACAAAACTGTAAAACAAGAGAAGTAATTGAAGTGAATTGACTTACTTAGCAGTGAATAATATTTAGGTTATAATATTATATATTATAAACAGTTTTAGCTAAAAGTTTTGAGAGGAAGACAGATGGAGGGAAGAAGATATAATTAAGAGCTTAAATTTTAAAGTGCTGTAATAAAAAGTTGCTATATAATTTTAAAACTGGATAAAGAAAGAACAATATAAATATAGCATGTAGAAGTATTTGATAAGTTCTAGAGAAAAACCGTAAGGAATTAAAATTGCTTATCTCTATGAAGCAAGACAGATGGGTAAAAAACCTAATTTTTATTGCAATCATTTAAAGATACTTAGCTTTTAAAATATATTCTTCTATTAATATTTTTTGTCAAAATACTGACTTATCCTTAAAGCTTAAATTCAAGTCTTTTGTTTTCTATTCTGACTTTCTTCTGTGTTGTATATTTGCTTTTATATTGAAAGAATCAGCTATATAATAAACTGGTTATAGGGGCACACACTTTTAATCCCAGCATCCAGGAGGCACAGGTAGGTGGATCTCCGTGAGTTTAAGGTCAGTCTGGTCTATATGTGAGCTCCAGGACAGCCAGAGACCCTGTCTTGAAAACAGAAATAAACACTCAACAGAAAATGAAGAAAAATAAGAGTTTAAAAATTCACCACTTAGGAATTTTATGTTAGTTCATATACAGAAATTAAATAATTTGGGCCTTGTATGTGTAAGAGAACATACATACTGTACTGCTCTTGCAGAAGTCCTAAATTCTGTTCTCTGCACCCTTGTCAGGCAGTATACAACTGAAGTTACAGCTGTAGTTAAAGAGGATCTGACATCTGCTCCTGGCCTACATAAGCACCTGGACTCACATGCACATAGTCTCTCCCTCCCTCCCTGTTGGAGGTCCAGCCTCGAAACAAGATCAGAAATCTCAACTGGAAGCAGGGATATCTGGATGGCGCATAACAAATATACACAAACTACTTTTTGGGTACAAGCTGACAGGCAATTTTTCAAGGCTTAAAGTTTCTGTCTTCTCTCTCACTCTCTGCTTTCTTTCTCTCTCGCTCATTCTCTCGTAGCTTGAGGCTGCACACACTCTGCATTCTCCTGCACACTCTGCTTTTTCTCCTGTGTGCTTTTCTTTTCTTGAACTCCCACACTCCTGCACACTTCTGTGTGTTCCCCTCTCACTCTCACACACACTCTTCACACACATCCCACATACACCACACACACACCACATGCACTCACCTTTCACTCACACATACACTCTCCATACACACCTCACATTCTCTCTTCACTCACTCCTCACATTCTCTCTTCACTCACTCTTCACATTCTCTCTTCACTCACTCTTCACACGCTCTTCTCATGCTCTCTCGGCTTTTTCTTGCCCCAGTCTTTTATTGATACTCCAAAACAGGTAGAAAAAGGGACATTGTATAATCATTGCCAAATCAAATCCAAAAGAATAACCACATTCCATAAAGAATTAAGAATTACAATTGCTCCCCAAAGTTTCAAGCTTCCCTATTCCCAAGCCTGTAGCCAAAATAATAGTAACTCCAAACATATCATTATTTAAATTTTAACTTTTAACTTATTACACTTCAGAGCTCAGAGCTCCGAGGTCAGCTACTTGCATTTCCCTATGAAGCTCTAATGATAAATGACATGGGCAGAGCTGCCCAGCAGTGGCCAGAAAGAGTCAAATTAACCCTTAAGTCAGTAGTTCCACTAGCTTTCTACTTCTATGCATTGTACACAATGACTCACCTAAGAGTCCCAGTCTTCTGACTTAGTTTTGCTAGTATAAGATTTTATGTATTCTATACTTCCTTACCTAGGAACCACTCTTAAATGTTATGCAGAACTTATTTCATAACTTCAATAGATTTTTCCTTTCTTGGGGTCCCAGTGTTGGCTCTATTTCATTTTATGATAATATCTTCAAACTTTCTTTACAAGTCAAACATTAATCTGGAACTATCATTGTGCAGTTATTGCATTGTTTCCAAGACGAGAACACACAGCATTCACCTGGGCCATTAGGACTGTGCTGTGCTGTGCCCAGTGCCTCAATTTTTAATTGTTTAAGAATCATTACATCAAGGAACATCTAGTATCACAGAATTCACCAGAGCAGGAGAAAGAAGTAAGAAAGTCAGATATAATAGAATAATTATGCACACCAAGGCCAACTGAAAAACAGTCATGCACAAATGAAATCTATACAGCTGTTGTCCAGGGCTACGGTTAGGAGAAATGGGAACAACTGTTTTTAACAAAGAGCTGCCATGAGCTACTGAGATGTCTCCATCCTAGCCTACTGCAAGCAGTCCCTTATTTCAGATGGTGTGTCCCCTGGAGGGATGTCTCTCCTGCGTCTCAGGGTCCCAGACCCCATCCTCTTTCCAAGGAGCTGCCATGGGCTTCTGAGATGTCTCCATCCTGGCCTACTGCAGGCAGTCCTTGTCATTGTATACTGTCCCCAGCACCTCCCTCCCTCTTCCTCCTCCTCTTCTTCCTCTTCCTCCTCCTCTTCCTCTTCTCCCCCCGCCCCCCAGTATCTTTTGGGAAGCTGGAAATATGGAGCAGTGCCTGCTTTTTCTGGGTTTGATTCTTGGCACCCACATGGCAACTATCAGTAGTACCAGTTTCCAAGGATCTGATACTCTTTGCTGGCCACTACAGGTACCAGGCACATATGTGGTATACAGAATACATATAAGCAGAACACCTAGACACATAAGTAAGTAATAAAAAATTAAAAAACCAAAAATTTTATAAAAAAGAAAATAGATGATAATAGAAAAATTTTTGCTAATCTTAACAGTTATCAATGATCACTGAGGTTCAAAAGTCTTTATATTCAAATTTCAATAAAATGAGAGATTATAAAAACTAAGCATGAAACTTTCCAGTTTTAGTACTCCCTGTCATATATTTTCTTTAAAAAAACCACCTTTATAAATATAGAAAGTTTATGTTGCATTTAGTGCATTGTTGTTGGTTGTCGACTCCCACAAGCTCTGAGCCACCACTGCCTCAGCATATCTTGTAAGGCAGGACAAATTGTGGATCGTTGCCTGTTTACAGAAAATGGCTGGTTCAGGCTCTGAATTCTCCATTAGTAGGAGTCCTTGCTAGGGTCATCTTCACAGGTTCAGTGAACTTTGCACTGCACTAAGTTTCCACATTGGAACCCAGTTTCAATTGTCTCTCCCTTTACTCTCTCCATCTGCCCCTCCTTCTCCCATCTCTACCTGCCCTCAGTCTACCTACAAAACCCTATTCTATTTCCCATTCCCAGGGAAATCCTTGTATTCCCCCTAGATCCTTCCTTGTTACTTAGCCTCTTTGAGTTTGTGGATTGTAGTGTGATTATTCTTTACTTAAACAGCTAATATCCACTCCTAAGTGAATAAACACCATACTTGTCTCTCTGGCTCAGCTTTGTTTCACACAGCATGAACTTTTCTAGTTCCATCCATTTACCTGTGAATTTCATGATGTGATTTTTTTAAACAGCTTAGTAATACTCTATTGTGTAAATGTAACAAATTTTCTTTATCTATTCTTTGGTTGAAGAACATCTAGGTTATTTCCAGTTTCTGTTAAATGTATTTGTGAAGGAAATGAAGTAATTCTATTGAAGTAATAATGTTTTTTTAATCCATGCTATGTGAAGCACCAAATGGGTTCTGCTACATACTTTTAGGGGCAAAAGGAAAACAGGGTAGAAACAATGATTAAGAGTTTACTAGCACCAGGCACTAAATGTTTGTGATATCATGATGTTTTTGGACAGGATTTTTCTCTCAAACATGAATGACTGGTATAAGAATAATACCAATTAAAGAAATAATAAGAATACTAGTTGTAATTACAATTATCCACTTACAATATGATAGGTATTATAGAGTTAATTCATTTACAAAATGATTGCTATTATAGAGTTAATCCACATAAACTTCTATGAAGTTGATTTAAGCACACAATTTTATATTCAGTTTATAGATGAGAAAATACCCAGCTGGTAAACACGAATCAAGATTTAAAAACCAGAATCAGACTTCTGTAATTAAGTTCTTAACTTACAATATAATACCATCTCCCACTATGTAATTTGAGCATCAAAAGAACTTCCTACGGGATCCTTAGAGTTCACTGGCCAGCAAGCCTAGCAAGTTGGTGAGCTTTAGATTCATTGAAAGCCCTGTCTCAAAATTTAAGGTAGAGAACAATTGAAGAAGAAGTTTAATACTGACCTCTGGCTTATATGTATACATGCCTAAAACAGTATCCTGGGAAAGATGAGACAAGTTCAAACTTTAGTTTTGTAGTTGAAATCTCTATTGGAAAGATTTATTGTTTTGGGGTTTTGTTTTGTTTCAGGTTTTGGGGTTTTTTTTGTTTTTTGGTTTTTGTATTTTGGGTGGTTTTTGTTGTTTTGTTTTCAAATTTTACAACCTAGGTGTGGAGGAAGAGGCCCCAAGCAGTGAAGGAGATGCTTGCCCTCCTTACTGACTTAATGTTTCAGTTCCTGCTTGGATTTAGTTTGGGAAAAGTGGTTGGAATGTTTCTGGCTCGAACTATGAGATTTTCATGCAAAGCCTGGCTAAAAACTTGAAGAGATATGATTTTTAAAAGGACTTGAAAGCCAAGAAGAAACCCCTTAGCTCCTGATGCCCACCCTAGCACTGCATTCTGGATCTACTCTTTCTACCTCATGGGGCCTGCTTCCATTACAGCTTCATTCCAGAGCTTTAGTCTCAGACCCTGTGTGTTGCCTCGGAGCCAACAAGGGACCAGAATGTAAGAATCACCCTTTATGTTTCCAGCTGCCTCCTCACTTCCCATATCTTCTTTCAGCCAGCTATTCAGAGGTTCCAATACTGGAATTACAGTGCTGGGCTAGCAAGCACAACCTTTTATTAGTAGTTGTTCACCTGTCCTTTGAAACTCCCACCACTCATTGGCAAAAGAAAAAGAGCTTTGGATAGCTGATCTGATAAGTGATGCTGGTTTCACTGTTTAGCAGGTACTTTGGGAATTGTTACATAGCTGTTGTTTCAAAGAACTTAAAATTAGTTTCTCAAAAAAAAAAAAAGTACACAGCCTAAGTGATAGAACTCAAATTGTAGTCTATATCTTGTAGCTTCAGCCTGTGATAAGGGAACAGAAAGCCTGAAGAAACTGCCTTCAGCAGCACAGAAAATTATTCAATGTGAAGTCAGAAGTCTACTAACAAGCACCCACCCTCCTGCGCATTGTCTATTACTCAGAAACAGAGAGGATTGGGTTTTACATACAGACCATACCACCTTCTTCTTGTGTGACTTTCAGCAAACCAGTCTATTGCTCTGAGCCTCAGTTGTCTCTTTCAAGTATGAGTAACATATTTTAAGTGAGGAATAACTGTAAAAGGCATAGTAGGCTGAATGGGTTAGAGGGGACTTAATTAAAGTTAGTCTCTTCCACTACAGAGTGACTCTTTGTTTGTTTCTTTTTTCTATAGCATTTATCTAGCCGACAGAGTGTACAGCAGAGCACATCCCAAGTAAGTGGTGTCCTTAGACTTCCTACTTTTTCCTTCAACTCTCTCTTTTAAGAGATCATAGACATGAAAACATCAAGATATGACAAACATCATTCAGTTTTCATGGGCCTACTTTATAATTTAAAAGTTTGGGGCATATAAAAACAATGGGCTTTTGTGACATTTTCTAGCATGCATATTATTGTATTCAGCTCATATTTGCTTCTCTAAAACCTTGATGGTCTTACACCATCATTCTGAGGAGCTTTGGCCTTCAAGCAGTTTGGTCAGTCTCCATTCTTCTGTACAAATTTATATAAGCACAAGAAAATATTAAAAGAAAATAGACTGGGAGACTAAAAAGAGTTTTATTTTGGAAGAGATAAAATGCTATCTAGAATGGTAACTATTACCACCTGACAGTATAAATCAATGCATAGGATATATATTTACCTAGTTCAGTCTAAATCTGCTATAGTAGTCCATAGTGCTAGAGGAAGCATCTTCAGTCTGCCTATTTAATAATCCCTTTGTCAGTACAATGAGAGTTAGTAATTTTTTTGTTTTATAATGATGAATATAATGAGCAACTAAAATATAAATCATAATATTTTGCTCTCCATTTAGGTAGATACAATGCGTCCACGGCATGGGGAAACCTGTCGAATGCCAGTACCACATCATTTTTTCTTCAGCCTAAAGAGTTTCACCTATAATACCATTGGTGAAGATAGTGATGTCTTCTTTTCTCTATATGACATGAGAGAAGGCAAGCAGATCAGGTAAGAGTCCTGGAAAGTTTCACTGAAGTTTATATTTATGTTATTTATATTTATTAGAATGGATTGGATCGAAGAACACTCTGGCCTTCAGAGTAAATGCATTGAGGAGATAAAGTAGCTTTGTCTTATTAGCTGGGACTTTGGCTCCAGTTCCCAATAGCCCTTGAAGTCATGTACACTATCCAATGTCCATCACTGTCCATCACTGTGACAACAAGAAGAAAGATTTATTTCAATCCCTGCCTCAAGGGTTTCAGACCGTGGTTGACTGTGTTCCTTGCTTTAGGTAAGGCAGAGTTGAATTGCACCATTGAAGTACTGGTGAAGTGAAATGCTTACTATGTGGCAACTAGGAAGCAGAAAGAGACAGAAGAAGAGCTAGTGTCTCAATGTACTCTTGAGTGGTGTGATCCAGTCACCTGCTTCCTCCAGTTAAAGCCTGGCTTCCTATTGTTCTCCACCACTTTTCAGTGATACTTTTCAGTGGGATAAAACCTTCAACATATGTGTCCTTGGAAGAATATTCCAGAACACATCTGTAACATGAGTAGCTTCTTTTTCTTCTATACCTAATTCCACGTGGAAGCTCAAAATTAAGTTTTGGTTATTATTGCCTTAGAAAAAGTGTGTTGTTTTTAATTCTAGAAAAAAAGGTAGAAGAGAATCTTAAGGACAAAGCGAATGTAGCAAAAATAGCCAGCCACAGAGTATAGAGAATACTGGAGCCTGGCTTGCTTTGCTCTGCAAATGAGAGGGTTCACAGAGAAAAAGTGTTAGATCTGAGGTCAGCTTCAACCCTCCGTGCTGTTGAAGCTCTGTGAGAGGGAGTACAGAAAGGAAGGCTGGCATTGTTACTCACTTTTGCTTTGGTTTGGAAAAAAGGCAACAAAACAGCTGCTTCACAGTAGACTATATTGGGAGAGCGACCAAAAATAACTACAGTACTGCCTCCTGACTTCATGGTAAGGAAACGTAAGGAAACCCTAGGCTTTCTTTTGTGTCTAGAGGGCACAAAGACCTGTTTGTGTGAGGTGCCATTTGTAGCCAAAATACCATTTTAGAAAATTCAGACATTTCTCTGTGATCATTTACTAAGTGAAGCCAAGAGAAAAAAATCTTGGGGTACTTTATATTACTTGGGAGTTTTCTTGTCATTGGAGTACTTTAATGTAGCTTTTATTTTGGGGATGTTTGGGGGGCTCCTTTTAATTTACTTCTGGAATTATATGTTACACATAAATTTCTGTTAATGAAAGTTAAAACCATGTGAAAGAAAACATTAATTTGCATGCTGTACAGCGCTCTGATCTTGATCAAAAACATGAATTAAAGCACTGCTCCCCTTTAGCATATAAATAATATTGATAGACTAATGATCATGCAGTATGAGTAGTGATAGCATCTATAGTTGATAAGACAGGCAGGATTGTAGCTTGGGTTATATAGATACAGACTATGACTAATTTTATTTATTTCTTAAATATTTTTGAACAAATAATCAATTATTTTGATTATTTTTATTGTATGGGTGATATTCTTAACTCAGGCTTCTGTGACAGAAGTCGTAAACTGGCAGGGTTATATTTCTTACAGTAGTAGAAGCTAGAATGCCGGCTGAGCCAGTGCTTGGTGATAGCATCTTTTCAAGTATACAGATTTCCATCTTATATATATATATAGTTTTCACATGACTGAAAGAGAAATCCATCTTTTCTTTCTCTACCACTTTGATTCCTTCTTTTTAAGATACTTATCTTAATTATGTGTATATGTATGTTTGTATATGGGCATGTGCACCTGTGTGTAGGTGCCATGGACACTAAAGGCATTTGATTCCTGCAGCTGGAGTTATGGGCAGTTGTGAGCTATCCCATGTGGGTGCTGCCAAGTTAACTCACATTCCCTGTGCTCTTAACTAATCAACTGCCTCTCCAGCCCTCACTCTTGAGGGTTCTACTCTCATGGCTTAACTACCTCTTAAAGACTCCAACTCCTTATATAGATGTAGAATTTCAGTATTAATTTGAGAGTGACACAAACATGGTTTATAACCTTCTGTCCCTGATGCCCCCTCATGAATATCTTTCTGACATATAAAATACATTCACTTTGTCCCAACAGAATTCTTTGTTCCAGCATCAACTCTAAAATCCAAAATCTCATCTAAATATCTAAACCAGAATATGGTGAGACTTGAGAAATAATTCATCCTGTGCCAAAATTTATCTTCAGCTGTGAACTTATGAAAAAGTTATATACTTCCAAAGTACAGTGATGAGGTAGGCATTCCCATTCCAAAGGGGAAAGACAAAAAAGGATGTGTGGGACATTCCAGGTAAGCCCCCCAAAGTCAAACTCTATGAAATCTAGGGTAAGAATAATTCTTCTTGGTTTTACACTCTGCCTCTGCTTTCTGTGCCTAGGAGAGTAGTACCCACACCCCTCACAGCTCATCAAAAACTTGTCTTTTCTAATATGTGAATTTCCTTATTTACAAAAAAGTATCATTGTTTGGTGTATTTTCTCTGCACCACTGGTGTGTCTGTGTATGGTATTTTAATGCCCAGGTGAACTTCTGTAAATTTAGCAGCCTTCAGAAGTCCTAAGGTGCCAGTGTTTGATTTTATCATGCACTTGACATTCCCTACATAGTCTTTTCTATGTCAGCCTTTGTAGTTGGGTCTTGAGAGTAAGACCTTGTCCTCAGAAATTTACCTATATTGATTATCACATGTAAGCCCTTATGCTAGCCATCTTTATATGGATGCTAAAACATCCTTGGCCTTCTGGAGTTTACTCAGCATTCAAAATATCCTTGTGTAAAATACTTTTTTAAAAAAAAATCAGCTACTTCTGTAATTGAAGTAGAGGACTTTGTCTGAGAGTTAAGCTTTCTACTTAAATGAGATAATTGGGTCTGAGAACTCAAAAGCCACCACAGAGAAATTTTCATTTAAAAATTATAGGTGAGGGCTGGTGAGATGGCTCAGCGGTTAAGAGCACTGACTGCTCTTCTAGAGGTCATGAGTTCAAATCCCAGCAACCACATGGTGGCTCACAACCATCTGCAATGAGATCTGATGCCCTCATATGGGTGTCTGAAGACAGCGACAGTGTACTTACAAATAATAAATAAATAAATCTTAAAAAAAAATTATAGGTGAGCAGTCTGTTTATTAAAGTTAACATTTTGTTTTCCTCTGCAAAAGAGGCCATGTGTTACAATGCAACTAGACCTTATCTGCAGGTGCTCAGGGAGGTAATTATAGATCCTTAGTTAAATCCTGGTAAACTCTAGCTGTCTTAACTGTTCTGGGACATGGGCTCTAGCCCATTGCTTAAAATCTCAGGAAGATTTTCTTTGAGTTCTAGCAGGAATAAGATAGGAACTATCCTGCTTTTGTTACCCTTTTTCTTTACCCTACTCTTCCTCCTCACACAAGCTAGGGAGATCTGAGACTTTGTATTAAATAAAATTGTGCATATTTCTATTATTTTTATTGTCTCATTATTATATTTTTCATATAATTCCAACCAGAAAGTTAGGACAAATGAATGCAAATTGGCTTTAAAAGCTCAATAGTTTTCCTACTAGTTGCCAGGCTATCTTTATATACTTCTTCTGTGTTCAGTATAGCAAATCTTACTTAGAAACATTTAAGTCAAAGTCATCCGAGAAAACCAGACACAGAGTGAAACTTTGACTTTGGATATGTTCCATGGCCTGTGGTTAAAGGTTTGCCTTTTTTCATCCATGAGTAAGATCAGATGCTGCTGTCCCATGTTTATCTTCTCTGTGTGCTGAGTCTACTGTTAAAGTGGGACAGACAGTGCCAGTCAGTGTAAAAAGGAGTCAGTGTGTCATTCTACAAACATGGATAAAAACAGTTTAAACTCAGATGTTTTTATAAGTTTTATGTTCTTTATAAGAAATTTTAACTTCTGTGCACAGAACATAAATTAGAGGAGAGTGACTCTTTTGACCTAAGTCCAGAAATTCATTTACCAGGATATCAAGAGGGCACATCCCCTCAAAGGACTAAGGTTCCAACCTTGTTAAGGTCCACAAGCTCTCCTAATATCACTGCCCTAAGAGACACACCTTCAACATGAAGGTCTTTGGAAGAGATTCAGTGTCTAAATCATCACACAGACTAATTCCCCTTCAGTTCTTTTTTCTTAGAATATGATTATGCAAACAAAGATGTTATAAAACTTGAAATGAGATGAACAGATGAAGTGAACAAACTTGTTATAATCTAACAAGATAGACTCTCAGTGTGAAGTATGTAGTTGAAAAAGTAGCACTCTAGAATCTGGTTAAATTCATATTAAGACATTCTATTCTTTCCCAGAGTCATAGGCAGAATGATTCAAGTGCGCACTCTTTCCTACCCCTAATCACAGTGTCTCCTAGACTAAATGTCAAATTTGGAAAACTTTTTAAGAATACTTAATGAAAATATAAACATTAAAAGTCAAATCATCAGAGTTTAAAAATTTTGTGAATTTAGAATGTTTGTTATTAAAATATATTTTGCCAGGAGAGATTTAAACTAATGTGTTTGTCTGAGACCTGGTCCTTAAACAAGTTTAAGGCCTGTGTTTGTTGTCTTTGGAATTTTAATGCCTGAAGGTCTCTGTAGCTGGATTCCCTAAGACATATATTCTAGTGATTAGAGGTGGTTTGTGAGAGAATTTTCTCAACAAACTAGAACGTGCATTTCTCTTCCCCAAGTAGTGTAAAAGAATCTGTCAGACCTTAGATCTGCAGTTATTAAAGGTCATGTCAGCTAGGTGTGATGAAACATGATGTGATCCCAGCACTCAAGATACAGAGAAAGAACCAGCCTGGTGGTGCACAACTTTAATCCCAGCATTTGGGAGAAAGAGGTAGACAGATCTTTGTGAGTTCAAGGCCAGACTGGTCTATCTAGTGAGTTCTAAGACAGCCAGAAGCTACATAGTGAGACATGTATCTGTCTTTAAAACAACAATAACCAAAGAAACAAAAAACAACCAGAGACAGGAGAAACATAAGATTGAAGCAAACCTGGGTGACACAGGAAGACTGTCTTCCAAAAACAAACAAACAAACAAACAAACAAACAAACACATACAGGGGAAAGAAAAGGAAAAAAAGTCTCAAGACAGAACAAGACTATTAAAAGTGGATATTTAAATCCTCACGTGGGAATGGAAGCACTCTAGGTACTCAGTTTTGTCTGATCAGCCACTCCTCCATTGTTGGTGGGACTGCAAGATGGTGCAACCACTTTGGAAATAAGTCTGGAGATCCCTCAGAAAATTGAACATAGCATTACCTGAGGATCCAGCTATACCAACCTGGGCACATACCCAGAAGATGCTCTAACATATAACAAGGACATATGCTCCACTATGTTCATAGCAACCTTATTTATAATAGCTAGAAGCTGGAAAGAACCCAGATGTCCTTCAACTGAGGAATGGATAAAAAAATGTGGTACATTTACACAATGGAGTATTACTCAGCTATTAAAAACAATGAATTTGAGAAATTCTTAGGTAAATGGATGGAACTAGAAAATATCATTCTGAGTGAGGTAAGCCAATCACAAAAGAACAAACATGATATTCACTCACTGATTATTGGATATTAGCCCAGAACCTTGAAATGCCCAAGATGCAACTCACAGGCCACATGAAGCTCATAAAGAAGGAAGACCAAGTGTGGGGTGATTCGGTCCTTCTTAGAAGGAGTAACAAAATACTCAAGGGAGCAAATATGGAGACAAAGTGAGGGACAGAAACTGAAGGAGGGGCCATCTGAAGACCTTTCCACCTGAGTATCCATCCCATGTGCAATCACCAAAGGTAGATGCTGATGTGGAAGTCAGGAAGTGCATGCTGATAAGAGCCTGATATGGATGTCTCCTCAGAGGCCTTCAAGAGTCTGACATATTCAGAAGCAGATGCTCACAACTAGCCATTGAACTGATCATGGGGTTCTCAATGGAGGAGTTAGAGTGAAGACTGAAGGAGCTGAAAGGGTTTGTGGCCCCATGAGGAGAGCAACAATACTAATCAACCACAGCTCCCAGGGTCTAAACCACCAGTCTGGGAGCACTTAGGGAGGGATCCAGGGCTTCAGCTGAATACGTAAGAATGGAGGGCCTTGTTGGGCATAGGTGGAAGAAGAGATCCTTGGTCTCATGAAGGCTGGATGCCCCAGGGGGTGGAAATTTGAGGGTGGGGATGTGGGAGTGGGGGTGTAGTTAGGGGCACATCCACAGAGAAGCAGGAGGAGGGGTGAGGGGATAGGGGGTTCCTGAGCAGGGGTGGGGTGGGGAATGGGGTACAGGGATAACATATGAAATGTAAATAAAATATCCAATAAAAAAAAGTATAAAAAATAGGCAAAGTAATTGTCACATCCTTATGTTTGTATGTATTACTGTAAATAAACTATATGTCATCATGTTTAGAAAAATAGAGACATACTAATAGCTTATAAGCTAGTCATTGAAAGTGGCTATAAAGATACAATTCGCTCTGGGCTGGAGCAGACACAGAGTCGGTCTGCTCCTGTCCTGTTGAGAAACTGAATCCTGAGTCATCCAGGAGCCACTGCACTCAGAGCAGCTGGTAAGAACTCCATCTCACTCCCTAAACCCCAGAGATACATCGGGGAGCCAGGGACATCCAGGGCACAGCAGCTACCCAAACCCCGCCTCTCCGGAATTCCACTTCCCTTCCGCCCCTGCCTGGTCCTCTGGGCTGGAACAGACACAGAGTCGGTCTGCTCCTGTCCGGTTGAGAAACTGAATCCTGAGTCATCCAGGAGCCACTGCACTCAGAG
>NW_021620939.1:5339346-5341037 GCF_004785775.1 Grammomys surdaster | reverse complement strand
TTGAGAAACTGAATCCCGAGTCATCCAGGAGCCACTGCACTCAGAGCAGCTGGAGCCACTGCACTCAGAGCAGCTGAAACTGAATCCTGAGTCATCGAGGACCCACTGCACTCAGAGCAGAAGGATTTCCAGATCCAAGAGGTGGCCTGAGTCCCAGGAGTTCTTCCACCCAGGAGATTAGGAGCATAAGACCACAGAGACCTCTGGACTCTGAGGAGCTCTGCAATAAGCAAGATAACTGGAAATACAGACTCCAGTTTTACACAGTGAGGGCAGGTACCACTAGAGTTAACCAGATGGCGAAAGGCAAGCGCAAGAACATAAGCAACGGAAACCAAAGTTTCTTGGCATCATCAGTGCCCAATTCTCCCAATATAGCAAGCCCTGAACACCCCATCACACCTGAAAAGCAGGATTCAGAATTAAAATCACTTCTCATGATGATGATAGAGGATTATAAGAAGGAATTAAGTAACTCCCTTAAAGAAATACAGGAGAGTACAAGTAAACAGATAGAAGCCCTTAAAGAGGAATCACAGAAATCCCTTAAAGAAATGGAAGAAAACACAAAGAAGGAATTAAACAAAAACATTCAGGATCTGAAACTAGAAATAGAAACAATAAAGAAAGTTCAAAGGGAGACAACCATGGAGATAGAAAACCTAAGAAAGAGATCAGGAGTCACAGACGCAAGCATCACCAACCGAATACAAGAGATAGAAGAGAGAATCTCAAATGCAGAAGATACGGTGGAAAATATTGACACAGTTGTCAAAGAAAATGCAAAATGCAAAAAACTCCTAACTCAAAACATCCAGGAAATTCAGGACACAATGAGAAGACCAAACCTAAGGATAATAGGTATAGATGAGAATGAAGATTCCCAACTTAAAGGGCCAGTAAATATCTTCAACAAAATTATTGAGGAAAACTTCCCTAACCTAAAGAACAAGATGCCCATAAACATACAAGAAGCCTACAGAACACCAAATAGACTAGACCAGAAAAGAAATACCTCCCGTCACATAATAATCAAAACATCAGATGCACAAAACAAAGAAAAAATACTAAAAGCAGTAAGGGAAAAAGGTCAAGTAACATATAAAGGCAGACCTATAAGAATTACACCAGACTTCTCACCAGAGACTATAAAAGACAGAAGAGCCTGGACTGACATCATACAGACCCTAAGAGAACACAATTGCCAGCCCAGATTACTATACCCAGCAAAACTCTCAATCACTATAGATGGTGAAACCAAGATATTCCATGACAAAACCAAATTTGCACAATATCTTCCCACAAACCCAGCACTTCAAAGGATAATTGATGGAAAATGCCAACACAAGGAGGGAAACTACAACCTAGGAAAAGCAAGTAAGTAATCTTCCAACAACCCCCAAAAAAGATACAAACATAACTTTACCTCTAATAACAAAAATAACAGGAAGCAACAATCATTTTTCCTTAATATCTCTTAACATCAATGGTCTCAATTCCCCAATAAAAAGACGCAGACTATCAGACTGGATACACAAACAAGACCCAGAATTTTGCTGCATACAAGAAACGCACCTCAGTGACAAAGACAGACACTACCTCAGAATAAAAGGGTGGAAAACAATTTTTCAAGCCAGTGGTCCCAAGAAACAAGCTGGAGTAGCCATTCTAATATCAAATAAAATCGACTT
>NW_021620939.1:5295072-5324346 GCF_004785775.1 Grammomys surdaster | reverse complement strand
TTGTCCATTTCATCCAGGTTTTCCAGTTTTGTTGAGTATAGGCCTTTGTAGTAGGATCTGATGATTTTTTGAATTTCTTCAGTTTCTGTTGTTATGTCTCCCTTTTCAGTTCTGATTTTATTAATTTGGATACTGTCTCTGTGCCCTCTGGTTAATCTGGCTAAGGGTTTATCTATCTTGTTGATTTTCTCAAAGAACCAGCTCCTGGTTTTGTTGATATTTTGTATTGTTCTTTCTGTTTCTATTTGGTTGATTTCAGCCCTGAGTTGTTTCCTGCCTTCTACTCCTCCTGGGTGTATTTGCTTTTTTTTGTTGTTGTTCTAGAGCTTTTAGTTGTGCAGTCAAGTTGTTAGTGTGTGCTCTCTCCAGTTTCTTTTTGTAGGCACTTAGAGCTATGAGTTTTCCTTTTAGCACTGCCTTCATGGAGTCCTACAAGTTTTGGTATGATGTGTCCTCATTTTCATTGAATTCTAAAAAGTCTTTAATTTCTTTCGTTATTTCTTCCTTGACCAAGTCATCATTCAGTAGAGAGTTGTTCAGTTTCCATGTGTACGTGGGTTTTCCATTGGTTTTGTCATTATTAGAGACCAGTCTTAGTCTGTGGTGATCTGATAAGATGCAAGGGATTATTTCATTCTTTTTGTATCTGTAGAGGCCTGTTTTGTGACCAATTATATGGTCTATTTTGGAGAAGGTACCATGAGGTGCTGAGAAAAAGGTATATTCTTTTGTTTTAGGATGAAATGTTCTATAGATGTCTGTTAAGTCCATTTGGTTCATAACTTCTGTTAATGTCAAAGTGTCTCGGTTTAGTTTCTGTTTCCATGACCTGTCCATTGCTGAGAGTGTGGTGTTTAAATCCCCCACTATTATTGTGTGAGGTGTAATGTGTATTTTGAGCTTTAGTAAAGTTTCTTTTATGTATGTAGGTGCCCTTGCATTTGGAGCATAGATGTTCAGAATTGAGAGTTCACCTTAGTAGATTTTTCCTTTGATGAATATGAAGTGTCCTTCCTTATCTTTTTTGATTACTTTTGGTTGAAAGTCGATTTTATTTGATATTAGAATGGCTACTCCAGCTTGTTTCTTGGGATTATTGGCTTGGAAAATTGTTTTCCACCCTTTTATCCTGAGATAGTGTCTGTCTGTCACTGAGGTGCATTTCTTGTATGCAGCAAAATTCTGGGTCCTGTTTGTGTATCCATTCTAATAGTCTGCATCTTTTTATTGGGGAATTGAGACCATTGATGTTAAGAGATATTAAGGAAAAATGATTGTGGCTTCCTGTTATTTTTGTTATTCCAGGTAGAATTATATTTGTATAGTTACCTTCTTTTGGAGTTGTTGGAAGATTACTTCCTTGCTTTTTCTAGGTTGTAGTTTCCCTCCTTGTGTTGGCGTTTTCCATCAATTATCCTTTGAAGTGCTGGGTTTGTGGGAAGATATTGTGCAAATTTGGTTTTGTCATGGAATATCTTGGTTTCACCATCTATAGTGATTGAGAGTTTTGCTGGGTATAGTAATCTGGACTGGCAATTGTGTTCTCTTAGGGTCTGTATGATGTCAGTCCAGGCTCTTCTGTCTTTTATAGTCTCTGGTGAGAAGTCTGGTGTAATTCTTATAGGTCTGCCTTTGTATTGTTACTTGACCTTTTTCCCTTAGTGCTTTTAGTATTTTGTTTTGTTTTGTTTTGTGCATCTGATGCTTTGATTATTATGTGACGGGAGGTATTTCTTTTCTGGTGTAGTCTATTTGGTGTTCTGTAGGCTTCTTGTATGTTTATGGGCATCTGGTTCTTTAGGTTAGGGAAGTTTTCTTCAGTAATTTTGTTGAAGATATTTACTGGCCCTTTAAGTTGGGAATCTTCATTCTCATCTATACCTATTATCCTTAGGTTTGGTCTTCTCATTGTGCTCTGGATTTCCTGGATGTTTTGAGTTAGGAGTTTTTTTGCATTTTGCATTTTCTTTGACAACTGTGTCAATATTTTCCATAGTATCTTCTGGATTTGAGATTCTCTCTTCTATGTCTTGTATTCGGTTGGTGATGCTGGCGTCTATGACTCCTGATTTGTTTCCTAGGTTTTCTATCTCCATGGTTGTCTCCCTTTGAGCTTTCTTTATTGTTTCTATTTCCATTTTCAGATCCTGAATGTTTTTGTTTAATTCCTTCTTTGTGTTTTCTTGCAGTTCTTTAAGGGATTTCTGTGATTCCTCTTTAAGGGCTTCTACCTGTTTACTTGTACTCTCCTGTATTTTGTTAAGGGTGTTACTTATGTCCTTCTTATAATCCTCTATCATCATCGTGAGAAGTGATTTTAATTCTGAATCCTGCTTTTCCGGTGTGATGGGGTTTCCAGGGCT
Source organism: Grammomys surdaster (assembly GCF_004785775.1). Taxonomy (NCBI): domain Eukaryota; kingdom Metazoa; phylum Chordata; class Mammalia; order Rodentia; family Muridae; genus Grammomys; species Grammomys surdaster. The sequence continues at coordinate 5,321,983 of NW_021620939.1, read as the reverse complement.
TGCTATATTGGGAGAACTGAGTACTGATGATGCCAAGAAACTGTGGTTTCTGTTGCTTATGTTCTTGTGCTTGCCTTTTGCCGTCTGGTTAACTCTAGTGTTACCTGCCCTCACTGTGTAAGACTGGAGTCTGTATTTCCAGTTATCTTGCTTGTGGCAGAGCTCCTCAGAGTCCAGATGTCTCTGTGGTCTTATGATCCTAATCTCCTGGGTGGAAGAACTCCTTGGACTCAGGCTACCTCTTGGATCTGGAAATCCTTCTGCTTTGGGTGCAGTGGTTCCTCTAGGATGGCTCAGGGTACGATGTCTCCCAAGTGCAAACCAGCTTGGTGTCTGCTGCTCTGAGTGCAGTGGCTCCTCTAGGATGGCTCAGGATTCAATATCTCCACAGGGGCAGCCCAACTCTGTGTCTGCCCCAGCCCAAAGGACCAGGCAGGGGTGGAAAGGAAGTGGAATTCCGGAGGGGCTGGGTTTGGGTAGCTGATGGGTCCTGAATGTCCCTGACTCCCAGATGTAACTCTGGGGCTTATGGAGTGAGGTGGAGTTCTTATTGGCTGCTCTGAGTGCAGTGGCTCCTCTAGGATGGGTCAGGATTCAGTATCTCCACAGGAGCAGCCCAACTCTGTGTCTGCCCCAGCCCAACTCCCGGAGCCTTTTAAACTCATGTTCTAAGCATCCTCATGGGACAAGCTACATCATACTTCAAAGTCTCTTGACTCTCTTCTCTTCAAATCCTTTTCTTGTTGCCATTACTACTTGCCAAATAATAAAAGGCTAGTCACATTTCAAGGGCCCATTTGAATACCTCTTTATGGCTGCCTCTTTGCTCCCCAGCAGTTGGTCTACCCCTTACTATGTGAAAGAAAAAGTAGTGGCTCAGGACTCCAAGACAAAGTTCTCTCACCACAAGGGAGATTAATTTGCCCTAAAGGGACAGAGAGCAGAGAATAAGAGACAGAGACAGGAGAAAAATGTCAAGGTAGAAGGGGAAGGGAACGAGAGAGGGGGCAGGGGTATTTGTCTGGGAAGAGGACAAAAAACTATTTCTGGATGGACCTGAGACAGATGTGGCCCATAGGAAAATGGAAATTTATAAAGAAGAAAGGAGGAAACCCTGCTTTAAGATGAAGTGTTTAATTTTAATTTGGCATGTTAATTAGTTGAGCCAAGGGGGACTTTTGATTGCAGGACTTGAATGCTTTGATAACTGAACCTTGGTAGTCATCGGCAGCCTTAGAAGGAGGAAGTGACCAAATAAGGGAATAGACCTTGGCAGCTAATTTTAGGAATGTAATCTCATGGCAGAGGAAGTTGAAGTGAAGGGCAAGGTCTGCTAGAACCTTGTTTACCGAGCTGGTCTGGCTAGAATCCCTTTATTATGTGTAGCAGTTTTACATTATGTTTCGGATTTTGCCTTTTCTTTGTGTCTTATTAGACTCAAAAATTTGGTAAAGAATAATTTTGTTCCTGTTCCTAACTTAACATCAATTTTTAAAGTGATTTTATTTTTTAAGATTATAATTATATCATTTCTTCCTTCCCTTTTCTCTCTCCAAAACATCCTATATATCCCTCCTTGTTCTCTTTCAAATTCATGTTGGTATGTATGTGTGTATGTATGTATGTATGTATGTACGTACGTACGTATGTATGTGTGCACGTGTACACGTGCACACACACACATTCCTAAATACAACCTGCTGAGTCTGTATGCTACTTATGTATGTTTTCAGGACTGATGGTTTGGAATTGAATAACCAGTTGGTGTTTTCTCTGGGAAAGACTATTTCTCCCACTCATAGTATTCCTTAGTTGTCTATCGTTGTTTGTTTAGGGTAGGGCCGTTGTATAGTCTTTCCTTTGCCCATTTTAACATTCTATTGTGTTTGATTAGCTCATGTTGAATCACTCATGTTAGTAATACTCTATGAGTTTAGCTTTATCATGGCTAGGAGACAAGAGCCTCACAGCAAACTCCCTGATCTTCTGACTCTCTAATTGTTCTGCTCTTTCTGTAATGTTCCCTGGACTTTAGATTTGGAAATTGTTTTGCAGATGAATCTGTTGGAGCTGTGTCTATAACCTGGCATTTTGATTGGTAATGGTTTTCTGTAGTAGTCTCTATGTTTGTTGCAAAGAGATGTTTTCTTGATGAGATGTGAGAACCATTCTTTTTTTTTAATAATTTATTTTTTCTCAGATCATAATTCATTCACACAGGAGTTATAAACACAGAAAGGCAGGATGTGGGGAAGGGAATGGGACTGGAGTGTGGTTGTTCAGGGGGAATACAGATATCTTCAGAACTGGGTATCGGCTGGGTGAAGGTTCAGGGGACAAGCCAGTATAGTATTTAAAATGTAGTTAGGGATTATGTTTGTTTTGTAAAGTGGTGGTTGTAAGTTCTTTTTTAAGATCCATGACTTCATTATCCTGGGTAGTTGACTAGGTGTCTAGTACAAGGCCTGATTTCCCTCTTGTTAAGCAGGTCTTAAATCCAATTAGGGAGCTGTTAGTTACCACAAAAGTATGTACGCCAACATTATATTGGTGGGATAAAAAGTATGCATGCCACTGCTATACCCATAGGGTTATTGTGCCATGTTAGCTATTATAGTCATAAGCATCAGAGCTGGGTAAGACTGTTGGTTAGTTCTCTCCCTTGGAAGCTTGCATAGCTTCTAGTGCCATGAAAGCTAGTTCTCAGGGAGAAGTCATGCAGGTCAGCTCCAAATCAGGGGATGTGGACTCTGTACATGGTGTCTTCAGCAATAGAGACTTACTTTCTACCTCTGTGGAAACAACAAAGTGTAATGGCAGTAGTCTACAATGATTATAGCAATATTATAGTGTCTTTTAGACAACCCTGACCAACAACCCCAAAGGAGGGCTTTGCATTTCTCATCCCATGGGTTTTGTTAGATGATCTTTGAGTCTTCAAAGGAACATTGTCATCCTAGATGAGAAAATATTGTTTAAACTATATATTTATACATAAATATATAAGCTTATGCTTATACACAGACTTATGTATTTCAGTGTTTAAGTAGATAGTTAATAGTATTATTCTTTATGAGTCTGTCAAATATCCTTACTGTTATTTTCACCCTCATCACTCCTTTCTCTGCACTTATCTCCCTCCCTCTCCCTAATTAGAGCTCCCCTTTCCTCTTTCCCCTATCAGATCACTTGCCCCCTTGTGTTCTCTGTTGCTCCTCAACTCACTTATCCTAGGAACAGTCCTTTTTATTTTCCTGATTTTTGCAGTTATTCTGGGATATATACTAACATCTGAAGATTTGGAGCTAGATCTTTCTGGGTCTGAATTGTCTCAACAATCTAATCTTTTTCTTTACCACTGACGAGTGTCCCGTAGTACAGATGTACCACATCTTCATTATCTAGTTATCAGTTGAAGGATGTCCTTTTCCATTTCCTAGCTATTCGAGTAGAGCAGCTATAAACATGGATGAATAAGTATTTGTAGATTAGAATGTGACAGATACCAAGGAGTGGAATAGCTGAGTCATGAAGTAGATTGGTTTTTAGCTGTGTGAAAATTCTCCACTCTGATTTCCATAGTGGCTGCACCTGATTGCAGCCCCACCAACCGTAATGGAGGGTTCCCTTTCCCTCGCACCCCTTTCAGCATTTGATGTTGGTTGTTTTGTTGCTCTTTGCCATTCTCACTTGGGCAAAATGAAATCTGAAAGTTGAATGATTTATATTTCCTTAATCACTAGGGATGGTGAGCACTTTTTGATATATTTCTTAGCCTTCATATCCCCAACTCCACCCCCAGCTTTTAAGAACTCTCTTTTTAGGTACTGGCCTATTTGTGAATAGGTCATTTGAATTTTTATTTTTTTTTTGAGTTCTTTATATATTCTTTACAACTGAGGATATTCATCTGTCAGATGTACAGCTGGCAACAGTTCTCACTCTGTGGGCTTCCTTTCCACTCACCTGATTGTTTAGCTACACAGAAGGTTTTCAATTTTATGAGGTTCTTCTGGTCTATTATTGATTTTAATTTTTGGGCAAATGGAGTACTGTTCAGAAAGTCTTTCTTACATTTATATCATGAAGGATGGTCCTTATCTTTTCTTCTAGCAATTTCATTGTTTTGGGCTTAACATTTGGGTCATTGATCATTTGGAGTTAGTTTTCATGCAAGGTGATAGATACAGGCCTAATTTCATTCTTCTGTATGTGGACATCCAATTTTCCCAGCAGCATCTGTTAAAGATGCTTCCCCTGACACACATACACTTTTTTGGGGGACATCTTTGTCAAATATTTAATGGCTGAAGTTATGTATACTCATGTTTGGGTCTTCAGTTTTGCTCCATTGATGGACTTGTCTGTTTTTGTGCCAGTACTATATTGTTCTTATTACTCTGCTTCTATAATTTATTTTAAGATCAGGAGTAGTCATCCCTCCAGCATTGGTTTGTTTGTTTTTATAAACAAACTGGATTGTTCTAGCTATCTGGGGTCTTTTGTGGTTTCATATGAATTTTTGGATATTTTTTCTGTTTCTGGATGAGGTTGGCTATGGGTTTATAACATTTATTATGTTGAATTATGGTTGCTGTAGATCCATAATTTCTAGGAATTTTATCATAAAGGCATGTTAGATTTTGTCAAAGACTTTTTTCTGCATCCATTGAGATGATCATATGATTTTTGTCTTCAAGTTTATGTGTATGTTTATTATATTTATTGACTAGCATATGGTAAACCATCCGTGCATTTCATGGATAAAGTCAACCTGATCATGGTGAATAGTATTTTTTATATATGTCCATATTCTGTTTATAAGTATTTCAAGTTCATCAGAGATACTAGTCTATAGTTTTCTTTTGTTGTTGTTGTGTCCTGTTGTGATAGATATTTAAAATGGCGGCACCCAGTCTGGCTTGTAGTTACAGAGCCGCCATGTTCCGGACTAGGCTAGGCCTGAGGTCATGAGCAGCGGTGTGTTCTCACTGCTGCCGCGGCTCAGGCTGCCCGCTCAGGTTATTTATATTCCTGCCTGAAATTATTTCTTTGTTCTAGCCTAATGTCAGATTCCTGCCTGAAGCCTATTTCCTTATCCTTGGTCAATGTCATATTCCTGCCAGGCAGCCCATTTCCTTGTCCATGACCCATGCCAGATTCTTGCCAAGCAGCCCCAAAGGCTCTCTACCTCTCCTCCTTTTTTATTTCATTAACAAAACTGAGCCCATCTTAGGTCATTCTGACAAGAATGCCTTCCTTGTCTGACAGAGTAGTTCTGCTCTTTAGTTTTTCCTACATTTATGAACAGTATGATTTTGTTGAAGGGAAGAGGAAAGCAGAAAATAAAAATGAATTTGGGGGCCATGAGACTGAGTTCTGGTTGCTTTTATGAAACAAACCCTTTGGGCATGTTTCCTCTATCTGTGTTAATATGAAGGGGAAACTGTAGGAACTTGAAAAATAAATCTGAGTTATCTAAGTTAAGAAATAAATCTAGGAGGGAATATTAGATTTCCTAATCTGTTAGGATATACAATGTAGGACAACCTTGGGGCTACTTGCCAGTTTTCAAGCACCTGGCCAGTTATCATGAGAGAGGTGCTAAGTGGTGAACATCCATCTCCAGGGATTACCAGACAAGAAGTATAAAATCTAAATTGAAAGAGTTGGGAGAATTCAATTCATTTTATTTGAGGAAACTGCATTTATTTCTAAAACTAAGTCTTTAGGAAAGACTTCAGTTAGGATGAGCGATTTTGCCTCTTTCTCTGTACACCTCACTCACCAAGCTTTTGCTGTAGGGATGAATTAATTGCCAGCAGTGAGGTATATGAAATGCAGTGCCACCTAGGAATTAACAGTGTTCAGAAAAGCAAGTGATCTTAAAATAAAGATACATTAGACTTGTCACAGATTCAAATTATAGAATTAATTTCTAAGACTTGTTTTATAATATGAAATTAATGTAATTTCAAGTAGTGTCTGTCCCTAGTTCATTATAAAGACAACTAAATGTAGAGTTCTCTTGCAATATATTTCACTAAAGAGAAAAATTGGGAAGACAGTAGTGCACACCTGTAATTTGCACACTGGAGAGACAGAGGCAGGAAGACCATCACAAATTTGATGCTTATGCAATCTACATAGCAAGTTACAAGCCATCCAGAGATACTGCCAACATCCTATTTCAACAAAACAATCAAGAGGGAGAACACTAATCATCTCCCTTCTCTTGAAAGAGATCAAGTAGTAAATCAAAATATTTAACCTTCTGTTAAAGAGAATGACCTGTTGCTGTTATGTGAGTATATTGGTGTTGATCAAAGTCTATATGTAGAGCCAGGTGTGATAGTACATACCTTTAATTCTATTATTATTATTATTATTATTATTATTAAATTTACATACAAAATGTTGTCCCCCCCAGTCTCCTTTTACAGAGTTCTTGCCCCTACATCTCCTCCCCTGCCCCTCTGAGAGGGTGCCCTCCCTGGGCATTCCTCCTCCGGGCATCAGGGCTCTATAGGATTAGGCTCATCCTCTCCTACTGAGGCCAGACAAGGTAGTCCTCTGCTACATATGTGCCAGGGGCCACAGATCAGCCCATGTATGTTCTTTGATTGGGGGCTTAATCTCTGGGAACTCCCAGGGGTCCAGGTTAGTTGACACTGTTGGTCTTCCTATGGGATTGCCATCCCCTTCAGTTTCTTCAATACTTCTCTTAACTCTTCAGTAGGGGTTCCCAACCTTAGTTCAATGGTTGGCTGTAAGTATCTGCATCTGTCTCAGTCAGCTGCTGGTAGAGCCTCTCAGAGGACAGTCATGCTAGGCTCCTGTCTGCAAACACAACATAGCATCAGTAATAGTGTCAGGGTTTGGTGCCCGCCCATGGGATGGATCCCAAGTTGGGCTGGTCCCTGGATGGCATTTCTTTCAATCTTTGCTCCATTTTTGTCCTTGCATTTCTTTTAGACATGAACAATTTTGGGTCAAAATCTTTGAAGATGGATGGGTGACCCCATCCCTGCACTGGGGGCCCTGTGTACTAAATTGAGGTGGTCTCTTCAGGTTCTGTCTCCCCACTGTGGGCATTTTAGCTAAGGCCACCCACACTGAGACCTGGGAGTCACCCCATCCCAGGTCTCTGATAATTTCTAGAGGTTCCCTCTACTCCTTACCCCTGGCACCTGCATATTTCCATTCATTCTCCTGGCCCTCTGGGCTTCTCTCCTATCTCCTCCCATACCTGATCCTGCCCCCCTTTTCTCCTCCTCCTCCCCTCTTTCACCCAGGTCCCTTCCTCTCTCTGCTTCCCATGATTATTTTGTTCCCCCTTCTAAGTGGGATTGAAGCATCCTCACTTGGGCTTTCCTTCTGGTTTCAACTCTTAGGTTGTGGGGTGTATCATGGGTATTCCATACTTTTTGGCTAATATCTACTCATCTGTGAGTACAGACCATGCATGTCCTTTGGGTCTGGGTTACTTGACTCAGGATGATATTTTCTCCCATTCATTTGCCTGCAAAATTCATGATGTCCTCATTGTAATTAGCTGAAGAGTACTTCATTGTGTAAATAAACCACATTTTCTGTGTCCATTCTTCAGTTGAGGGACTTCTGGGTTGCTTCCAGTTTCTGGCTATTACGAATAAGGCTGCTAGAAACATAGAGGAGCACGTATCCTTGTGATACTGTGGAGCATCCTTTGGGCATATATGCCTAGGAGTGATATAGCTGGGTCTTTGGGTCTGTATCTGATAGAGGGCTAATAACCAAAATATATAAAGAACTCAAGAAGTTAGACTCCAACAAACCAAATAAGCCAATTAAAAAATGGGATACAAAGGTAAACAGAGAATTCTCAACAGAGGAATCTTGAATGTCCAAGAAGCACTAAAAGGAATGTTCAACATCCTAAGTCATCAGGGAAATATAAATCAAAATCACCAGAGCTTCTACCTTATACCAATTAGAATGGCTAAAATCAAAAACTCAAGCAACAACACATGCTGGCAAAGATGTGCAGAAAGGGCAACACTCCTACATTGCTGGTGGGATTGCAAACTGGTACAACTACTGTGAACATCAACCTGGTGGTTTCTCAGAAAACCTGAAGACCCAGCTGTACCATTCCTGGGCACATACCTTTAATTCTAACTCTGGAGACAGGGCATATGAATGTCTGTGAGTTCAGTAATACATAGTGGGTTCCATTCCAGCCTGGAATATAAAATGAGATGCTGTTTTAAAAAAAAATCTCATGGATAAATTTGACTCTTTTAAACCTCTGAAGAAGGTAAGTAGTTATTCAGTTTAATGATGTTTTCCCCACTTACTTCCCACCCATGTGCACTCTTTGTAAAGGAGCTATTCAAATATTTTTTTCATGTTTTTATCTTTTCCATGTGTATGTGTGTGTGGTATATGCATTTGCATGTATGTGTGGATGCACATGTATGTGTGTGGAAGCCTGAGGTTGATGTCAGTTGGGAATCGTACTTGATTGTTTTCCACATTTATTCTTTTTCTGTCTCTCTCTGTCTGTATTTCTGTCTGTCTCTATCTGTCTATCTGTCTTTGGCAGAGTCTCTTTCAATAACATCTAGAGCCTACCGGACTCTAGAGATTCTCTATTTCTGCCTTCCAAGGCTGGAGTTACAGGAGAAGCGTGTTTTATGTAACTTCTGAAGATCCACATTTCTGTCTTATTGCTTGCATGGCAAGCACTTAAACCATTGAACCATCTCCTCAGTTCCTTTCTCCACTTTTAAATAGATTTTTCATATTATTGAATTGAATTCTTTATGTATTCTCAATACAGTCCTTTCTTAGATGAATGTTTGCTAAACATTTTTTCTCAGTACCTCGTCAGTTCGTTTTCTTAGCATCCTGTTTCAAAAAAGAGAGTTTATACTGTACAAAAATTAATTTATCATGTCTGTGATTTATAGTATCTTCTTAATAATCCAAGGCCACAAAGTGTTTTCAGTTGTATGTTGTTAATTTCAGCAAGGCTCTTTGTTTTTTAATCTTGTATTTCGACTTTACTTTCTTATTATTTTATAATTTGGCCTGTTATATTTAAGTATGTAATCCATTCAAGTTATTTGTTTTAGAAAAGGATCAAGTTCATTTTTAATATAGATTCTTCAGTACTCTGTTAATGTATTGTGCTTCTCCCTGAAAGTTCATTTGTACATATGTTATTTATGTGTTATGTTTGTGCATATGTGCCATGTGTGTGCCCCTGGCAAAGGGAGAGGTGTTAAATCCCATGGAACTAATGTTATAGTCAGTTGACAACTGCTCAACATAAGAGTTGGGAATCAAATTCAGGTCTTCTGGAAGAGCAACAAGTGCCCTTAACCACTTAGATAACTGTTCAGCCCCATACTTATCTCTTGTAATTGCCTTGATAACTTTATTAAAAGTCATTTGACTATGTCCATTTGGGTTATTTTCTCATTTATTAAAGACCTTCTTTGACTCCATGTGACTATTAACTAAAAGTATATGTTTTAGTTCACCGTGGTGCTTTTCAAGAGCTGTAGATTTGCTGTTTAAACTTCTCTTTTCTCTCATAGCAATCCTTCTCTACTATTCCACTAAGACAGCTCTCCTCAGAATCGTCACACTATTCTTTTTTTCAAAAAAAATGTTGTCTGCCAGTCAAAGATAGTTGGTATATCTAGGTTGGGTATCAGGTTACACTTCTGATTGTATGGGCATCTTGTTATTGAGCATTACCAAACCTATAAAGCCTTTGATTAACATTTAAAAAAAAGAGGATGAGGAGGGAGGGTGATGGAATACATGTGACAGGAAATCAGATGAAGAAACTAGCTGGAGGAAGAAAGGGAAGGGGCAGAGGGAAACAAATCAGAACTCTAATGACACATGTATGAGGATGCTGTAATAAAACCCAGTACATTGTATGTTAACTTAAAATACTAATAAAGAAAAAAAAGCAAGAAGGAGGAGGGGGATAGGATAGGGGGTTTCTGGGGGAGGAATGGGGAAAGGGGATGACATCTGAAATGTAAATAAATAAAATATTCAATTAAAAAAACAACAAAAAAAGTTGATTCTTTGTGAATTTCACATCATATATCCCAATCCCACTTATCTCGCTGTCCACTTGTACCCATCCTCCACCCTTGCAACACCCCCAACAGATTGAAAAAAATCTCATTGTAGAAAGTGTAGTGTGTCAGTGTGTCCCACAGTATACCATTTTGTCCACACTTCTTTGCTTGCTCACTCATTACAGTGTTCGTCACAGTGACTTTTCCATCTGATACGAGGCCTCTGGCATCTGCTACTCTTGATGCTGGAACTTCAGTATTCTGAAGTCTGGTACATAGGTTTATCTTTAGCTCAGGTGATTCTCTACAGTCTTGACTAAAATAGCTTCTGTTGTAGTAATTAAATAAAACCAGCCTCTGGCTCAGGCTGACTATCTAAGCTGCAGCAGAGGTTCTGCCTAGCCTAGCCACTATGTTTCTCGGCCTGAGGCCATGTGCACGCTGCAGCTAGAACCGGCCCGCCAGAAACACCAGCCCTGCCACCCACTAGATGCCAGCGTGAGAGATGGTTCTGCCAATCTTCCACATTGTCTCCGCAAAGCAGGGCATTGCCCAGACCATTCTTCCATCTATGCGGGCCCAGTAAGAGAATGAGACTCTAATTTTTATAGATTAATCAAAGGCTTTATATGTTTGATAATGATTAATAACAAGATGCCCATACAAAGAGAGTTGTATCCCAATTAGCTAACCTAACCCCATGAGTGCTCTCCATACCTGTGTGGTTCTCCATCTTCCTACATCTCTGCCCTCTCTAGCTCCTCCTCTTCCTTTTTTCTCTTCCTCTCCCAACTCTTCCTCTTCCTCTCCTTACTCCTCCCACCTTAGCTCCTCCTACAAGCTTCCTCTTGTCCTTCCCTATTCACCTATGCCTATTTCTTAAATCTCAATACCGTTGGGATTCTGACAAAAGCCTCTTTTTTTTTTCTCATTCTGAGGGGATCCCTGTAGGTATCCAGGACGGGAGTGAATCCTAAGAGATAAGAATGAAAACCCGGGGCAGATTGACTTCATCAACCTGGATCAGACTTTGGGGAGCTTTAATGACAGGCGGTTTATTCCTAATGGATTTAAGCCCAGTACCATTTGGGAAATAAAAAGTTTCCTTGTGTAATACTATCCCTGTTGTACAAGGAAGTATAATTATACATTGAAACTCAACTGTTCATATGTGCATGTCATTCCTTCCAAGAAGATGAGTTCTAGAGATAAGCCACCTGCACTAGCTTAAGTGCCAAGGGTTAGGCCATCAAGTAGATAGCGCAGAGGTCATTTAGGCTATTGGCCACCTTGGTCCTGGTTGTAGGAACTTGATGTGGCCTGGCCCAACAGATAACTCAGATCACCAGACTATTAATCACTTTCTGCCCTCAGCTTTCTGCACAGAAGAACAGGTTTTTCATCTTTCCCATTAGAAAGACAATCCAGTGTGCTTACCATTCCTGGTTTTCCTGGAGATCTCTGTAGGCTCAAGGACCTCCTTGCAGTGCTCCCATCATTCTATATGTGTTTCTTTCTTATTCTCATCTGCTCCTCCAGGAGAAGAATCTCAAATTTACATCTTTTTATATTTGGTTATGTACATCTGTCTACTAAGTCTAAAACCTGTTGAAACAAAAGTATGTACATCTGTCTACTAAGTCTAAAACCTGTTGAAACAAAAGTATCTTGTGTATATTTTGTTCACATTTGTCTTCCCATGTTTAGCACATTGAACTTCATAGAAGTTTATAACTGTTTACTTAGTAAACAAATAAATATATGAAAAACTAATCAACCTTGAGACCATATATCTTATTCTGAGTGTAATATTTTAATGCCACCCTTTTGCTAATATCACTACATTTAATGAGTATAACCAGGCACATAAAGAAAGTACATTTACTCTATAATCACATAGTTTGTTTCCACTGTGGCTTAGTGTTGCTCTTACAGTTGGTAAGGAGACTCAGGAGAAAGATGCAGGAAGGAGATTTTGATCTGAGATGGGAAGAAGTTTACAGAGCAAAGGAATATTTCTCTAAACTTTGCAGATGTTGTTTCTGGTGTGTTTTATTCCATAATTTCCTATAAGAATAGTCTATATGAATTGAGAATAAAATATTTACTGTCTGTTAAATTCTGATTACAGGAAGAGGAAAAACACTTATAAAGACTTAAAGTTTAAAAAACAGTATATAATACTTAAAGCCCTAAAAAAAATTCTCCAGAGTTACATATAGGAAGATATAAGCTGGATAATATAGCTTCCTTTAGATCTAGTATGGTACATATTTTTGCAATGATCTGAGTCATGTCAAAGAATATATCTGCTACAATAATAGATGTAGAATCGGACCTAAGCTTTTTTTAAGAGAACTGTTGGAGGAGTGTAAGCTTGTTGCTACTCTCAAGAAGCTCACAACTTCAGAGAAACTAGACACACAGCCTCGACCAATAGATAAACAACATCTATGAGGAGGTTAAGAATATCCATTGCAAATTGCTTGGCACAACAAATAAGGTATTTTGCCAATACACATGGTTTTATACTTGCCTAGCACAGCAAGCTATTTCATAAGCATTTAGAGATTTTTCTATATATGGCTAGAATATGTAGTTCATAATATTTTTCTGTCTCTTTCTTTCCTATATTTCAGTGAGCGGTTTCTGGTGAGACTGAATAAGAATGGTGGGCCAAGGAACCCAGAGAAGATAGAACGGATGTGTGCCCTTTTTACAGTATGTGCAAATTCTCTTTTCCCTTTATGCGTGGACTCTAACCAATGGACTGCTCTATGGATATTGTTACTCTGGGGACAAACATCTGTTCATATCCCCATCCCCACTGGTGAGAATAGAAAATTGAGTTATGTTTTCATCAAGTTTTAATGAAATATTTGTAGAGAACTTCAATTAGCTATGGATTTTAATTGAAATTTTATTTGAAAAATCAAGTCGTTTCTACTAACGTATTTGTTATAAGATATTGCATACAAATCTGTGGTATCCATGGCATCCACCAGATCTACAATTAGAGGAACCTTTTAGAAAATGCATGTAAACTAACCAGACCTCTGTTACATAGCAAATGGAGTATGTTTTCCTCTCATTTGCACTTTAGATTTTCCCAAATAACCCTGTTATTACTCCTGGTCTCCACTCTTGAAGCCATCATCTCAGAAGGCAAATTTGCTCATTGAATTAATCTCATAACACTACACTGCCTTTTGTGTTCTCCAAATCAACTTTATTTATTTTTACTAAGTAAAAGCTTCTACATTTATTTATTTGAATTAATTTATTGAAGATTAAAACAGAGTGTAAAACAATTTAAAGCTCTTGGACCCTTGTAGGTTCTTTGACCTATTTCAGTGATAAGATATTCCAAGCTCATTGGCTAGGCATAGTTGGCTTATGTTTGTTAATAACTATCTAGTTAGAAGGTAGAGGTTAGAAGATTAGCAAGATGCTAACAAAAACCAAATGCAACAAAACAAAAAGCTTTCTGAGTTTAAGAAGGTGTGATAGTCTCACAGTGTTAGTGTCCTTGCATATGGCCTATGACTGGTAGGTGGAAAGACATCTTACAGCTGACTTGATGCTTCTTAAAGGCAAAGAGCATTTATCTGAATATCTAACATGTTACTAATCTCTTCACCCGATTTCAGATCATCTACTACAACTTAATCTTTCAAAATGTCAAATGATGGTACTGCAGAATGAGAAACTACATTCACAGGAATAGCTTTCACTGAAGATGCTCTCTGTGCTCTCCATATAGGGAAAACACAGCAAATGTAGCTAAGCTCAAATAATGTTTTGTCTATGTCTGAGCTAAGCATTGAAACCTTACATTATCTCCTAGAATATATAAGAAGGTGGAACAGAGAAAGCAAACCCATGACAATTATCGAGGAAGTTAAAATGGCTAATCTGGAAAGAACAATACATCCTATTCAGCATCAAACTGAAGAAGTAAAGACCCTAGACTGTAGTGAATGGGATTTATGTTAACTGAGGACTTTTGAAGGGAGAGTGCCTGACAGAGGTCTCTTTGAGGCCTCATTTCTAAAACAGAAAGAGAATGTCAGAAGAGGCTTTTCTAGACTTTGATAACCTCAGATTTTCTTGTAAAACAGGAGAAATTTTTATGCCTGTTTATACAAAAGCTAAGTGTGTAAGTAATCTTACATTTGAACGATTCTTGTCTCTTAAAAATTGAACGTTATTGTGAAGATTTTTGTAATGTAACCACAGTAAGTCAAAATTTTTTTTTTATGAAAGCTTTAATTTATTCCCTCACCAAAGACAATCAAAGGGGGTGAAAGGTCAAGATTTTACTGTCTTCATAACAAAATCAGCTTAGAACTGGATTACTTGGCCCTTTCTCTTCTTGTCGCCTCCCAGTTCAAAATGCTTGCACCTCTTAATAGCCAGCATCCTCTTAGATCTGCAGTTGGGCTCGACACACTCCAGTCGCAGCACGATCTTCTTTGTAGTTTTAGCCTTTTTGCGGAAAATAGGCTTAGTCTGACCACCATAGCCACTCTGTTTCCTGTCATAACGCCGCTTTCCCTGGGCATACAAAGAATCCTTGCCCTTCTTGTACTGGATCACCTTGTGGGGTTGGTGCTTCCCACATTTCTTGCAGAATGTCTGGCGGGTCTTAGGAACGTTCACCATGTTGGCAGGAGCGCTATCAGCTCAGAAAGCCAAAATTTTTATTTAGCACTTTATCTGTATGAGTCCAGAGACCAAAGCTGTAGCATCAACAGTATAAATAAAAAAATGTGCATGATAATCCTGATATGCTCCTCTTCTGCCATAATATTGTAAAGTATAGTACAGTATAATTCCCTTTTGTACAGCCCTGGATTTTTAAAGTTCCCAAGCATTATTAAAGGAGTATTTACAAAATCTTTGAAGATGGATGGGTGACCCCATCCCTGCACTGGGGACCCTGTCTAATGACTGACAGTGGTCTCTTCAGGTTCCTTCTTCCCATCGCATTTTGGCTCAGGTTACCCGCATTGAGTCCTGGGAGCCTCTCACATCCCAGGTCTCTGGGACTTTCTAGAGGTTCAATTCGCTCTCTACCCCCAGCTCCTGACAGCTGCGTATTTCCATGCAATCTCCTGGCCCTCTGGGCTTCTCTCCTGTCTCCCCCAATACCTGATCCTGCTCCCCTTTACCCCTCCCCATCCCTCTTCCACCCAGGTCCCTCTGCTTCCCCTGATTATTTGTTCCCCCTTTTAAATGGGATTGAAGCATCCACACTTGGGCCTTCCTTCTTGTCTCCCCTGTGTTCTTAGTTATGGCAGACCTCCTGTGAAATAGATAGGTTGGGGGTGAGGGGGTGAGGAACAGGCACACCAATCTGCAAAGGGTTCAGGTGTAGGTGCAGACAGAAAGGATGATGAGGCTAAGGCAGAGCAGGCTAGATGGGTGGGGGAGGGGAAGCTAACCTGTATGGTTCAGAAGTCTCAAGTCTAATGGTGGTGGAGGGAGAGGAAGAAGGAGAATGGAGGTTCCCCTGGGATAGCAGGCTGCTCAGAGCCACCTGTCTTATGGCTCAGAGCCAGCAGGGAAGATGGGTGGGGGAAGGGAAGGTTACCTGTATGGTTCAGGAGTCTAAGATCTGATTGGGATTTTTCTTAGAAGTGAAAGAGAAAGAAAGCATGAAAACCTGTCTCATGAAAAACAAAAGTTTATCTGGTATTACTAAGTCAGGGTAAGCTGAAAGTGGGGAACCTGATGATAAATCTGAAACCAACAGATGGTAGATAAGTAGGTAGGTAGACATGTATATGAATATATATGAAATTTTGTGATGCTCTAAATAAGAAAATAACAACTGTGTTACTTCCCAGTGTATTCTAAATATAAAAATTTAGACTGATTTTTGTAACTCTTCAGCTTTAATGTTTCTGATTTGGAATCAGATTTGTTCTCTTAAAAGAAGCTCTTTAAAATTTCCAATAAAATTATTTTCAGGTCTAGTAAGATGACACAGTACATGATGGAGTTGCTGCCAAGCCTGATGACCTGAGTTTGATTCTAGCTCTTGCATGGTGGAAGGCAGAAACTAACTCATGCAAGTTGTTCTCTGACTTCCACATGCTTGCCGCCATACACATGCTTCTTCAATCAATCAATCAATCAA
The DNA here is from genome assembly GCF_004785775.1 of Grammomys surdaster. Classification (NCBI taxonomy): domain Eukaryota; kingdom Metazoa; phylum Chordata; class Mammalia; order Rodentia; family Muridae; genus Grammomys; species Grammomys surdaster. The sequence continues at coordinate 5,305,750 of NW_021620939.1, read as the reverse complement.
TAAATAAATGGGAAAATATTTCAGCATTATAACTTGGTACAGATAGTAACAATAAATAATCTAAATTTAAACCCAGATATTTTATCAAGATTTCACTAAGATCAAGTTAAACTCATTTACAGGAAATATGACCAGTATGTAATAGTGATTTGGGGACAGTGGTATGAATATAAAGTTAGTATAGAATACATTTTTAGATTAGTCATTAATGAGCTTTTAGTATTTTGCTACATTTTATCTTACTGAACATTTATCTCTTATATTACAAAATGGTTTTACATGATGACAGAATAAACATGGATGGTTTCCATTGTTAAATTTTTGTAGCTACTTTATTAAGTGATCTCAATGAGAGCTAGAAGAATACTATCAATAGAATAAAATTTCAAGGAATATATATTCAAGTTTTCACTATATAAATATTTTAACAGTTTTTATTTTAATAAAAATTTTTATGCAGTGCATTTTTATATTTCCCCCTCCTCCAAGATAGTTTCAAGATCCTTCCCAACCTTCCTACCCACCTAACTCATGTTCTTTCTCTCTCTCTCAAAAAAAAAGAAAAATTAAAATGAAACAAAAAAGCCCAATAAGACAAAAAATAACAAAAAAAAGAAACACCCTGCCTACACACAGATACATACACACACACACACAACATGCACACACGAACACACACACAAACAGGGAGTCTGTTTTATGTTGGATAACTATTCCTGGGCATGGGGCCTGTCCTGGAGTATGGTTGATATATACAGTGACCACTCCAGAGGAGAACGCTGATTTTCTCTTCTCTAGCAGGTTTCAATTGCAAATAGCATCTTAGTTAGAAGTGGGACTTTGTGCCCACTTCCCCTTCTGGGATCTTTTGTATGGTTGAACCTGTGCAGGTCTTATAGATGCTATCATAGTCTCTGTGCAGATGTGCATCAGTTCTGTTGTGTTTGGAAGATACTATTTCCTTAGAATTATCCATAATGTCTGGACCTTGCAGTCTTTCTTCCTCTTTGGCATAGATCACTGAGCCTTGGGGGGAGGGGCTTGATAAAGACATTCCATTTAGTACTGAGTCCTCCAAAGTATCTCATTCTTTGCACACTGTCCAATTCTGGATCTCTGTGTTAGTTCCCATCTATTGCAAGAAGACATTTCTCCTTTGAGGGTTGAGGAAGGCACATACATATAGGTATAGCAGTATGTCATTAGGAATCATTTTATTGCCATGTTTCTTTAGCAAAATAATAGCAGTAAGTTTTCTCCGGGAGCCCATGACTTATCTAGTTCTTAGTCATTTGAGCAGTTCCAGGCATGAAATCTATCTCATGGAGTGGACTTTAAATCCAATCAGAATGTGGTTGTTACTCCTCAGATTTGTGTCACTGTTGTACCAACATTCCCTGTGGGCAGGTTGCTGTTGTCATGGGTTTTGTACCTGTTTGATATTGATGATTGTAGTATGTAGAGTACCTTCCAGCATCTTGTTAGTTAGGAGGGGCTAAACTTCTAGTTGAGCACTGGCTTGAATTTTCATTGTTTAATAACATAAGTAAGAAGTCTTTTCAGTAATAGGGCCTCTACTGTGTGTAAATCTTGTACTAAATGTTGTGTTCTATAATCTCCCTTCTCCCACCTGTAATATGTACTGAAAGCAAACTACAAATAAAGTTCAAATGAAATTTGAATGAAATGAAATTTATTATTATTTTCTGTGCATTATTTGTCAAGATTTATTTATTCTTTTTCTTTCCTTAGGATCTGAGCAGCAAAGACATGAAGAGAGATTTGTACATAGTTGCCCATGTGATTCGAATAGGTATTATCCACCTTAGTTGTTCTTATTATTAAGATTGTCCATATATATAAATATATATCTGAACTTTATCTTTTCTGCAATTTCAGGTCTCATGATTAGAGGCTATTTATTTATTTATTTATTTATAGCTGGATTTGATGTAAATGCTTGCATGTTTTCCCCATTTCAGATCTTCTGTTCCTTCAAGCTTTGGAACCTAAACTTTGTATTTTAAGTGGTTTGCTTTTTTATATTCTTCCAGTCATGTTGCCTGCTTCTGTATGTATTTTTCCTCCAGAGTTTTTACAGAGATACTAGAGTACCAGTTAGTGAACAGTGGTATTTGGCCTTTGTTGTAGTTTTTGTCCAAAATTATGCACCTGTGCCATTTCTCTCAAGATTAGAGTCATTGTCACTACTGCAGATGACTTGCAGCTCATTTCTACTCAAACTGAGATGAAAGAAAGTGGCTTTTCACTACTGTCCCATTGTTGGATTATCCATGCATATTTCAGGTTTGGGTAGTATGACTAACCTAGTTTTCCTTCATAAGTTCTAGAGTATGGTGTACAATTTTGTCTAATCCTTTGACAATACAAGTATTTTGCCTTACTTCATTAAGCATTTGTCAAAATCATAGCTTTTGTAAGTCCTTGTATCACTGTTGGCACAGACTTGCTCACTTGGAGGAATAAGCAGCCATCCACAACCAAGATTTCTCTCACTTCCACAGTAGTTCAGCAGTGCCTTTGAGCATTAAAATTTGGTTAGAGAAAGAACACAATTTCCTCTTTACCTGTGTATAGTTTTTGAGTACAGCCAAAAATACTAAACTTCTGTCATTAGTATGGCCATCAGGTTTAAATCTGGCAACATGCTGATTTTTCTAAGAAATTCATCGAGTCATTTTATTTGATTAATAAATATATGGTTAGTGTTCATTGACTGAATGTGACACAGAAAAGGGTTTTAGACCAGAGGTTAATTTGGTGTACTTGTACATGGATATCCTTATGACTCACTTCAACTCTTCACTCTTCTTAGAGGATCTCTTAGGTACTGGTAGCTCTGATGTTATTGGATGATAATTAGAAGATGTTATAAACAAGCATGGATTCTCTGTATAATTGGTGTTTTCTGCTGTACCCAAGGCCGGATGCTCCTGAATGACTCCAAAAAGGGTCCTGCTCACCTGCACTACAGGCGACCGTATGGCTGTGCGGTTCTAAGCATTTTGGATGTTCTACAGTCACTAACAGAATTAAAAGAAGAAAAGGATTTTGTTCTGAAGGTTTACACGTGAGTAATCCTACATATCAGGAAAAATAATTTGTAGCATGCCCTGAGAATAGCAGTTCTCCATAAGCCATGTGAACATAGACTTACTGTATTTGTATATGGAGGTTAGTGGGAAAGCAGAGATTGTGATCTAAGATTTTTAAAGACTCTGGAAATTTTATTTTGCTATATTTTCTAGTTACTAAAACATCTGAACTTGGAACCTTCTATCCTAAAGTTAATATCTGATAGTACACATTACTTGTTCATACTATAATAATTATTTTCTCTGTAGAATAAGATAACTTTATTTTATATTTTCAGAAAAGCTAATAATATAACTTCTGATGTATCTTGGATAAAAAAATCTTCTTTATGTAGTACTTGCCTACAAATTATTGCTTTTGAGCTTGCTAAGAATGCAGATTATTTAAAAGAATTATTATGAGTCAGGTTATGATGTATATGAAGAAACACCAAAACTTTTGAGGATCCAAGATCTTATTCTTCTTTTCTGCTACCACAAATCTCTTTGTCACATCCAGCATGGCATGGGGCTGTTTTCAGTATTCTTCAACCATGGGATCTGACTTCTTCTCCTCATGGTCCTTGTTCAACAGTAGAAACAGAAAAGGAACTAATAGAAGGAATGTAGAACATGAGTATATACTATCTTTGCTTATGGGAAATCCAGAAATAAATAGTAGTCTTAAAAGTGATTAGTGGTGAATTTAGTGAATTTTTGTTTTGATTTTTTTTTTAATAATGAAGATGTTTTTGAAACAGTAATTCCAGTTGGCTCGGAACTCACTATGTGTCCCAAGCTGGCTTCTAGTTAATGATGATCCTCCTGTTTCGGCTTCTTGCTTGGTGGGATTGCAGTCATAAGTGACTGTGCCCAGCTTTACTGAGTTTTTAAAACAAGTGTATATTTGATAATTTTTAATATTTATCTTATTTCATGTGTATGAATGTTTTTCTGCATGTATGTAAGTATACTATATTAGGCCTGGTATTTGCGGAGGTTGGAAGAAGGCTTTGGATCCATCCCCTGAAACTGGAGTTATGGATGTCTATAAGCTACCGTGTAGGTGCAGGAAATCAAACCCAGGTCCTCTGCAAGCATAGCCAGTGCTTTTAACTACAGCCCGTATTTCTGTTTTTTAAAATCCAATCAGTCCTCTGTTAACTTTAACATAGTATCATTTTCTCAAATTAAGCCAAATACTGCCAGTCATTTTGTTAATAAAATTTTTACCATAGTATTTTATAAAGTACATTATTCTGTTTTCTGTTTTGTCTGACTCAGATATGGAATGAGCTTAATTTATAATTACACTTAATGCAGGACTTTCTATAATCAAGCACATTTAATTAATTTTAGAATAAAAGTTCAAATATATTTGGTATGTATTTTTTCAGCCCTGTTGGTGGAGTTGCAGAACTTAGAGGATGAAAATCTTTCATGGAAGTAGTCATTTACAAAAAAAAAGTTGTCTAGCTTTCTCCTTAGTATATGAGTCAGAGTTTCTAAAGAATACTGAGTTTCTTCTTTGGTGGGTAGTAGAGCCTACTTCTTCATATACTTACCCTTAAAAATGAGTAAACAGAAATCCAAGATCATTATATTATTTTTCCATTATATTCCTTCCAAAATGCAAAGGACTGAAGAATGGTACAAAAGATGGTGTCTCTGTATGTAGTTAGTCCTCACTTCAGTACAGTCTTACTGCACTTGCAGTGCATCCCTTCTGAAATCCTGCTGGGAGGCTTATTTGCCCAGTTGCCTCAAAACAAAGGCTTTTAGTACCAGTGTGCCACTTTGTAAGAAGTGGGATTCATAAATAGTATTCTCTTAGCTCCTTCCTAGGGCTGTGTCAGTTCTAAAAAGCCAAAGAAAGTTGTGTTTATAAAAGGAATAGTTATTTTACCTTTTAAAAGAATAACAAAGTTAAAATGTAGGATGACTTTTCCACTTGAAGAGGTTACAAGACTTTCAGACAGAGTCCCTGATGTAGGGTTGTGAAGTTGATTTTTCATGCACTGTGGAATTCTTTCAGAATTAGTAACTTAAATCTGTATCATCTCATTGAGCCTAGCCCTCAGAAGTAGTATTTTTCAATACATTTCAGGTGATGTTTTTGGTTCAACTTAATCATAAACCTAAAGGCTTTACTAATTTCTAATTGTGCTTTAGCCTTTGCTATGAAAATCTGTTCTGCAGACTTAATCAGTAGTTGGCAAAATTACTTCTTTTGTTGTTAATATTGTCATTATTTTTAGTATTATGCAGAGTCACTCTTTACTAGAGAAAATTCAAACCTCCTGTCTCTGCCAAGTCCAGTACTATGCTTTATAGTATTTCTAAATACCATATGTGTATGTGGCAAGATACCATATCTTTTTTAATTAATTAATTAATTTTTATTTATTTATGTATTACTTATTCACTTTACATCCTGCTTGCTCACCGTTCCCTTCTTGGTCACTCTTCCCACAATCCTTCACCTATTCCCCACCTCCCCTTCTTCTCTGAGTGGGTGGGGCTCCCTTGTTTTCCCCCCAACCTAGCACTACAAGTCTCTGCAAGGCTAGAGGCTTCTTCTCCCACTGAGCCCAGACAAGGCATCTCAGCTAGAACATGTCCCACATACAAGCAACAGCCTACTCTAGTTGTTCCGGAACCCACATGAAGACCAAGCTGCACATCTGCTACATATGTGCGGAGAGGCCTAGGTTCAGCCCGTGTATGTTCTTTGGTTGGTGGTCCAGGTTAGTTGATTCTGTTGGTGTCCTGTGGCATTCCTATCCACTTAGGGGCTGCATTCCTTCCTTCTTTTCTTCCATAAGAGTCCCTCATGGGCGGGGGTAAGAACCCTCTCAGAAGCAAAGTGGAAGCAGGATAGGGTAAAGAACTTTGGGAAGGATTGAGAAGGAGGGCAACATTTGGAATGTAAATAATTAAAATAATTTGACAATAAAAAGAAACATGTTGCCTAATATGATGTAGTTATTACTCAGTGTTTATAAACAATAAAACTAATACTACTTAAAAAAAAAAGAGTCCCCAAGCTCCATCCACTGTTTGACTGTGGGTGTCTACATCTGTCTGAGTCAGTTGAGATCCACATCCTTTTAAGACAATGGTAGAAGAAACTCAAACATTAAAACTAGGTGGTTTGCTGAGTCAAATACCTTACAATAAATAAATAATAAATAAATAACTATCATATCATTCCAGTCTGATAAAAATATCATGTTACTTGTTACCTAGAAGGATAAAGGATCACAAGCAGGAAAAACATGTTGTTAGGCTTTAGGAAACTGAAGACAAGATGTGCCAGGAACTAATACCAAGATTTGGAAGGGATGGGTATTTATAAACAATGAATTTGATCAAATACAAGAAGATTCTGATTACATGATGACCACTGTCTAATTTCACAATGACAGAAGCTTAAGCAAAAATGTATATAGGAACAATTTTAAGAAAATGAATGTTACAAATATATTTTCTATATTTCTTGTTATATTAAAGTTTGTTGTAAATTATATACTCTGCCTCATACTCTGTCAAATTGAGAAGTATTGCTTATTCCCCATTCTCACATTTTATGAAAAAGATGTCATGAATTCATCATATGTAGCCATGCCATCATGGCTTTGTTATCAGTAGAACCACTTTCTGCATTAACTGACAAGATTTCCCAAGGAACATAATTTTTGTTCCCACAGGACTCCTTTTTTTTTTTTTTTTTTGATATATCTTTTGATTCCTTAATGATGCTCTCTTGTTTGCAAACACTGTAACTTGATCAAAGTAATTGCACGAGGTCCTTATCATTGTTGCCATTTTTATAGAGGAGTAAATTGGTGTTAATTGGCTTCTGGAGTCATGAACAGCTGGAGTTCGTAGAGCTATGATTTGAACCCAGCTCCTCTTCATTCTGCCAGCACATTTTTTCTGCTTCCCATTTCAAATATACATGTGTTATACTGGCAAGTGCCTACATTTAGAAGTTGAGAGATGCAGACTCATGGGACGGCTGTATGACTTTGAGCCTACCATATGCCTCTCTGAACCTCAGTTCTTTCACTCTAACGTGGAGATCATGGGACCTATTTTGAAAAACTAATGACTAAATCTTGTAAGATAATGTCCATAAAATAACTATCACAGATGATGTTTGACTATTTTCTATATTCAGGCACTCTGGTAAATTTTTGGCATGTTAATCTACTTAATCTTCACAAACACTTGTGATCCTCTAAAGCTCTGCCTTCCATGCCTAGCACAAAAACCTGCTTAGCTAATGGTAGTCTCTCATCAGTTTTAGCTTAGCAGAAAGGTGTTGGCTTGGTCATGCACTTCTTGGCAGCCCCTCCAGCTCAAACCACCCACATTTCTCATGCAGCATGGCATTAGATCTGTGAGAAGAGGGGGCTTCTAATATAAACAACAGCAAACACAGCACAGTTTCTTCCTTATGAAGTTTGCAAATGTGTTTTTAGTTGAGACATAGAAATGTGTTTGTGGTCTAAACAATTTCCATCTGGACAATAAGGACAAAATACATGTCATGTGAATGCATCTAAAATCAACTAGATTGGTCAATTTATATCACCTTGGTCTTAAGGACTCCATTTGATTAGTCAGGTCATTTTTATAGGAGTGTGTTGTTTGTTTGTTTGTTTGTTGGTTTTTAATTCATCCTTCTAATTTTTTTATTTCTCCTTTTATACTAAAGGTAAAGGCATCATGAACTAATTTAGTATTGATGATGTCCCTAAATATGTAGGTTATTGCCCCTTTTCTAACATAAGACCTTCAACTGAATAAACAAAATTAAGTAGGTCCCAGAAATAATAAAATTTTAGTCAGTATAAAAAGCAATTAAGTCAATCCTTGACCAAAATATAATAGTATTAAAAGGAGGCAGACAAGAGGAGAATATTACTTGACGGCAGACAAGAACATGGAAGCATGACTCTCCCTATCTGCCTTTGGGACCAGCCAGACCTATGTTTGGACTCCTGTTGGACCCTATTCTCCCTATCTGAAAAGATACACAAGGCGATAATACCACCATGCTGTTCTCTTCATTTTGGAAATGAACGCAGCAGTTGTTTACCTTTCACAGGCGCCCTTAAACACGCAAACTCGTAGGTCTTAACAGCCTTTAAAGTATTTTGAATGATGTTTTGGGGCTACCTAACCAGGGAAATATGAGGGAATATTTATCAGAAGCCCAGGAATGAGAGGATAATAAAATAGTAGGGAGGAAATAAATAATGAAATATTGCTTCAGTGAGTGAGAAGAGTGTTATGAACTTGTTGAACCTACACTCCTGCCCTGTGCTTCCGAATGCTTGGAGAACCCATGTGGAAAATAAAAGTTGTCTGTCCATATAATTTAATCCCTGGACATGCTACTCAATTGTCTGTGCTTGTTGTTCCTATTTTGAAGAAAAGGGACTACCACAGTGGTACACAGAAGATAACATCTTTCATGCATCTTATAAGTGAAGACAAACTATTGACATCAGTAATTAGACTCTACATATTAATTTGATTGGGTATAACATAATCATGTTTCATTATAATTATGAATCATTTGATTATTTAATAAATGCTTACATTTAAATTTTTTCTACAAAATATCCTATTGATTGGATAAAATATACTGGTGAAGCTACATCCATCTAAATAAAATGATTTGAGTAGCTTCTTGTTATCCTTACTCCGTACTCAACATCACTCATATCCTCATCCTCAAATACACAGTGAGCATATTTATTACTAGTCACTTGCTTTGTAATACATCCTCATCAAGTTAGCCTTTGCTCCTAAATCATAGCAATGAATTAGGTCTCTGTATATTAAAGATGTCCCTTAGGGCAAGATCAGCCCCCATTGAAAGCCATTGTTACTAATTTATAGGGAGAGGTTTTTTTTAACCTGCTAAATTCTGTTTGACCTTCCTCTAGAGACTTGTCTGATATTTAAGCACAGTATGTCAGTCTGTCCTGAGTTCTTTGTTCTTTCTTCTGCCTAGGTTTGTTGCTGTTTCATTTTCAATGCCTTTTTTCTATAGTACTTACTCCTTATGTCTGTTTTCATATTTCTGAGGCTTATAATGCTCAGTATATTCTTGGTACTTTTTCTCTTCCTTTTTATTTTAAAATCATCTTCAGAAGTCAGTGAGCTTGATGTGGTGTTACATGCTTCTAATTCCTCAAGAGAATGAGGAAGGACAATCTTGAGCTATATGTCAGTCATCCTGGGCTACAGTGTGAGACCCTGTCTCAAAAAAAAAAATGTCATAACAACAAAAGAAGTATAGCCTAGAATTATCCGTGTAGCAATGGAAATGAAGTTGGAGATAGACAGTATGAACTTGTCTATCTTAATACATAGGCAGATGGTTACATACAGACATATTTATAAATATCTGAATACACAGATTTGTATATGTTATAAATACATATAAATAACATGTATTTAAATATATATTTATATATGCATATGTATGTGTGTGTATATATACATATATATATACACACACACACACACACACATATATTTTCTTGTTCTGTCAGTTGAAGAGGCCCAGAAGCAACAGTATTCCAATCACAATGTTCACATTCAGAGCACAATTCTTGTATTTGAGTACTATTTTTCAATTAAAGGAACCGTGAATCTTTGGAAGAGTAGATGAGCCAAGGATTGGAATAGGAAATATGCAAAATGATTCTGAAACAAAATAAGGAAATGCTCATAAATATTTTTTAATGTTCAAGGAGTTGCATAAGGGGTTACATGTTAAAGGAGCATGGGAAGAGCCAACTGAGTGAACTCTCAGTGACCAAAGATATAACTAAACCAATATTGAGTTTTATTTCAAGATATTAAACTTATCTCTAAATAATTATTATTATAAAAAATTGAATAAGTAACTTGCAGAGATGAAACAAATCTGTTTAGAAGGATCTGATAGTATATGTAGATGTTAAATCCAAGATGCATAATCTACTGTTCTTTCAAAAGTAAGATATGCATAGAAATCTCTTTCCAAATGGTACAGTGTGGAAGATGATGGCTAGGGATGGAGAGTGAAATAATATACACACAGAGAGAGAGGGGGGGGGAGAGAGGGAAAGAGCGAGCGCACTTCAGCCACATGTGCAGGGTTAGCATCCAGATTGGTAAGCCAGAAGTGGAGAGTTGACTCATTGCTTAAGAACACATTCTACTCTTGTAGAGGACGGAATTTCAGTTCCCAATACTCAAGTACTCAAGTTATATGGCCACTAGCTAACTCCAGCCCTAGGGTTTTCATCTCTAGTCTGTATGGGTCACACACACCCATGTGCACATACCCTCACATATACATGCACCCAATTTAAAAAATAAAATAAACTGATAATCAGGGAGCCTGCATGGGTCTGACCTAGGTCCTGAGCATATATGTTATGGTTGTATAGCTTGGTGTTCTTCTGGGACTCCTAACAGTGAGAGTGGGGGCTGTCACTGATTCTTTAGCCTGCTTTTGGGACCGTTTCTCTCTCTCTCTCTCTCTCTCTCTCTCTCTCTCTCTCTCTCTCTCT
>NW_021620939.1:5288194-5295062 GCF_004785775.1 Grammomys surdaster | reverse complement strand
TCTCTCTCTCTCTCTCTCTCTCTCTCTCTCTCTCTCTCTCTCTCTCTTGTTACCTCATCCAGCGTTAATATGGAGGGGGGTGCCTAGTCTTACTGCAACTTGATATGCCAAGTTTGGGATTCCATGGGAGACCTCCCCTTTTCTGGAAAGAAATGAAGGAGCACTGGATGGGGGGGAGGAGAGAATGGAGAAGGGAAGAGAGACTTGGAGTGGAGGAGGGAGTATAAACTGTGGTTGGATATGATATATAAGAGAGTAATATTTTTTTTAAAAAGGGATGTTGTGTTGGTAGTATATGCCTCTGACATGGTTTAATAAAATATCAGTCATTATATTACATTACTGTTAGTGGTCTTCCTCCCCAAATAAGTCACCTCAATCTAGTGAGGAAAAACCTGCACAAATGCCAGCTTATAGTTTTACAAAATAACTGGGCAAGGCCATTGTAAAGGAAAGTTTGAGGGTTGTCATAGTTAAGGAATCTAAGGAGTCATGATGCCATGGACCATGGATCACGCGTGGAAACATGGAGTAGTGAAGAAAGTATGCACTTAGGTGATAACCAGATCTAACAATTAGGTTTAACTGTTGCTTCACTATTTTGACAAATGTACTATAATAACATAAAAATATTGATAATTGGATAAGCAGTATGGGAATCTATGTGACCCTTTTATAATATTTTCTAATTCTTCCATAGATGTAAAGCTGTTACAAAGTAAAGACTGTAGGTACTTAAATAGAAAGAGTCTGCCTGGCATAATGACCTTTCTGTAGTAATGAGCAGGGGCCACGTTCATAACTATACGAGGCATTTAATAAGGAGTTTGTAAGTAGCAAATGATAGACTTTATACAGACAAAACATGTGCTCAGAGTCTCTTCTGTCTGGTTTGAGGCTTTGCTTTTCTTGTTCTAAGGCATTAATGCTTCTCCTTACCAGATAAGTCTTATCAACAATTAGCAAATTGGAATAAAGCAGTCCACCAGTAGGCATGGCCAAAAATATTTTTTAAAGCGGGAATTATGGTATTTTAAGAGCAAATGAAGTTTATTAATTATGCTAAGTATTTTTAAACTAAAACAATACTGCTTATTTAAGTATATTATTGTGAAGACAATAGATTTCTAATTAAGGAAAGGACTTATATTTTAATGTTAATAAAGTGTTACAGAAATATTTTTTATTCTGGTCAGTAATATGAAAAAAAGAAAAACTAGAAGGTGAAGAAGCCAATACATGTGCAATTCCTTGAACTTGATAATTCACTTTCTCTTTATACTAATCCAGACTGTGATTTGTGGATAAGAGTGGGCATATAAATGACACATTTATCAGCCCCGAATGGGGTTTTTGTAATTTAAAATTACAGAGTATTTTTGTCTAAATATGCCAGTGATAACAACATTGGTCATGACTGAGGGAGTCTTCTAGAAGAATGGGAAGCTAAGATAGAAAGTCATGAAGTGATCAAGCCTAAAAAGTACCTGCTAATTTCGTAAACTTAGAAAGATATAAAAAAAATGTTATCAAGACAAGTGTTTTGGGGCCCTCATCAGCAGGACACTTGTGATGTCTTGACTGCATGAACAAGACGAGCAGTGTGCAAGTCAGTCAGGAAGGCCTGCATGCACTGCTGCCAGCACCTCTCAGTTTTGTTACCAGGTGAATTATAAATCATAAATAATTATTTTAAAGCACTCACCTTTCTTCTTTGTTCAGAATGAATTCTGTAAGCAGAAGTTTCCCTCAGAACTCTGTTTAATCATTCATCAAAACAGTTGGGAGCATATGACGCTTAGTGATTTGACTAAGAAGTCCAAAAAACTACTGATTCATTAGCAAAATGAATCTAGTTATTTGCCTTTTTCATGTGAGTGGCCTCTAAACAATCCCTGTCATTTATAAACTTATGATGCACCATACTTCTAGATGGAATGTTGTTATAACCCTATATTGGCTTTTTTTCTCTTCTGGAAATCAGCACTTCTGAGTGATCAGTAAATACTAAGATCCTGTGTGTTTTCTTTGTTCATGGATCCTGTTTTGTGTACTTGGTAAACAAGGGCTTAGGGCAGAATTCTAGAGAGTTAAATTTTCAAGAGATGACCCAAATCTCATTGTGTTTTCTTGGAATCTTCTTTAGGTTGAAGTATTTATTTGTGGTATTCTCTTTGTACTGCTCTTTATAGAGTCACTAAACATCGGAATATAGCAGTCTTATGCTCTTCCTCTATTCTCTTGTGTCCCTCAGTAGGGACTTTAAGTTCTTTTTCATTATTTTTATTATTTTTTATTTTTTTTACAGTTGTTTCATTTTTATGTTTTATTTCAGTTAATTTATTGTTTTGAGACAGATGCTAACTTCAAACATGCGATTCTCTTGTCTCAGCCTCTAGAGGCCTGGGATTGCTGGTATCCACCATAGCACCATGTATGAAGTCTATTTGAAAAGAGACTTTTTATGAAAAATTACAATATGATGCATTTGAAAAATATTAATAATGAGTCTTAATTAAGAGAACACTAGCTTCTTTTGGGCTTTTAGTTCTTAAATGTTTGGGAATCTAACCATATCTGTTAAGCTTTCCATCCCTAGACCACAGAGCTCTTCAGCCACTGATCTCAAAAGCTTTTCATTTTCTCATCTGGTTGAAATGGTACCTACATGCCTAACCTCAGAAAGAATTCCTTCCCTCTAGGACTAATATAATGACAGTTGGATAACAACAAATGCTTACTCCAGAAGAATAAAAGGCATTATGGGGAAAAAACGCTACACAGAACAGAGAAGCTAATTGTTGAAACTGGCAGATGGATTGCACATTTGGCGTCTCACTTTCCTAAATAACTGAAGTCTAAATGTTTTTATTCTTGTGAGGATTATATGATTACTAGGAAACTCTACAGGGAAGGAAGAGGCAGGAGTGAGGCTGACCTTAAAAAAAAAACTAAAAATTCTTTAAACTCTTATTTTATTAAAAGTAAAGCATGACATTATTTTGCTTTTCTGTTAATAATTTTACTGAGTCTCTTGGACCTGCTGCTGCTGACTTGACTTGCTAATGGGAGGCTCTACTAACCTGTATTGATCAGTATGTAAGCTCTTTTTTTATATAATTTTTTTATTGGATATTTTATTTACATTTCATATGTTGTCCCCTTACCCCATCCCCCACCCACCCGGGAACCCCCTATCCCCTTACCCCTCCTCCTTCTTCTCTGTGGATGTAACCCCTACCAACCGCCCCACTCCCACTTTCCCACCCTCAAAATTCCCACCCCCTGGGGCGTCCAGGCTTCATGAGGTCAAGGATCTCATCTTCCACCTATGCCCAGCAGGGCCCTCCACTCTTACTTATTCAGCTGAAGCCCTGGATCCCTCCCTAAGTGCTCCCAGGCTGGTGGTTTAGACCCTGGGAGCTGTGGTTGGTTGGTATTGTTGCTCTCCTCATGGAGCCACAAACCCTTTCAGCAACTTCAGTCCTCACTCTAACTCCTCCATTGAGAACCCCATGATCAGTTCAATGGCTAGTTGTGAGCATCTGCCTCTGAATATGTCAGACTCTTGAAGGCCTCTGAGAAGACATCCATATCAGGCTCTTATCAGCATGCACTTCCTGACTTCCACATCAGCATCTACCTTTGGTGACTGCACATGGGATGGATACTTATGTGGAAAGGTCTTCAAATGGCCCCTCCTTCAGTTTCTGTCCCTCACTTTGTCTCCATATTTGCTCCCTTGAGTATTTTGTTGATCCTTCTAAGAAGAACTGAATCACCCCCGCTTGGTCTTCCTTCTTTATGAGCTTCATGTGGCCTGTGAGTTGCATCTTGGGCATTTCAAGGTTCTGGGCTAATATCCGATAATCAGTGAGTGAATACCATGTGTGTTCTTTTGTGATTGGCTTACTTCACTCAGGATGATGATTTCTAGTTCCATCCATTTACCTAGGAAACTCTCGAATTCATTGTTTTTAATAGCTGAGTAATACTCTATTGTGTAAATATACCACATTTTTTGAATCCATTCCTCAGTTGAAGGACATCTGGGTTCTTTCCAGCTCCTGGCTATTATAAATAAGGCTGCTATGAACATAGTTGAGCATATGTCCTTGTTATATGTTCGAGCATCTTCTGGGTATATGCCTAGGAGTGGTATAGCTGGATCCTCGGGTAATGCTATGTCCAATTTTCTGAGGAACCACCACACTGATTTCCAAAGTGGTTGCACCATCTTGCAGTCCCACCAACAATGGAGGAGTGTTCCTCTTTCTCCACACCCTCGCCAGCATCTACTATCACCTGAATTTTTAATCTTAGCCATTCTGACTGGTGTGAGATGGAATCTCAGGGTTGTTTTGATTTGCATTTCCCTGATGACTAAGGACACTGAACATTTCTTTAGGTGCTTCTTGGCCATTCGAGTTTCTTTCTTTGAAAATTCTTTGTTAAGCTCTATATCCCATTTTTTAATAGGGTTATTTGGTTGTCTGGAGTCTAATTTCTTGAGTTCTTTGTATATATTGGATATTAGCCCTCTATCAGATGTAGGATTGGTAAAGATCTTTTCCCAATTTGTTGGTGGTCGTTTTGTCCTATTGACAGTGTCCTTTGCCTTACAGAAACTTTGCAATTTTATGAAGTCCCATTTGTCAATTCTTGATCTTAGAGCATATGCCATTGGTGTTCTGTTCAGGAACTTTTCCCCTGTGCCCAAGTATTCGAGGCTCTTCCCCGCCTTCTCTTCTATTAGTTTCAGTGTATCTGGTTTTATGTGGAGGTCCTTTATCCACTTAGACTTGAGCTTTGTACAAGGAGATAAGGATGGATCAATTTTCATTCTTCTACATGTTGTCCTCCAGTTGAACCAGCACCATTTGTTGAAAATGCTGTCCTTTTTCCACTGGACAGTTTTAGCTCCTTTGTCAAAGATCAAGTGACCATAGGAGTGTGGGTTCATTTCTGGGTCTTCAATTCTATTCCATTGATCTTCCTGCCTGTCTCTGTACCAATACCAGGTAGTTTTTATCACTATTGCTCTGTAGTACAGCTTGAGGTCAGGGATGGTGATTCCTCCAGAAGTTCTTTTATTGTTGAGAATAGTTTTCTCTATCCTGGGTTTTTTGTTATTCCATATGAATTTGAGAATTTCCTTTTCTAACTCTGTGAAGAATTGAGTTGGGATTTTAATGGGAATTGCATTGAATCTGTAGATTGCTTTTGGCAAGATGGCCATTTTTATTATATTACTCCTGCCAACCCATGAGCATGGGAGATCTTTCCATCTTCTGAGATCTTCTTCGATTTCTTTCATCAGGGACTTGAAGTTCTTGTCATACAGGTTTTTCACTTGCTTGGTTAAATTCACACCAAGGTATTTCATATTATTTGCAACTATTGTGAAGGGTGTCATTTCCCTAATGTCTTTTTCAGTCTGTTTATCTTTCATGTAGAGGAAGGCTACTGATTTGTTTGAGTTGATTTTATAACCAGCCACTTTGCTGAAGTTATTTATCAGGTTTAGGAGTTCTCTGGTGGAAGTTTGGGGGGGTCACTTAAGTATACTATCATATCATCTACAAATAGTGAGATTTTGACTTCTTCCTTTCCTATTTGTATCCCTTTGACTTCTTTTTGTTGTCTAATTGCTCTGGCTAGGACTTCCAGTACTATATTGGATAGGTAGGGGGAGAGTGGGCAGCCTTGTCTAGTCCCTGATCTTAGTGGGATTGCTTCAAGTTTCTCTCCATTTAGCTTGATGTTGGCTACTGGTTTGCTGTAAATTGCTCTTACTATGTTTAGGTAGGGGCCTTGAATTCCTGATCTTTCCAAGACCTTTATCATGAAGGGATGTTGAATTTTGTCAAATGCTGTCTCAGCATCTAGTGAGATGATCATGTGGTTTTTTTCTTTGAGTTTGTTTATATAGTGGATTACATTGATGGATTTCCAAATATTGAACCATCCCTGCATTCCTGGGATAAAACCTACTTGATCATGATGGATGATTGTTTTGATGTGTTCTTGGATTCGGTTTGCTAGAATTTTATTGAGTATTTTTGCATCGATGTTCATAAGGGAGATTGGTCTGAAGTTCTCTTTCTTTGTCGTGTCTTTGTGGGGTTTGGGTATGAGTGTAATTGTAGCTTCATAGAACGAATTGGGTAGTGTTCCTTCTGTTTCTATTTTGTGGAATAGTTTGAAGAGAATTGGTATTAGGTCTTCCTTGAAGGTCTGATAGAATTCAGCACTAAAACCATCTGGTCCTGGGCTTTTTTTAGTGGGGAGGCTTTTGATGACTGCTGCTATTTCCTGAGGGGTTATGGGACTATTTAGATGGTTTATCTGCTCCTGGTTTAACTTTGGTACCTGGTATCTGTCTAGGAAATTGTCCATTTCATCCAGGTTTTCCAGTTTTGTTGAGTATAGGCCTTTGTAGTAGGATCTGATGATTTTTTGAATTTCTTCAGTTTCTGTTGTTATGTCTCCTTTTTCAGTTCTGATTTTATTAATTTGGGTACTGTCTCTGTGCCCTCTGGTTAATCTGGCTAAGGGTTTATCTATCTTGTTGATTTTCTCAAAAAACCAGCTCCTGGTTTTATCGATATTTTGTATTGTTCTTTGTGAGGTGCGCGTGTAATCGTCTTGCCAGCAAGAACGCACGCGCACACACGTCAAGATCCTTCCGTAGGAACACGTTTATTCCCAAAAACAAAATGGTGGAAGAAGACGCCCAGGCCTGGGAAAGCACTGCTTATATATCCTTAGAGCGGTGTATTCACCTCTGATTGGCTGCTTACTCGTTGCGTGCCAAAACACCGTGGGATGGGCTTTAACTTTGGCGGGCTTTTACCATGGCACATGC
>NW_021620939.1:5265042-5288184 GCF_004785775.1 Grammomys surdaster | reverse complement strand
GAATACCGGATGTCAGCGCCATCTTCCAATGGCGGATTTTGCCAGCACCCGCCGCGGCTTCCTACAGTTCTTTCTGTTTCTATTTGGTTGATTTCAGCCCTGAGTTTGATTATTTCCTGCCTTCTACTCCTCCTGGGTGTATTTGCTTCTTTTTGTTCTAGAGCTTTTAGTTGCGAAGTCAAGTTGTTAGTGTGTGCTCTTCCCAGTTTCTTTTTGTAGGCACTTAGAGCTATGAGTTTTCCTCTTAGCACTGCCTTCATGGAGTCCCACAAGTTTTGGTATGATGTGTCCTCATTTTCATTGAATTCTAAAAAGTCTTTAATTTCTTTCTTTATTTCTTCCTTGACCAAGTCATCATTCAGTAGAGAGTTGTTCAGTTTCCATGTGCACGTGGGTTTCCATTGGTTTTGTCATTATTAAAGACCAGTCTTAGACTGTGGTGATCTGATAAGATGCAAGGGATTATTTCAATCTTTTTGTATCTGTAGAGGCCTGTTTTGTGACCAATTATATGGTCTATTTTGGAGAAGGTACCATGAGGTGCTGAGAAAAAGGTATATTCTTTTGTTTTGGAATGAAATGTTCTATAGATGTCTGTTAAGTCCATTTGTTTCATAACTTCTGTTAATTTCAAAGTGTCTCAGTTTAGTTTCTGTTTCCATGATCTGTCCATTGCTGAGAGTGGGGTGTTGAAATCCCCCACTATTATTGTGTGAGGTTTAATGTGTGTTTTGAGCTTTAGTAAAGTTTCTTTTATGTATGTAGGTGCCCTTGCATTTGGAGCATAGATGTTCAGAATTGAGAGTTCACCTTGGTAGATTTTTCCTTTGATGAGTATGAAGTGTCCTTCCTTATCTTTTTTTGATTAATTTTGGATGAAAGTCGATTTTATTTGATATTAGAATGGCTACTCCAGCTTGTTTCTTGGGACCATTGGCTTGGAAAATTGTTTTCCACCCTTTTATTCTCAGGTAGTGTCTGTCTTTGTCACTGTGGTGCATTTCTTGTATGCAGCAAAATTCTGGGTCTTGTTTGTGTATCCAGTCTGATAGTCTGCGTCTTTTTATTGGGGAATTGAGACCATTGATGTTAAGAGATATTAAGGAAAAATGATTGTGGCTTCCTGTTATTTTTGTTATTAGAGGTAAAGTTATGTTTGTATAGTTATCTTCTTTTGGGGTTGTTGGAAGATTACTTCCTTGCTTTTTCTAGGTTGTAGTTTCCCTCCTTGTGTTGGCGTTTTCCATCAATTATCCTTTGAAGTGCTGGGTTTGTGGGAAGATATTGTGCAAATTTGGTTTTGTCATGGAATATCTTGGTTTCACCATCTATAGTGTTTGAGAGTTTTGCTGGGTATAGTAATCTGGACTGGCAATTGTGTTCTCTTAGGGTCTGTATGATGTCAGTCCAGGCTCTTCTGGCTTTTATAGTCTCTGGTGAGAAGTCTGGTGTAATTCTTATAGGTCTGCCTTTATATGTTACTTGACCTTTTTCCCTTACTGCTTTTAGTATTTTTTGTTTTGTTTTGTGCATCTGATGTTTTGATTATTATGTGACGGGAGGTATTTCTTTTCTGGTGTAGTCTATTTGGTGTTCTGTAGGCTTCTTGTATGTTTATGGGCATCTTGTTCTTTAGGTTAGGGAAGTTTTCTTCAGTAATTTTGTTGAAAATATTTACTGGCCCTTTAAGTTAGGAATCTTCATTCTTATCTATACCTATTATCCTTAGGTTTGGTCTTCTCATTGTGCTCTGGATTTCCTGGATGTTTTGAGTTAGGAGTTTTTTGCATTTTGCATTTTCTTTGACAACTGTGTCAATATTTTCCACCGTATCTTCTGCATTTGAGATTCTCTCTTCTATGTCTTGTATTCGGTTGGTGATGCTTGCGTCTATGACTCCTGATTTCTTTCTTAGGTTTTCTATCTCCATGGTTGTCTCCCTTTGAGCTTTCTTTATTGTTTCCATTTCCATTTTCAGATCCTGAATGTTTTTGTTTAATTCCTTCTTTGTGTTTTCTTGCAGTTCTTTAAGGGATTTCTGTGATTCCTCTTTAAGGGCTTCTACCTGTTTACTTGTACTCTCCTGTATTTCGTTAAGGGAGTTACTTAATTCCTTCTTATAATCCTCTATCATCATCATGAGAAGTGATTTTAATTTTGAATCCTGCTTTTCCGATGTGATGGGGTGTTCAGGGCTTGCTATATTGGGAGAACTGGGTACTGATGATGCCAAGAAACTTTGGTTTCTGTTGCTTACGTTCTTGTGCTTGCCTTTCGCCCTCTGGTTAACTCTAGTGTTACCTGCCCTCACTGTGTGAGACTGGAGTCTGTATTTCCAGTTATCTGCTTGTTGCAGAGCTCCTCAGAGTCCAGAAGTCTCTGTAGTCTTATGATCCTAATCTCCTTGGTGTCTGCTGCTCTGGGTGCAGTGGCTCCTCTCGGATGACTCAGGAGTCAGTATCTCCACAGGACAAGAGCAGAACCAACTCTGTGTTTGCCCCAGCCCAAAGGAACAGTCAGGGGAAGAAGGGAAGTGGAATTCCAGAGGGGTGGGGTTTGGGTAGCTGCTGTGTCCTGACTGTCCCTGGCTCCCAGATGTATCTTTGGGGCTTAGGGAGTTAGATGGAGTTCTTACTGGCTGCTCTGAGTGCAGTGGCTCCTCTAGGATGACTCAGGAGTCAGTATCTCCACAGGAGCAGACCAATTCTGTGTCTGCCCCAGCCCAAAGGACCAGACAGGGGAGTAGTATGTAAGCTCTTAAGTTTTATATTACCCAGTAAAATATCATTGGTCCCTTTTTCCTTAAATGGATGTATTTCAAGCTTAAGTATATACTATAAAGGGATATCCATTAGCATTTTTTTTTACATTTCAGGAAGTGATCACATTTGGGTCATCTAATAATAAAATGCTACCAGGATATAACACTGAACAGACAAACTATTTAGGCCAGAAATGCAGCTCATGTGTTAGTCAGGTTTGAGTGTTCATTTACTGAACACTTACGCAAATTGTCACCTCAACTGTTAAATATACTACATTAATTATTCATATAGTGAAGAAATAAAAGCTAATGTTATGGGAGTTTCTAAGTAGTAGTAGTTGTTAAGAGAAACCTTTCTTAGCAGGAATTTTATCTCTCTGTTTTTCTCTGTGTGTCTGTCTCTCTTTCCCGTGCATTCGTGTGTGTGTGTGTGTGTGTGTGTGTGTCTGTGTGTCTGTTTGTCTGTGTGTGTGTGTGTGTGCATGCTCACACGCACAGAGCAAGAAAACAAAGAACTCACTCTACTTTAGAGTTGAAGGTATTTTCCCACTCAAAAAAATATGCATACCTGGTGATGTAGCTCAGTGGCCAAACTGTGCTTAGTAGCATGAGGCTTTCTATTTGATTCTTAGCACCCCCAAAAACATATGTATATATGCCTCTCTCTCTCTAGATAGATAGATAGATAGATAGAGATATAGAGAGATATTCATATATATATGATATAATGTTTATGTGTGTGCATCTAGCAAGCATTCATTTTAAAGTCTCAAGATTTTATATCTATAAAATCTGTTAATATACATATTCTTATATACGTATATGCAAGGTTTCAGTTTAGTTTCTATTCTTTGCCGAAGTGTCGATCTTTTATATTTAACAGTAAAAGAGCCTTATCTAATTGTAAAATATACTTGTTTCTGTATAAGAATAAGAAATCCAGGCCGGGCAGTGGTGGCGCATGCCTTTAATCCCAGCACTTAGGAGGCAGAGACAGGCGGATTTCTGAGTTCGAGGCCAGCCTGGTCTACAGAGTGAGTTCCAGGACAGCCCGGGCTACACAGAGAAACCCTGTCTCGAAAAACAAAACAAAAAACAAACAAACAAAAAAAGAAAAGAAATCTTTTTCTCTTCAAACTTATTGGTACACAGTGAGCCACCAGGCCAAATGATTTAAATTCTTCTTTTTTTCGTTAATTCAGTTATTTATTCAACTTACATCCCAGTTGCTGCCCCCTGGAGCCCACTTCACAGTCTCTTCCCCCATCCCTTCCTCCCCTTGTCCTCTGAGTGGGTAGAAGTTCCTCCCCTGGGTATCCCCTATACCCTAGCACATCAAGTCTCTGCAGGGCTAGGACTGTTCTCTCCCACTGAGGCCAGACAAGATAGCTTAGTTAGGAGAATGGATTCCACAGACAGGCAACAGCTTTAGGGACAGCCCCTGCTCCAGTTATTGCGGGGCCCACATGAAGACCTAACTACACATCTGCTACATATGTACAGGGGAATGGCACTAGGTCCAGCTTGTATGCTGTTTGGTGGTTCATCTGCTGGGTGAAACCTCTCAGAGGACAGTTATGCTAGGCTCCTATCTGCAAGTATAACAGAAAGCCATTAATAGCATCAAGAATTAGTGCTTGCCCATGGGATATGTCTCAAGTTGGTCCAATTATTGGTTGGTGTTTCCCTCAGTCTTGGCTCCATTTTTGTCTCTGCATTTCTTGTAGGCAGGACAAATTACGTGTCAAAAGTTTTGTGGGTGAGTTGGTGTACTTATTCCTTCACTAGGTGTCCTGTCTGGCTTCAAGTGGTAGCCTCTTCCAATTCCATATCCCTACTACTATGAGTCTCAACTAAGGTCACCTCCATTGATTCCTGGGAGCCTCCCCCATCCCAGGTCTCTGGCATGTCCTAGAGATGCCTCCTACCCTAGCTGCAGACTTCCATTCATTCTCCTGACTCTTCGGGCCTCTGCCCTATCTCTCCCCACCTGACCTGTAGCCCTTCTATTCCCTTCCCCTCTCCTCTCCCACCTAGATCCCTTCCTCCATCTGCCTCCTATGACTATTTTATTCCCCTAAGTGAGATTCAAGCATCCTTGCTTGGGCCTTCCTTCTTGTTTACCTTCTTTGGGTCTGTGGAATGTAGCATGGTACCTGTATTTTATGGCTAATATCCACTTATCAGTGAGGACATATCATGCATATCCTTTTGGGTCTGGGTTACCTCACTCAGAATATTTTCTGGTTTCATCCATTTGCCTGTAACACTTCTATTGTCCTTGTTTTTAATAGCCAAATAATATTCCATTGTGTAAATGAACCACAATTTCTGTATCTATTCTTCAGGGACATCAGAGTTGTTTCTAGCTTCTGGCTATTACAAATAAAGCTGCTGTAGACATAGTGGACCACATGTCCTTGTAGTATGGTGGAGCATCTTTTAGGTGTGTGGTCAGGATCGATATAGTTTGGTCTTTAGGTAGAACTATTTCCAATATTCTGAGAAACAGCCAGATTGATTTCCAGAGTAGTTGTACAAGTTTTGCACTCTCATCAGCAATGGATAAATGTTTACCTTTCTCCACATCTTTGCCAGCATGTGCTGTAGCTTGAGTTTTTTATCTTAGCCATTCTGCATTCTGATGGGTATAAGATGAAATCTCAGGGTCATTTTGATTTGCAGTTCCCTGAAGACTAAGAACATTGAACATTTCTTTAATTGCTTCAAGGCCATTCAAGATTCCTCTGTTGAGAATTCTGTTTAGCTCTTTACCCTATTTTTCTTTTTTCCCCCCAAATTTGCTTTTATAACATTCTAATTACATACAAGTATTAAGGTCAGTTCTAGGTTGAGGAACTAATGATACAATAGATGCATATAGTCAAGGAACAAGCAAGACAATAAACACAAATAGTCAAAGAACAAGCAAGGGAATAAACAAAGTCCCATTATTATTCCCGTTTCTAAGGGCTTATCAGGATGACCAAAATATCTGAGCCTACTTTAGCCCAAAGTCATTTTCATGCCTGAAGCCTACTTCTTTGTTCTAGCCAAGATTTAGATTCCTGCCTGAAATTACTTTTTTGTTCTAGCTTAATGTCAGATTCCTTCCTGAAGCCCATTTCCTTGACCTTGGCCAATGTCAGATTCTTGCCAAGCAGCCCCAAAAGCTCTCCAACTCTCCCCCTTTTTTATTTCATAAACAAGACTGAGCCTGTCCTAGGTCTTTCTGCCGAGGATGCCTTCCTTACCTGTCGTGGAATATGCATTATCAAAAGTAATGCATTTCTGTCTTAGGTTGGTAAGGCTCTGTGCAGAATCTTACCTGTCCTTGGTCATGAGCCGTAAAATGTATCCTTCTGTTACAGATGTAATAATGAGAGTGAATGGACCCAGATTCATGAGAACATCATTCGAAAGTCAAGTACCAAGTACTCTGCCCCCAGTGCCAGCCATGGTGATGTATTTCTTTGGCTAGAAAATTTTGTGTTGCATTTGTATGTGCTAATCGTTTAAGACTGTAGTGGTTGATGTTGTTTTACTGTGCTGTGTAAAATTTAGTTTCCTATCTACATTGTTTCCTTCCTAGGAATTTTCTAGTAGTAGTTCTTTATGTAGTCATTTAAGACCTTTTTAGTATCTGCTGACTAAAATACAGTTTGATCTTTTTAATAATGAACTCTGTACACTTTGCAAACTTGAACTACAGTCAAGTGTGAAAAGTATTTTAAGGTTTATTACATTGCAAAGTCCATTTTCTTTAACAAAAAGACAAATATCAATATCAGTTTTCTTTCTATTCCTGTTGAATGTCAGTTTCATGAAGAAAGACTGACAATAATGAATTAGTGAAGAGTCTGGAACTAGAAAGAAAGTCTTTGAAAGTAGCTTTCATCTTAATCAACTTCAATTTCTTTTACCTTCCTTTTAGCCTATATCTAAATAATTTATATATGAATCTTAGTGAAATTTTACACTGTAGATTGTTTTATAGGTTGAATATTTATTATTAAATTAAACCACTACTTAAAAGCATAAGAGCTTTTATATACTGTTGTAAATCTAATTTATATAGAATTGTGTGTTTTTCCTTAGTTTCTACCTTCAAGTCATTTCATAACCTCTTTTATATAATTTCTCATTTAATTTTCATCATACTTGTTGGAAATTAAAAGTTAGTTTTATATAACAGTGTAAGATCTCCACAAAGCCAGGCAGTTTTTCTTGTTGATAAATACTTCCCAGGTGGGAAGATCTGCAAAGGAGACCCATATCACAGGCTACAAAGGTTGAGGACCAATTAATTTCTCTAAAATCTATAGTATGTGTGTCCTGAGAACCTCTTTCATGGTTTTATTATTATTGCTTGATAGTATTGGATATTGAACCTAGGGCCTTGCAGTTTGTCTAAGTTCCTGAATGCACAACTTGTATAGTTCATCCACAATGTTGTGAATTGTGCAGGGGACAGGCAGGCCCTAGGCAGGGTACTGAAAAGCTGGAAGGAGGCAACTCAGTCTCTATGACTTTATTCTAGTCTGTGTTTAATGGACTAATTTTATGTGATGTTGAGATCACCTTAATTTTTTAGCTTTCTAATTGTGCTTCTTCAAAATAAGTAATATTTTCTACTTTGATTAATTTGCTAAGAAAACTATCAGGGCAATGGTGTAGGTTATTGATAATGTGCTTGCCCAACATGTAATCATAGGTTCTATCTCTAGCACTGCGCCAGGAGTGATGGAAAAGAGACCAAACTTGGTGTTTTTTCTTAGTAGTACTATGCACCAGGTAGATGTGTGGTTCTGAATAAGAAAATGTTTTGTTTTCGTAGGTCTTATTATTTCCCTTCAGCTTTTTCGTGGTGACATGGATCAGATCCGGAGAGAAAATCCCATGATATTTAATAGAGGATTAGCAATTACAAGAAAATTAGGATTTCCTGATGTTATCATGCCAGGTAGGAAGAACTACTTGGGGATGGGGAGGGAGGCATTAGCAGGATAGAGTTTAGTGCTCCTTCCTTAAGCAAGTAGTAAGCCATTTAGGTGAGCTATTAAAGTCTCCGCCTCCCAAGTCAGGTTGCTGAGTATAGTTTCCATCAGTAGATGGGTCTCATAAGCCTTGGTGCTTTACCAGAAGCCCCATACCATGTTCCTCAGTGCAGTATGACAGTTCAGCAGGTAGACTTTGGGGAATTTGGGTGATAAGAGAATCAACATGAAATTTCTTCATAGAGATGTGTTTTTGTAGCCACATCTTCCATTATGTTCCCTAGTTGAGAATTTCTTTTCAAGAATTTCCTGCTTAAGGGGAAGAAATTATCAGAATATTTGCTTACACTATCAGAAACTGCCATTTGTGTAGGAGTTGTAAGTACATTTTAATGTAACAGAAACTCTATATCACACAAAATCTATATATGTAGATTTAGGTGCTCTACATATTACTGCCTGGTCATTTTCTCAGTATCTCTATGGAAGTCCAGGGAAGAAAGTAGGAATGCATTGCCTCTCAGGTATGCTCTACTAGGCAGATACTAGGCTCATGCTTTCTACTAGGTGGACTAAGGTAGATCCAAATGGGCTGCTGGAACTGAAGCAGCTGTTAGATGGGAAAGGGCTGGGCAGAGATTGATGGCAGGTAGTTCAATAATCAAGATGGTGTGAAGGAATGGGATCTCAGAACAGGCAAATACCTGGTTGTCTGGATACGGTCTAGGAGAAGCAGACTGGCCTTTAGTTGAATTTTAATTCCTTATACAAAGCTTGTTTTGCTGAGAAGAGCCAGGTCAGGACGGACTAAATTGTACTACTCCAGATGTCATCTGTTCGTTCTTTCTGCTTCTTCACTAATCCTCTTGTTGGAAACATTTGCCAATACTCACCCAAAGAGAAGTGTAACTTAAGGATAAAGAAGTTCCACAAATTGGGTTCTACTGCCTTCCAGCTACTCTATCTTGCCCAAATTTATTTTATATTGCCTTCATGCTCTCCCCATGGACACTGAGTGCAGAGCAGGCTGCTGTGCATAGCCTTTATTTCTAACTCATGAACACAGGGGGCTCTTTGGATGGCAAATTTAGGCCAGCTAGATCAATTATGTTTATTGCTAAGCGCTAAGAGACTTCATGCTTATGAAGGGCCTCCATCTGCCTGTTGTGCAGGTGAGCATTCCATTGGAATACTCCTATACTTTTCCTGATCCCATTCTTCAGACCTGTCTATTCCCCATAACCAGGGAAAGAAAAGCACAAACAACAGTCTCTAGCTTTGCAGCCATGGTTTTGAAAGGAGAATAGAGGCTGACCAAAATTGACCTAATGACCTTTCAAAATTAGATATCAAATGCTAACTGTGGAATTATATGAGTCCTTTAAGTCCTTCCTTTCTTCTAGGTTTTTTGTAGACTATTTGGACATTAATTTCCTAATAGTTTCTGGAATTAAAACTGACTAACCAGAATCTGGAAAGAAATAAACTTCAGTCAAAATGTACAAAAAGGCTGAGAGATAGCTCAGACAGCAAGTAGAGTACTTCTCTCTCAAGCAGTTGCATGTGTATGTATGTGTATACACTTTTGTACATGTTTGTACATATGCATGTCTGTGTATGTGCCCATGAATGTGTACACTCATGTGTCTGTGGTCTTGGGAACAATGACTACAGGAAGAGAAGCCTTGCAGAGTTATAAGTCCCAGCCATCCCTACTTCTGAAACTGGGGCACCCTTCTTCTAAGAGAGTATTGCACCTGGATTGCAAAAGTCCCACGGCTTCTCAGTACTGGCCAACTTACAAGAAGTTGCAACTTCATCTTCTTGACACATGGACACATGGCACAAGAATAGAAAAGAAACTATGTCAGTAACTGTGAGCTTATCAACACTAAAGTCTGAGAAATTATAGTAAATGAAAAATTAGAATTACTCGTAAGCTGTGATCCTTATTTTTAAAGTACCCAGCATTTGGCAGAAACTACTAGATACTCATATGGAGAGGTCTATTTTTGTTGGGCTGGCCCAGAGAGATCCCTGTCAAAACATGTTGCTAGATAGAGCTGCATGGAGGAGTTAAGCCAGACCCTGGCACAGATGCCTCACATGTCATCTCTAAAATGGTCATTCTGACATCTTTTCATTGCTTTCCATGAGCATTTATACACATGTCAGGTGGGTGCTGAAAGCAGAAGACCTCCTGTGTACCACAGCTCAGACCCTGACTAAGCCTTCTAGTCCTGCTTGTGACTCAGAGCAAGAGGTAACAGTGATACTGCAGGGATTCTGAGAACCATTGCCCTGAAAGCCTCGTAAAAAGGCATGCCAAACAGGAAATGCCATGTTGTATTGTAAGAGAACAAATAGATATGGAAATTTTAGCCTTGATTGAGAAATGATGGCTTTGTGCTTCTTGTATAAGTAAGTATAAGTGAGGCTGGCCTTGAACTCTTGATCTTCTTGCCTCTATCTCCCAAATGCTGCTATTACAGGTCAGCCATACCACACAGAGCTCATAGTTTGTTCTTTGTCGTGTGTGTGTGTGTGTGTAAGTGTGTAAGTGTATGTGTTGTGTACACATATGTGTACGTAAAAGCCAAAGGGTTGACACTAAGTATTTTCTGTCTTTTTTTTTCTTTTTTCTTCTTCTTCTTTTTTTTTTTTTTTTTTTTTGCGACAAGGCTTCTCATTGAACATGGAACTCACCAATTGTCTAGACCAGCTGGCAAGCAAGCCTTTGGGAAACTTATGTTTCCATACCCTCAAATGCTAGAGTTACAGACACATGCTACAGTATTTGGCTTTTTACATGGTACTAGGGATTTGAATTTAGGTCCTCATGTTTGCGCAAGTAACACTATACCAACTAAGCCATCTTTTCATTTATTTTAAACTAAGCACATAAAACCTTTTATTGGCTAATCACAGTATTTTGTTTTCTCCTTTCTTCAAGATTATTTTTATCAAGTACAAAAGCTAATGACTCTATAGCATACCCTTAGTCCTTCCCTATGTTTTAAAAGATGATGAGTAGGAAAGACTGGGTTAGGACAGATGTTCCAGGGGAACAAGTAGATACTCATATCATTTCCAAGGACTCATGGGTCAACATTTAGCCACAATAATGCCTCAGAAAACTCTAGTAGCCAATATATTGTGACATGCTTGAAATATCCTGTTGAAGAAGCTGCTGTACCCTTCCTGTAGACCATACTTAAGCCAGCAGCAGTGTGCCAACACCTTCTGTAGCCTCTTATATCTTTCCTGGCAAGCCTGTGTCCTGAGGTTAAGTGGAATTCCAGAATTCTTTTGTAGTTCTGTGAGATGTATAGTAGTTTGACCTGTTTTCAAAGCCTTGAATTTCTAAGGGTATTTACTCTCTAGTTGATATGGGCCAAGTTTCAAATTAGTTGGTTTTCTATCTTAATGGTCTTCTATCTTAATATAAAAGTTCACTTATGCATTAGTGTATTGCTTTAACTAGAATAAGTCTTCCCCTAAAGCAGTGGTTCGTTACTATTAATATGAATCAGAATTATTTGCAAGACTTAGAAAAACAGATTATTGTAGCCACCTCAAGAGTTTGTGATTTTTTGGGTCAGGGCTTAGCAGTTTGGCTTTTTTACCAGTTCTTAGGGGTGCTGGTTTGGGAACCTCTTTAAGAACTGTGTCTTGGGACTGAAAGATGGCTCAGTAGTTAAGAATATTCACTGCTCTTGTAGAAGACTGGAGTTCAGTTCAAAGTTCTCATATTGTATGGGTCACAAATACTGTAACTACAGCTTCAGGGGATCTGACTCTCTCGCATGGCCTTCAAAGTCATAAAAGTACATATGTGCATGGGTGTGCAGCACACACATACACACACATTTAAAAATTTAAAAAAATTTTTTGAAAGGACCATGTTTTAGGACTGGCGAGGTGGTTAATGAAGTAAAACTACTTGCTGTGTAAATCTTGAGTTTAATCCCCAGAACCATGATGGAACTAGCTCCTGAAAATTGTCCTCTGACCTTTATACATACATCAGAGCTCCCACAACCCACACACATACACATATCATACATGCATACACACTCACAATAACAAGAAATGAAACTTAAGTTCAAACTAAAAGAGAGAATGTGCCATAACTTAGAAAGTACTCTGCATTGGTTATGGGTGGGTCATTCCTGCTGAGTCAGATCTAAGTTCAACAGGATTTGTCCCTGGGTTGCTCTAGACTTACACATTAGAGAACAGCTATGCACACTCACCAGCCCTCTTAAGGACCCTCTGATTTTTGCCTTTGTGCTGTAAATACACTCTTATCATTTTCTTTGATCCTTAATAAAAAGTGCATGTTTCATCACTGACCTACAAGTGATGTTTCTTTCTCTTTTCCTGTTTGTCTTAATTGTTCTTATTTTTCTCTGTGCTGTCCCCCTCATTCTCGCCCCTTTCTTTCTGATGCAGAGATGAAGATAGTTGGGTGTAAGTTCTTGATTTTGTGTGTCCTGACTGTTTATTGCCTGCCTTGTTCCCATCACCATCTGTTTCATGGAATGTTGTAATCCTGGGGTGGGGTGTCATGGACATTATTAATCCTTCATCAGTCTCACCTTCCTGGGTAATTGACAAGAACTAAAAGAGAAGCTACCAGCCTAATCTAAAACACCATATATTTCTTTGGGTGTTCATTAAGATCTGAGGAGACTTAAAAATATTTTAACAAGTCTTCAGTGTGTAGAAAGAAGAAAGGACTTTTAAATGAGATATAGTCATGATGGATTATTCCAATTATAAAGAAAATGAGTAGTTCTTATTCTGAGCAACACAGTCAGAAAAGTAAAACATTTTTCTTTTTAGTTATGCTAAGACATAGCTCATAAAAAGGGCAAACACATACAAATAAGACTTTTAGGGAAGAATTAGCCACAAGTCCAGTGTTAGATTGATTGCTATAGATGTGTTCATGGGACTCTGGTTAGTATTTACCAAACGAGGCTTTGGCCATATCTCTAAAATATAGACTATGAGCCAGTTCATATACCCAAATCTGTAGGGACCTGATGAGTCATTTCTACCAGGATGGAATTGCAGAGAGGCCAGAATGATGTGATACATATAATCCAAAATTCCCAAGCAAGGCTATAATATTTAACAAGAGATAATCTTGCTAGCAGAATGTTCTGGTGTCTCAACTAGACAGAAATTCTGTTATCAATAAGAAGAATACTAAAAGAAACAAGTATGCAATGTGCAGTGTTTTTTTAGAGTCACTAGGATGCACATTTTGGGAGGCCAGACTGTCAAGAGTATTCCCCTACATGCTAAGGTTTCTGGAGACTGAACAGCAGTGTTGCCTTCTCAGAACTCTTCCTTTATAAGGATCCTAAAGAAGTATTTCAGACCAATTCCTATCATGATAATGAGGCTTCAGGTTCAAACTTTTGCTTCCAGAAATTGTTTTTATAGGTTCACAGGAATCTGGATATTTTTAAATATATAGTAGAAGTTAAACACACACACACACACACACACACGTCTCCTGAGCCAAATCTACCCAGAACCCAGAAGTCTTTTTTTTTTTTCTTTTGGCACTTGCCTGCCAAAAATGTTTGTAATTGTCTTTTAAGAAAGTATCTCTTGCCGGGCGGTGGTGGCGCACGCCTTTAATCCCAGCACTCGGGAGGCAGAGGCAGGCGGATTTCTGAGTTCGAGGCCAGCCTGGTCTACAGAGTGAGTTCCAGGACAGCCCGGGCTATACAGAGAAACCCTGTCTCGAAAAACCAAAAAAAAAAAAAAAAAAAAAAAGTATCTCTTTATATAATATAGATTGGTCTCAAACTAGATCCTTCTACCTTCTAACTTTTTAACATAATAAAGGATTGTGAAAACAAAATATACAACTGACTCATGATACCTAAAATACTATCAGATGTGTATAGGAAGCTTGCCTATCGCTGCCTTCTGTTAAGTAACTAGTCTGTGTGACCTGTGGCTATATCAACAGCTGACACTGGCTACTGTAAGAGCTGTGAAAGAGGAGGAGACAATTTATTCTGAGGCTCTCTTACAAGAATGAACCCAATTAATTCATCTCCAGGCAAGAAACAATGTTGCATGGCACCCGAGTACTAATACTAAGCACTCAGAAATAAAATATGGGGCTGGAGAGATGGCTCAGCTGTTAAGATGACTGCTCTTCCAGAGGTCCTGAGTTCAATTCCCAGCAACCACATGGTGGCTCACAGCCATCTGTAATGAAATCTGATGCCCTCTTCTGGTGTGTCTGAAGACAGCTACTGTGTACTCATAAATATTAAATAAATAAACCTTTAAAAAAAAGAAATAAAATATGAAGTCCTCTGCCATCATTAGAAAATAGAGAGTGTGTGGCAAAGAGAGGCAGGGATGCCCAACTCCAAATCCTAAATTAGGACAGCCCATTAGCAGGACAACTCTCTGCACTGCCATATTCTGCATTTAAAAAAACAAAAACAAAAACAAAAAAACCTCACCTTCCAAGCACTCTCCAAACTGCCTGCCTAAGGGTGCCTGGACCTTTGCTCTTAAGAAAACATCAGCACTGCCTTCTCAGCAAACTACCATGGTATAAACTAGGAAGAGTATTAAAATCACCTAGTGATATATTTGTAAATATATGTACACAAAACCCACTATAATCCCAATGAGTAAATGCTAAGAATCCATCTTTTAACATGATTTCTAAGTGATTAAAATACAATCAGCCAGGCAGTAGCATATAAACCTTCAAAACTATCACTCAAGCCCTCTCTTGGCCATCTGCAATACAAAGTGCCTGCCATCTTCCCTCCCTCGAAAAATAGTTCCTTGCAGTCAATGAGTGTTAATTTTTTTCCCTTAAGACAGAGGCTTAACTTTGATGCATGATTCCATTGATGTGTTTTGGGAACATACAATGTGCATTGGGGAACAACTGAAGAGTGGAAAGAACCCTGGGAGAGTACCTGGAAGGCGTACTTTGGCTGCTCACACCTGCTTTTTAGGTTTTCTCCTAATTCCAGGACAATTAGTAGAGAGTGTGATTTTAATAATACCACTGAGACCTTTTGATAAGAAGCCTGTCATAACTTCTAGCAACATTAACCTTCACAGAGTGTCATTTTTTAAAATGAGGTATAGTTTGCAATATTACAACCCATAAGGCAGCCTGATACCTTTCTGAGATTATCTCTGGTGTAGCAGATTTAGTCTCTAAATAAAGAGCAGTGAGGGACATGGTGAAATCAAGCTGCTTCAGGCTGTACCTCAGAGGGTAGTACTTGCATTAAAACTTTTGAAGTGTATCACAAAGGCACTCTCTTTCAAAAAGAGTAAAAAAACGGAAGGAATATCTACTTTAGCCTTTAATTTTAAAATTGTTAGCACTTTCACATAAAATGTTCTGCTCAAAAACCATGAGCTCATTAAATAAAACCACACAGACCAAATTTTGTCACTAACAGTCTACAAGGTATACCTACTTTTGTGTTATCATTCTGTATTGTTATTGCTAAGTTTGAAATATTTTGACACTAAGGGATGGTTTATTGTTGACCTACACATAAAGCCATAGACACACAAAGTGTGTATGTGTTAGAAGAATATTTCAAATAGCCAAGCTGATACCTTCTTCTTTTAAAAGCCACGTGGGCTGTCTCTAAAATAACTTCCAAAAACTGAAAACCAGGGTAAACCAAGCACATAAATGTCTTTAGGTTAGACATTAAAATTATCTTATCAATTAATGCTAAGTTATTTTAAAGACTAAATTATTACTTAAATATCACAGGAAAGCTAATGTACAACTAAGTCTTTTGTTAGAGGCAGTCTCAGTTATTAAAAGTTCCACGTGTCATCAGTTCTGACTTATTCTTTGATAGTAACAATAGTCAGTAGTAAATTTCTCAGTTATGTTTGAATTTTAGACTTTAGGGGCTTTCAATACATCCTGAACTAATTTTATTCAGCCTGTTACCA
This sequence comes from Grammomys surdaster, assembly GCF_004785775.1. Lineage (NCBI taxonomy): Eukaryota > Metazoa > Chordata > Mammalia > Rodentia > Muridae > Grammomys > Grammomys surdaster. The sequence continues at coordinate 5,272,437 of NW_021620939.1, read as the reverse complement.
GACAATGACAAACTGGTGAATTTGAGTTTCCTTTTTTGTCTGCCTTTCCCACCCTTCCTACACATCAGTACTATTAGTGGTATGCTAGGAAGGTTGAAACAAAGGAAACAGATTAATTTTCTAAATTCATCAGAATTTAAAGAACAGATTACCCAACCAAATAGAAAAGTTTGAGTAAACTACAGAAGTGGATGTCCTCGAACCTGCCCACATTTGCAATATTCATTTATGAACTTAGACATTGTTTTTCCTCCATGAGAGCCGTAGGGAACAAGCTGGCTTTCAATACTAGAGAAAGTTTTTCATGCTCCTGAAAAAATATTTGTCATGGACTGCTCTTCTCTACTTGAGCCAAGTTATTTTGAAAACTGTGTCTATCCATAAGTGTGATTGTTAGCTTGCACTTCTAGACTAGGAGGGTGACCTGGAGAATGGAAGGAAGAGTCATGAAGACCTCAAAAGAACCTGTGCATATAGGCTAAACCTAGTCAAAGTTTGATGCCTAAGACACATTGAAAGTCAAGAGTGGAGAGACAGTTGGTTTGAGAAAGACAGCAGTGCTACTTGTATCTGACCAAACCCAGATGCTCACTTGAAACAAAATCAAATTTTGTTTCTCTCATTGTGACTCCAGGTAATAAACATATTTTATTAAATCTCCAAGAAAGTAGTGTGTCCTTTATACAAACTCTGAAGTTTTGAGAGTTGTAAAAATAAAACTATAAAAGAAGAATCTCTTGGGGGAAAGAAAAGGGATGATAAGCAAGACAGACAACATTAAAATAAGTTCTAAAATCTTCCTTCTTTGAGGGGCTTATACTACAGCCATCTTGGAGGCAGTCTAAATACCAGTAATCTGAGCTAGCATTCTCTAAGTTAGCTGTAGCAAACACTTTAAAATTTAGACTTAGAGAATACATAACTAACCTGATTCCTGCTGCACACGGTTCTGGTGGACAGTCCATTGTTATTAACCAAGCTTGGAATGCTTTGAGGACCCAAATGCTAGCCTGATTTCCTATGCACTTGGGGCACTGTGGCGTCTGTGGTCGTGAGCACATTGCATTTTCCCCTCAACAGGTGATATCCGCAATGATTTGTACCTAACACTGGAGAAGGGGGACTTTGAAAGAGGGGGAAAGAGTGTACAAAAGAATATTGAAGTAACCATGTATGTACTTTATGCAGATGGAGAAATCTTGAAGGTAAGGCTTGTTGGTAATTTATATGAAAGCTAATGTGTTTCCATGGACTATCTTTGTCCTGAGCTCATTCCCATTAGGCAGGACTGAGTTCAGTTGTTCCATATGATTTTCCCTGCCTTCATTTTTCATCTATTGAAAACCTGTACATTTTGCAATGTGATTTGAAAAGGATTCCTAATGTCAAATAGTCCTCACACTCATTCGTCCTAGTGTCTGACCTGCATGCCTGTAACTCCAGTTTAGACCTGTTCCCTTTAGTTCTGCCCTGCATGTTACCTCTTCTCCATCCTGCCGAGCATAGAGCTGCCTATTTTTTCCAGTGATTACTAGGTTCTACTTTGCCTTTTTACTATTTGAGATATCATTATGTTTATAATTTGATTGAGGATAGGATTTAGATATCCTCTCGTTGGTGCCAAGTTTAGAACAGAAAAGAACAGATTCAGTCCTAGAAAATTATTTCCAACAATAGATCACATGGATTCTTTGCTATTCTTCATTGAAAATGCAGACCTAGAGGACTGTTTTTAAGGTTGTCTGTTTTTTCCTCAGTCCTGTCATGTTAAAGACCATGGTGAACAACAGTTAGGTTTCATTTCTAGTGAACTTGTCAGATCAGCCTTTTACAAGCCTCACTTTGGTGTACTGGCTAAAACCCCATAAGGGAGACAGAATGAGAGTTATTAGTTCTTCTCTACAGAGGAAAAAGGCAAAATTAGTTGAAATCATCTCCCAAAAAAGACAGAAATAAAGGAGATTGTTTACAGAGATAAAACAGTAATTTGTGTATCACTGTAAAACATAGAGTAAACTCAATTTAATATTGAGATAGACATGATCATTGCTCATATAATAAAGTGCCAGAGAAGTAGAGCTATCAGCCACTCATGTGTCTGTGGAAAGGAAGCTCTCCTTAATTTTGTTGCCGCAGATTCCTTGCAGGGAAAGGGGCAGACCAGTGCCAAGTCTATATCTTTGTAGTAATGTTTAAAGGCTAAAGTCAGATTAGATCTGTCTATCTTGCTTTATGAAAAGTTGACAGAGATAGCCTAAAAATAGTTCAACATGGCATTAAGAAAAATTAGAAAGCAGTCTTTGCCTTATAACTTAGGATTCCTTCTTGGTCTGATAAGGTGTCATGAGTGATGACTTCTCTCATGGAACTCCTTACTGCCCTTCTTAGCAAGAATAGGATTTACCGTGATGATGCAGATGCACCAGCCAGCTCTGAACCAAGGACAATAGATGTGCTATGACTGCCACCAGAAATGCCCAGCCTTTTGACATTTTGTTGTCATCTATAAATGTACTGGACATTGTGGCCCATGATGGGCCTCAGATTGGATATTCCTGGCATAATTATACTGCCTATACAGTTACTTTCAAAAGCACTGAATTTAAGTCAAAAACATTATCATCTGGTCGGGTCCCAAAATACGATCTTCATATAGAATAAAATATTTTAATGATAGAGAGAAATTGAGGTGCTTCTTTAAAAAAAATTATTCACTTTACATCCCAGTACCAATCCCACCTCTCCCTCTTAGAAGGAGAGCACTCCCCAGTGCCTTCCCCACTCCATGGCTCATCAAGTCACTGCAGGACTAGGCCTATTCTTTCTCACTGAGGCCAGACATGGCAGCCCAGTTAGAGGAACAGGATCCACAGTCAGGCAACAGATTCAGCGACAGCCCCCACTCCAGTTGTTGGAGGACCTGCATGAAGACCAAGCTGCACTTCTGCTACATATGTGTGTGTGGGGGGGAAGCAGTAGGTGCTTCTTCTATAGATATAACATCTTATTTTCTTCTTTTCCAGGACTGTATCAGCTTGGGCTCAGGAGAGCCAAATAGGAGTTCATATCACTCCTTTGTCCTCTACCACAGTAATAGTCCTCGTTGGGGAGAAATTATCAAATTACCTATTCCCATCGACAGATTCCGGGGCTCTCATCTCCGCTTTGAGTTCAGACATTGTTCCAGTGAGTGAAACCTCCCTTCATATTCCCTTGAGGATAAAAATAATAACGCTACTTGTGAAGTAGAATTGTGAGGATTCTTGTTATTAGGCCATGAAAATAAGGAAACATAAATAGGATGTCACCAGAGGCTGTCTTGTAAAAAGCAATAGTTCAATACCATGGGATTTGGGGCTGGAGAGATGGCTCAGCAGTTAAGAGCATCTGCTCTTAAGGACCTGAATTCAGTTCTCAACATTGACATCATATGATTCACAACCACCTGTAACTCCAGCTTCCAAGGATCTTCTGGCCTCATAGACACATGTGGAGTACACATGTGCTTGCACAAACACACATAAATGAAGATAATTTTGTAAAAACATCCTTGGAATCTAATACTGACTTTCCCTAGTATCTGAAATGTCCAATGTTATTTGGGATATTTGCCTTTGTACAGAACCCTTTCCTGTCTTATCAAGAGTAGAATTTAGTTTCTACTGTGGTCATGAGAGCCTATAATGCCTTGAGATATTAAACAGAAATGCAGACCAGCATACTTCTCATTATCCTGCAATCAGATTGCTAAGGCTTGAAAGAGTGAGTGACAAGTGTAAGGGGATTTCTAATAATTGGCTCTGCTTGCAGCAAAAGACAAAGGAGAAAAGAAACTCTTTGGCTTTGCGTTCTCTCCGCTGATGCGTGATGATGGTACCACACTCTCAGATGATATTCATGAGCTTTATGTATATAAGGTATGGACCTGGCCTTCTTCCATCTCCATTCCTCAGCCCACCATGGTCATTCTTAAGTATGCTTGCATTTCTCTAGTTTCCATCGGTCAGTCCAGAGGACTTGACATAGTGGACTGGTGGGTGGTAATAAGACAATTGTGGTCAGGCTTTACCTTTCTAGATACATTGGTCCTTCTCCCACAACTACTGCCAACAGGCCCAAGAAGTCAATTGCCAACTCTTCTATGAAGTCAAAATTTTAACTAATATGTTTCCAAGTCCTGCTACTTGAGGTCATGGTGTTCTCAGTTGCCACAGCATAGCTGCTAGCCAATGTTGATTATATATCATATAGAGGCTACATTATCCTTTTGTGTTCAAGAAATTTATGAACAGAAAGCATTTCAGAGAACCTGTAACCTTAGGAAGATAGTAATAAGCATTAACTCAGAAGTTCCCTTGTTTCTGCATACTGTGTGCTTAGAAAATCCTCTCTGCTCTCTCTGTTTACCTCCAGTGTGATGAGAATAGCACATTTAACAACCATGCCCTATACCTGGGCCTACCCTGCTGCAAAGAAGACTACAATGGCTGCCCTAATATTCCCTCCAGTCTCATCTTCCAGCGTAGCACCAAAGAGTCTTTCTTCATTTCTACACAACTTTCATCTACCAAACTCACACAAAATGGTAGGTAATGGCACCTACAAGGTACATTCTATTGTTTCCAGTTGCTACTCCACATGGCTTGCAGGTGTTAGGAGACAAGCTGCTTCTTCATGACCCAACAGGTAGTTACTCAACAGTAATAGCCCACAGAGTTGTCCATGGCTGTGTAGTTTTGGGTTTCCATGCAGGGTGCACAGATGTATTTTTGTTTTTTTTTTTCCAATACCTAAAGAATGTTATCAGATTCTGTCTCCCTAGATCCCACCTGTCTGTCTGAAAGAATGTGGGCCTTGCTTAACTTTATAAAGTTCACTCCTTTGGGGGCTTACTTTCTAGTGGACCTCCTTGCTCTGCTGAAATGGAAGGCCTTCCCAGACCGGATCATGGACATACTAGGGCGGCTGCGGCATGTCAGTGGGGAAGAAATTGTTAAGGTATGTCTCTCACTCGGTCTAAGCACACTGTCCAAGGCAGAATATGGGCAGAAGACCTTCCCTATAATTTCTGCCAGTAAGCCTCTAAGACCATTTCTTCAAATACATAACAGATGAATAGGAATCATTTGGGAGGTCTTTCTTTCTCTCTCTCTTTCTTTCTTTCTTTCTTTCTTTCTTTCTTTCTTTCTTTCTTTCTTTTTCTTTCTTTCTTTCTTTCAAGCTTCTTTGCTATTTTATTTTCTTATAAGGGGTTATTACCTCTAAAATAATGATATATAATATAGGGACCCTTCTTTTCATTTTAAATAGAGAGGGTTGTTCAATGATAATAGCCCACAAAATTGTCCATGGTTGTGTAGTTAGTTGTAGGGTTCACATCCAGAGTGTGGAGAGAGAGAGAGAGAGAGAGAGAGAGAGAGAGAGAGAGAGAGAGAGAGAGAAAGAGAGAGGAAAACACAGTTGATTAGGTTTTTGCTATGATCATGGTAGCCTGTAATATCTTGTGATATTATATGTAATATATATCATAGACATTATAAAATAATTTTAATTATTTATAATTATAAATATATAGAATTATATTATAATTTAAATTATAAACCCTATTTCATGATTTGTTTTACTTCCTACAGAAAAACTGGCACTAAAGGATAGCAGTAAAAAGTATCTGCTCAGAGTCAATCCCAGTGATTGTGCTGTATGAATTTGTTTTCTTCTCTCTAGGTCTTTGTCGTTTTCCTTACTCTATAGCCTTCAACACACAAACCTGGGCTTTTGCTTATAAACACTACAAATACTTTCAGTTAATTTGTAGCTGTTAGTTTTGCCCTATTTTTTTTGCCTGGAGTCCATGCTAGGGAACTTTCTTATCCTTTGACATGGCTGATTTCTCTGTGTATCTGTGATATGTCTCATCTAATGAGGTACTGTCCTTCCCAGTTGTGTTCTCAAGACTGCTCTGAATAGCATGTTTGCCCAGTTGGCTTTAGCTTAAGATTGTACCAAGCACTTCTAGTAGCACAAGGCCAGGAGGAAAGTACTACATAGTAGACCAAGCTCTACTGAAGAAAGTGGAAGAGGTTTGAATTGACCATAAATAGCAATAGAACAACCCTAATTTACCTCATACTATTTTGAAAAAATTGTTAAGTGTTGTATCATTTACATGCTTTGATTGACAAGATAACAGAATTTTCATTTTTCAAGGTACTTCAGAAAACCCATTGTTATTTACTATTATATTCCTTAGTTTTGTAGCCTTAAAAGGGGGAGAAGGCATATACTTAAAACAAAAAAATAGCAACAAATAACATTACCAGGTTTTTTCTTCATTGAGAGCCCTCATTGGCTTCATTTTTTTCCCCTGAGAGTCTAATTTCTAAACCAAAATCCAACTTTGTGTAGATGAATCCTAATGCACTATAACCTCATCCAGATAAACTCCATATAACTAGGCTACAGTAGAGAGTGAAAGACAGCTGAACTCTTTCCAGTCCCAAGAAAAGTGATCTCAAAATGAATATGGTATCAGAACCACTATTTTTATTTCAAAAAAGGTATTCTATCTGGATTTTTTAATAATTGCTTTTTATTTAGAAGTTAGTGTTCACCCAATAAAAAGAACCACTTTAGATCTTCTACAAGATCCTCGATCTATGTAAAGCCCCAAGACGAGTCCACCTAATTGTACCTTAGCTAGGAAGAGACAGGTACTACTTGTTTTTAGCATGTTTTGTTGTTTATTGGGAGCTAAAGTCATTGCTATATGAATATTTGAGCATGTAGCCTAAGACATGAACCCTTTGTTTCTTGTGTTACAGTTTCTGCAGGATATCTTAGATACACTCTTCGTGATTTTGGATGATAATACAGAGAAATATGGCCTTTTGGTTTTTCAGTCTCTGGTAAGTCATTTCCTGAATTTTTTTTATTTTTTATTTTTATTCTCTCATACAATACATATCAACCACAGCTTCCCCTCCCTCTAATCTTCCCAGTTTCCCCCATCTCTCCTTTCCCCCAGATCTACTCTCCCATCCTCTCCTTGCCCTCAAAAAGAACAGGGCTTCCAATGACACCGACCAAACATGGCACAAGATACAATAAGACCAGGCACAAGCCCCTCTCATCAAGGCTGGACAAAAACAGTCTGAAGAGCAGGCAAGAAGAAAGTCAGAGACAGCCTCCACTCCTACTGTCAGGAGTCCACCCCCTCCCCCAAATAAACAAGCCAACAACAATAACATATGTAGAGTACCTAGTACAGACACATACAGGCCCCACAATTGCCACGTCAGTCTCTTTGAGCCCCCCATGAGCCCTGCTTAGTTGATTTCTCCAGTGGTGCTCTCCCAGTGTCCTCGACCCCTCTGGTTCTCACAATTCTTCCTGCCG
>NW_021620939.1:5261730-5264942 GCF_004785775.1 Grammomys surdaster | reverse complement strand
TCCCTCCCTCCCTCCCTCCCTCCCTCCCTCCCTCCCTCCCTCCTAATGTTTGCCTGTGGTTCTCTGCATCCATTCCCATCAGTAGCCAGAGTGAGCCTCGCTGATGTTGACTGGACTAGACAACGATCTGTGAATATAGCAGAACATCAATTCCTGGTCATCCAGGCAGTATTGGGCATGGGCTCCTTATTAATCATTCCCATCATGTGTTTCAAAAGAAAATATAAAGGAAGCAATTTATTAGACTGAGTTAGCAGATTTGTTTGCAATAGAAAGGATCTGAGAATCATCACCAGAGAAAAACTAACCAGCCAACCTAAATGTCAGATCCCTCTAAGACCAAGTTTGAAGAATTGGATTTGAGGGCTAAAGAGATGATTCAGCTTAAGAGCACAAACTACACTAACAGAAGACACAAGTTCAGTTGAGTTTGATTTCAACTCCTAAGGTTGCTTTAGTGAAAATATATAGTGATACCAGTGTTTGGTACCCTTTGCTTAATATATGCATTCCCAGAGGAGAGTTGTATATTCAAGTGACTCTGTTCACCAATCTAAGAGATAGGGAATTGAAGCTAAAGCTTGAATGGACACATAGAGTTTACTCCTATGGCTTTCATTCTTTCTTGCTTTCCTGGTCATTAAATTACTCTCTTCTCCAAGTTTTGGAGGACACCTGAGTGTTTATGCCACTTACACAGGTATTGTATTATCTATTCCTGATCCATATTGTTCCAGTCATTGTTGTGGATGGAGAGGCTTGATAACATAGGGTGCAGATCTGGACTGGAAAGTTAAGGGAAGGAAAAAAAAACAGCCATACATACAGACAATGGAAATCTTAAGATTACTTCACATAGGGAACACTAGTAGTTTGCTCTTTGAAGAACATGAATCTCTTCCCTCCTAAGGATTTTTCTTTGGCCTCTATTGAACTTTCGTGGCCTTCTTTCTGTCTTTCTCAGGTTTTCATCATCAACCTGCTTCGAGACATAAAATATTTCCACTTCCGACCCGTAATGGACACATATATCCAGAAGCACTTTGCTGGAGCCCTGGCATATAAGTAAGTTGTATTTTGTATCATTATTGCAACTTGTAGTTGAGTAGAAAATCAGAAATTTAAGAAGTTCAGCTGTAGCCAACGTTCATTTAGCTGACTTTTTAAACTTTACTTTTGTAATTATGGTAATTTATATAATTATGTACACATTTTATAATATATGTATACACTGAAATATAAAATTTACTAACTTAACCATTTTCAAGTTTATGATTCCATGTAGTTAAAACTTACTACTAGTGTTATATAGACTTATGCTAGTGTTATACAGTCTTCACCTGAACTCCATACATCTCCAAAATTATTTTTATTCCACAAGCCAAAAATCTCTAAAACTCTATAACATTCAACAGTTAACTTCTTAGTCTCCCCAGCTTCTGGAAAACATTGTACTTTTTGCCTTTGAATGTTGACTGCTATTAAGTACCTCATACAAGAGTCAAAGTATTTGTCCTTTTATGAGTAGCTTGTTTTACTTACTACATCATCTGAGTTCATCCATGTTATAGCTTATGTGAGAATTTTCTTTTTAAGAATAAACAGTAGGAAGCTGAAAAGATGTCTCAGTTCTTAAGTGCACTGGCTGCTCTTCAAGAGGACAAAGGCTCAATTCCAAGCACCCACCTGGCACATCCCTTTCCTGTCATTAATCAATAGCTAGTAGTTTCCCAGGAGGGATAGGGCCCATGACCCTTTGACTAACTGTTGACATCCCCAGTCTTGTGCATGCCCAGTGCAGACAACAGCTGGTAATGTTAGTTTACTATTTCAGTGGCCCATGGCATGCCCAGAAGATAATATTTTACAGCCTGTCTTGCTGTCATCTGGCTCTTCTCTTCACCTTCTCTTCTTTTATGGTCTTTGATCCTTAAAAAGGGTGATATAGATGTTCTGTTTAGGGCTGGGCACTCAACAGTCACCTGTTCTCAGCACATTTGTAGCCACGTGTCTCTGCATTTAGTGTCATTCACTACAGAAAGAAGCTTATATGACCAAGGTTAAGAGTAGCATTTGTGTGTGAGTATAACAATAAGTACTTGTAGGCAGTGTGATAGCATGTCCATTTAGCAAAACAACAGTTAGAGTCAGACCGTCACACCCATGTGTGTATTTTTTAAGCAGGTTTATAGTATCAAGCCTTGAATTCCTTCTTGTGGAGCAGGCATCGAATCCAATTAGGGGACAGTTGATTAACCTGAAAACACTATTACACTGATGGTCTTGTCTGGCAGGTTAGCATTGTAGCATTTAAGATCCACTACTGGGTGAAAGAGTTGATGGGTTTTCTACCCCCTGCAGCCAGCCCAGAAACTTCTGGGACTCTGTATGTCAGGCAGCAGGGAGGGAGTTTCTAGCTCAGTTCCAGTATTATTTCTCATGTCCTGTAACCAAGATTGGTGTCTTCAACAATAAGGTCTTACCAACTAAAAAGCAGTGGCCATAGCCTATGTTGTTTGGGGGTCTCTGGGCCTTCTGTACCAGCAACTCACAGGAAGGTAATGTTACACCTGGCACTGGAATATTTGAATGCCTGTGGCTTCTGAGATTGACAGCCACTCTTTCAGGTTTCTTCCATTAAAATTCATTTTTAAAATATATTTTTAATTAGCTTATAGAGTACTAGGTTTCCACATAATTTTTTATATTCTTACTTTTAGTTAACCTCTCCCCCATCATCCTCTCTACTTATACCTTACCAACCAAGTATTTTCCCCTCTCTATTCACATTTAACCTTGTGTTCTACTATCTGCTCCCTTCCAGGCCTCTTTCCAGCTATCTTACCTTAATTTTAACAATTTTGTTTTTGTTTTTTTAACAATATTGTTATGAGTCATCATTGACCCACACACACACTCTCTCTCATTATCACAACCACTAGTAGAGCAATAAGAAGTGAACATATATGAGATTTAAAAACAGGTATTTTTGCTTCTTCACTTCATATTTGAATACCTTTAAATTATTTTTTACCTTATTGCTTTAGGTATAATTTCTAAAACTAGATAGATAGATAGATAGATAGATAGATAGATAGATGATAGATAGATGGATAGATAGATAGATGATAGATAGATAGATGGATAGATAGATAGATGATAGATGATAGATAGATGGATAGATAGATAGATGATAGATAGATGGATAGATA
>NW_021620939.1:5129771-5261720 GCF_004785775.1 Grammomys surdaster | reverse complement strand
GATAGATGGATAGATAGATAGATGATAGATGGATAGATAGATAGATGATAGATAGATAGATAGATAGATGGATAGATAGATAGATAGATAGATGATAGATAGAGCAACTTAGAAAGGAAGGAAGGAAGATAGATGGTTAAAGATAAGTATCCTTTTCTTTTTCCTCATCTTAGAATAGCTATCAGTCAGTCACCAATAAATACAGTGTGAGCTGGCTTTTTGCTGGGAGTGTAAACCATACTTTATTACATAGTTGCTGTATGCTTCCTTCTAAGAACTGAAGGTAGAACTACTGAAATTGTCTTAGTTGCATGAGAAATATGAGAAGTTTACATAGCATACCAAATAAAGATCAAATAAAACAAAAAGATACTTCATGTGAAACAAATTAGCTAAGACCATTGGATAAATAAGATATTGCCATTTTTATGAAATTAGCATAATTTTACAGCCAAAAATAATTCTTGACAGTGGTTTTTGTCAAGTGGTTCCCAGAATTTGGGTGGCACTTTGGAGAGTAGACACTGTGCTTCATATGCTATCTTCTTAGTTTTCAACAATAACTTTGAAATGTACTGCTATTTCCTCCATATGTCAGGTGAAGAGAATAAGGCACAAGGGGATTAAATAACCCAACCAGAGCTCCCAGGGTCTAAACCACCAGCCTGGGAGCACTCAGGGAGGGATCCAGAGCTTCAGCTGAATATGTAAGAGTGGAGGGCCCTGCTGGGCATAGGTGGAAGAAGAGATCCTTGACCTCATGAAGGCTGGACACCCCAGGGGGTGGGAATTTGAGGTTGGGGAGGTAGGAGTTGGGGGGTAGGTAGGGGTTACATCCACAGAGAAGAAGGAGGAGGGGTGAGGGGATAGGGGGTTCTTGGGTGGGTGGGGGATGGGGTAAGGGGACAACATATGAAATGTAAATAAAACATCCAATAAAAAAAGAATAAAAAAAAATAACATGTCTAAGAACACAAAACTGCATACTAGTTGGCCACACAGCTTATACCCTTTACCTTTGTAATGTCTTGCCATATAAATGTGTATAGCTTCCTGTTAGATCATGGACCTGCCCCTTTAAAAATATGGTACCTTAAGAGATTAGATGTGGCAGCCCAGGAGAAATCAAGCCACATGCCTTCTAGAGCCTATCCCTAAGAACAAGGAACTGACAGGCACCTTCTATGGCTGTTAGAGGAAACCCAGCCTTCTTTCTGCTACTAAGGACAAGACATCTTTAAACCATGGTTTTACCTAGTACCTGCCTCCATGTCAGAAGTCTCACAGGGTAGGCCAAAAAGTATGAAGCTTCTCCACTCACTCTGGAAACCTAAACGCTCAGAAACCACCCTTCTTCCATAAATTTGAAGGTTCTTTCCTCTGGGATCTACTCATACTCTAAATGGCATTTGTCTCTTCTAATGCTTTCTCACTTCAAGACTTGGCCTCTTAAGTTGTGGCATCTGTCTTCTAATGAAGCTTATTCTGAAGAGTAATTTGTTTCAGTTCCTTCACACAAACCTGCTGATTCTTCTCTTCTTAAAATTGTAATACTTCTGATCCAGTAAACTCATTTCTCTCAGGTGTCTTGGTCCTTGGGAAATGAGGTGTGAAAATGGAGTGACATTTAAAACCTCATACTTTTATTCAGTCTACTAGTTAGTGGTGTATGTTTTGGAGATGTTGCAACTTAAGACAAATCAAAATACATAATACAATCTAAGTTTTGGGGAAAATAAAAGTGGGAATCTGTGATTGTGGTTGCTGGTAAAATTCTGTAGCTCCTTATAGAAAAAGAATGTATGTCTCTGAGGTAATATGAGAATCCCACAGCTGCAGTGGACCATCACTCTAGCTCATCAACAGAATATTATTTCCTATTTGACAATTCTTTGATGATTTTTCTGTTTGACTAAATACATGTTTACAACTACATTGCCTTTTGATTAAAATGGAATTTCTGTAAATACACTCTTTCCAGGGAGCTCATCCGCTGTTTGAAGTGGTACATGGACTGCTCAGCAGAACTGATTCGACAAGACCACATTCAGGAAGCCATGCGGGTAATGTCTTGAGCTTGCCATATGTAAGTGGATCATCCCTACAGTTGTTTGAGAGTATTGTCTTTGGTATAGTGCTCAAGACAACTGTAGTGTGCTGACCTACTTTCAGGAATGAATGCCTTGGTCCATGTAATCTCCTTTCCTCTCCTTGGCTGTGCTCCAAAAGATCACAGCTGATTATTACCCCTGATCATTCTACCTGGAAGTGGCAAGTGCACATGGATCCAGGCTACTCTCCTCTGCCTCATTTCTACCAGTAGTATCCGTTTGCCCTCCCACTGGCCCAAGTATTGACACTACTTATAAGCTAATACTGGTAGCAACATTGATTAGAATTGAGATTGAAAACCATTTCCTTCTTTGGGGATTACTATGTATTGTTTTGTGGAACTGTGTTGTTAAGTAAAAAGATAGAAGCAGATAGACACACCATATGAAGATGATTGAGAGATAGCTTTAAAACCTTGGCCTTAAGGAGATACTGGAGTCTTCTGTAGTGTAATGTCTGCATTTTGGCTTGAAGAGGGTCCCTGACAGTGCAGCTTGCTTTTCGTTGTTGGGTTGCTCCAGGTAATAAGAAGATCCTCACTTTGAGTCAACTCCAGTCTGTTTACTCCTTTTCATAGCTACTCTATATACAATAAAGAGCCATAGAAAAAGAATTAATTTTTTTCCAAATGATTTCATGAAAGCTTTCATGTCTTTTAGAAATGCCCTTAAAGCAAGTATCTTTCTTTCTGTATCTGTCCCTGTCTTGTCTTGTACTTGGGTTATCGTTTGTTAAAGTTGCTTTTTAATTATGTTTCTCATCCTTTCTACATAGTCATAAAAGGAGAATGGTATCAAAATAGTTCCTATTTTTCCTGTCTTCTTTTAATATCACATATCTACACTAAGTAAAGGCCCCATGTCATGTGTTGTTCCCATGCTTGATACTGAAGGTTTTATTAGCTAGTATATGGCTGTGGGGGACAGCATTATTATCCCATGTGGGATGTCTCGGTTATTTTCCATTGCCATGAAAAGACCATGAACAAGGCAATTCTTATTAAAGAAAGCAATTATTTGGAGACTTGCTTACAATTTCAGAGGTTTAGTCCATTATCATCATGGTGGGAAGCATGACAAGCAGGCATGGCAGGCTTGGTGCTGGAGAAGTAGTTAAAAGGTATATCCTGATCCACAAACAGAGAGAGATGGAGGGTGGGGAGGTGGGAGAGGAGAGAAAAGGAGAGCAGGGGGAGGGAGACTGGGGTTGGCATAGGCTTTTGAAACCTCCCTGTCCACTCCAAGTGACACACTTCCTCAAACATGGCCATGCCTCCTAATCCTTCTAATCCTTTCAAATAGTGCTACTGCCTGGTGACTAAGAATTCAAATATATGAGCCTGTGGGAGCCACTCTTTTTTTTTTTATTGGATGTTTTATTTACATTTCATATGTTGTCCCCTTACCCCATCCCCCACCCACCCAGGAACCCCCTATCCCCCCCCTCCTGCTTCTCTGTGGATGTAACCTCTACCTATCCCCCCACTCCCATCTCCACACCCTCAAATTCCCACCCCCTGGGGCATCCAGCCTTCATGAGGTCAAGGATCTCTTCTTCCACCTATGCCCAGCAGGGCCCTCCACTCTTACTTATTCAGCTGAAGCCCTGGATCCCTCCCTGAGTGCTCCCAGGCTGGTGGTTTAGACCCTGGTAGCTCTGGTTGGTTGGTATTGTTGCTCTCCTCATGGGGCCACAAACCCTTTCAGCTCCAATGGTCTTCACTCTAACTCCTCCATTGGGAACCCCATGATCAGTTCAATGGCTAGTTGTGAGCATCTGCCTCTGAATATGTCAGACTCTTGCAGACCTCTGAAGAAACATCTATATCAGGCTTTTATCAGCATGCACTTCCTGACTTCCACATCAGCATCTACCTTTGGTGACTGCACATGGGATGGATACTCAGGTGGAATGGTCTTCAGACGGTCCCTCCTTCAGTTTCTGTCCCTCACTTTCTCTCCATATTTGCTCCCTTAAGTATTTTGTTGCTCCTTCTAAGAAGGACCGAATCACCCCCACTTGGTCTTCCTTCTTCATGAGCTTCATGTGGTTTGTGAGTTGCATCTTGGGCATTTCAAGGTTCTGGGCTAATATCCAATAATCAGTGAGTGAATACCATGTGTGTTCTTTTGTGATTGGCTTACCTCACTCAGGATGATAATTTCTAGTTCCATCCATTTACCTAGGAAACTCTCGAATTCATTGTTTTTAATAGCTGAGTAATACTCCATTGTGTAAATATACCACATTTTTTGAATCCATTCCTCAGTTGAAGGACATCTGGGTTCTTTCCAGCTCCTGGCTATTATAAATAAGACTGCTATGAACATAGTTGAGCATATGTCCTTGTTATATGTTCGAGCATCTTCTGGGTATATGCCTAGGAGTGGTATAGCTGGATCCTCAGGTAATGCTATGTCCAATTTTCTGAGGAGCCGCCAAACTGATTTCCAAAGTGGTTGCACCATCTTGCAGTCCCACCAACAATGGAGGAGTGTTCCTCTTTCTCCACACCCTCGCCAGCATCTGCTATCACCTGAGTTTTTAATCTTAGCCATTCTGACTGGTGTGAGATGGAATCTCAGGGTTGTTTTGATTTGCATTTCCCTGATGACTAAGGATACTGAACATTTCTTTAGGTGCTTCTTGGCCATTCGAGTTTCCTCAGTTGAAAATTCTTTGTTAAGCTCTATATCCCATTTTTTAATAGGGTTATTTGGTTGTCTGGAGTCTAATTTCTTGAGTTCTTTGTATATATTGGATACTAGCCCTCTATCAGATGTAGGATTGGTAAAGATCTTTTCCCAATTTGTTGGTTGTTGTTTTGTCCTATTGACAGTGTCCTTTGCCTTACAGAAACTTTGCAATTTTAAGAAGTCCCATTTGTCAATTCTTGATCTTAGAGCATATGCCATTGGTGTTCTGTTCAGGAACTTTTCCCCTGTGCCCAAGTATTCGAGGTTCTTCCCCACCTTCTCTTCTATTAGTTTCAGTGTATCTGGTTTTATGTGGAGGTCCTTTATCCACTTAGACTTGAGCTTTGTACAAGGAGATAAGAATGGATCAATTTTCATTCTTCTACATGTTGTCCTGTGGGAGCCATTCTTATTCAAACCACTACATGGCCTAATTCTATTAAACACACAAGCTTGCAGGCACACATACACATATTCTGTTTAAGTAAACACAAAATAATGTTACACTTTGGCAAATATCCTTAGTGTTATTTATCTTTCCTCCCTGCTCCTCTGCAGTTAAAGTCTCCTTTCCTATTTTTCCCATTTCTCTTTCATATCCCCAGTGCCCTACTGCCCTTTGCTATAAAGAGACCATGGCCAGGGCAGTTCTTATAAAAGAAAGCATTTATTAGAAGTCATCTCCCTTAATTTTTTTTCCTGGTTTTTGGTTACTCCAAAGTTACATATTAACATCTAAATATTCAGAATTAGGTCTTTGTTTTTGTGAGTCTGGGTTATCTCACTCAGTGAATTTTCTAGTTCCATCTATGTGCCTGCAAATTTCATTATTCTTTACAGCTCAATAGTATTCCATTGTGTATACATACCACATTTAATTATTCATTCATCAGTTCAATGACATTTGTTTCCATTCCCAAGTCATTGTGAGAGAGTGGCAATAAAGTGACTGAGCAAGTATCTTTCAAATAGGATATGAGTGTGCCTTTTGACAAGGGTTCCATAAATATAGAGTACTTTCCACTGCTGAGCTGTGTCACTTCCTTAGCAGGGAGGAATGGGTACACTGAATTTTCTTGGTGATAAATCAGTTGTAATAGGGGATAGAGAGATTACTCAGTGGACCAGAGCACTTTCTATGCAGGTGTGAGGATCTGAGTATGAATCCTAGCACTCAAGAAGCTTGACTTGGTCACAAGCATGTCTAGAAGCCTAACTCTACAGGCAGCAGAAATGAGGACCACTGGGCATTTTCTGCTGCCAGCCTCCCTCTAGTTTCTATGAGAGACCTTGTCTCTAGCCTCTACATATACACACAGGTGTGTACACATACCAGTATATACTTCACACACACATTACCTCCGCATACACCCAAAGAGAAAAAAGTTATAAAAAACTTTCAGTCTTCTCTCCTTTCACATTTATTGAGTAAAATAAGGACAGGTTATCTGTTTTAGCCTTGGCTAAATACTTCTTTCTCCAAACAGGATTGGGAGCAGCCTGTTGAACCTTAAACAAATACCCTAAGATGTACCCTTCACTTACCACACTTTATCTTGGGATCTCAGAGGTAGGAAGCTGGTTATCAGGAGTGAGAAAGGGGGAAATCAGGTAGTAATAGATTTTAAGTGGACTTGTTTTTCATATCCAGGTTGCACAGGACTTTTTTGACACCATCCTGTGTTCCATTGCATACTATTTTATATCACAGAACTTAGTAAGAGAACTAACCCATGTGTGAAAAATGCTGGCAGCTTCCCTTCTGAACTAGTAAATATTTCTTAGTGCATCTCTTATAGTAGTCATTTCTGACTGAAAAGCAAACAGCTTAACATTTAGGCAATGGTTATAAGAAAATATTTTCTGTTTAAAATTCAAGATATGTGTAGTATATAAGTAGATATAACATAATAGATAACCTATGGATCCATATTTTTTTTAAAAAAAATTGTGTCTGTTTCCCATGTTCTATATAATCACTGATCCTTTGCCTCCTGAAGTTAGGCATCTGACAGTACAACATTTAATGGGCTAACATTCTACCCTAGGCGTATGAAATTTCTGAGAAAATATAAAATTGGTATTTTGTATTTTCTGTTGCACAGGCATGAAGAATCACTAAAATGTAGATATACTAGAATGATATAGCTTGCAAGTATCTAGCTGGATTTATAAATTAACAGACTTTTCAGGTTCTCTAATCATTAGATGTTAAAAGGCTGCTGGAACCAGGACTCTAGCACTGTATGAGGCCACTGGTTTTGTTACTTTTTCATTGGTGTGATCAAATACCCAACTAAAACTTATTTTGGCTAACAGCTCAGAAGAATGCTGTTCATCATGGCAGAGAAGGCATGACATCAGGAGTAGCTCGGTCTGCGGCATAGACCAATAAAGAAGGAGGAGACAAATCCTTATCTGACTTTCTCCTTCCACATCCTTTTAAAAACATTGTTTAGTTGGGGTGTTTGTAGAATGTGTATGTGGAGACAGAGAACAACATTTTCCTAAACTAATAGTCACCTATACGAACTGAGTTTTCTGAGCTAAACCTGACAGGCAGATTCTAATAAGAAGTTACGAGCTGTCTTCTTCTATGTACTTCATGTAACTGGGTTTTGCTTCCAGTCTTAACCTTTCTAGTATCTGAGATAATACATTTCTATAATGTGAAAACAGTCTTGGGGCTTGAATCTATTCTCTTAAAGGAGAATTACTCTGGTTTTTTTGTTGTTGTTGTTGGTGGTGGGTTGTTTGTTTGTTTTTTCCAAGACAAGATTTCTCTATGTAGCCCTGGCTGTCCTGGAACTCACTCTGTAGACCAGGCTGGCCTCAAACTGAGAAATCCGCCTGCTTCTGCCTCCCAAGTGCTGGGATTAAAGGCGAGAATTACTCTGAGGATAAGCATCAGCCAAATTGAAAGGATCCATCTTAATCACATTTTGCTCTTAAGCCATTTTTTTAGAACACTGTCTTCTGTGTTACTCAAACTGCTGATGGCAAATGTTGTGTGACTGGAAGGAACTGTATGTGTCAGACATACTAGCTGCTGTATAACCTAGGACAAGTCCAGATTTCTTTGACCTTCTGTAAGTCAGAAGTCCCTATTTCAGACCCCACCAATAATATAAAGTTGCAGGAGATTCCTTAAATGTCCTTCCCGTCTGTCTTAGAGTTTCCATTGCTGTGAAGACACCATGACCAAGGCAACTTTTATAAAGGACAGCATTTAATTGGGGCTGGCTTACAGTTTCAGTCCATTATCATCATGGCAGGAAGTGTGGCATCATCCAGGTAGACATGGTTTTGGAGAAGGAGCTGAGAAGTCTACATCTTGATCAGAAAGCATCTAGGAGACTACTGTCCACAGGCATCCAGGAGGAAGGTTCCTTCCATACTGGGTTGAGCTTGAATACTAAGAACTGTCAAAGTCCACCTACACAGTGACATAATTTTCTCCAATAAGGCCACACCTCCTAATAGTGCCACTTCCCATGGGCCAAGGCATATTCAAACTCAAACACCTTCTTACAATAAACTCAAGTGTAGTTATGCCAGGTGTGTTGGCATTCCCAGCACTCCAGGGGATGTGCAGATGGCTTGTGAGTTTGAGGCCAGCCTAGGGCATACAGTAAGACCCCACTTCAAAAAAGAAAAAAGTAGTTAAACTATTTCCTTGCATTTGGGGTTTTGCATTTTCTGTCCTTTAAAAAAAATACAGGGGCTGGAAAGATGGCTCAATAGTTAAGAGCACCGACTGCTCTTGCAGAGAACCTGGATTCAATTCCAAAAATAGATTATTAAAAATAATATGCTTATTCAAAGTTGGAATCACCTGTCACTTGACAATTTTTTCTGGTTTTTGTTTTGTTTTGTTTTGTTTTGTTTGGTTGTTTGGTTGGTTTGGTTTGTTTTCTGGTTGGTTTTTTTCTGGGGGGGGATTGTTGGTGTTGTCGTTAGGGTTTGTTTTTTTGTTTGGTTTGTTTGCACTTACATTTTTGTTTTGTGAGTTTCTGGCCATCTTCAGTGCCTCTCTGTTACTTTTCCTCCCACATTTCTAGGCCCTGGAGTACCTTTTTAAGTTCATCGTGCAGTCACGAATCTTGTATTCAAGAGCTACATGTGGGATGGAAGAGGAACAATTCCGGTCTAGCATCCAGGAACTTTTCCAGTCCATCCGGTTTGTGCTGAGTCTGGACAGTAGAAACTCAGAAACACTCCTCTTCACTCAGGTCTGTGAACTGTGGGAAATGGTGTGAGGTTTGTTCTTACTGTTGTGTTATGTTGTGTTGTGGGAGTCTCTAAATTAAATTATTTCTTTGACAATTTCACATAGAGCTTCTGATTACTCTTTCCCCAACCCTCTTTTATATCCTTTCTATTCTTAACAACTTTCTGCTCTTCTCTACCAGTTTTTTTTCTAAGATTCTTGACTTTTATTTTGGTTTTGTGGCCCGCTTAATCATGACCATCTATGTGACATTGGATTGGAACTCTCTATCACTGCCTGGTGGAATACCCAGTGGGTACACAACTGGAGGCAGTGACTTACCCTCTTCTCTAAAGCTGTTAGTAGCAAGTGGTTTAGTAATAGGGGTAGCACTGCCGAGACCCTCCTCCTCCCATGCCTTACTGTGAACAGTCACATGCTGGGGCAGACATCTGCAGCTGCTGTGTGGAGGAGCTGCTGCTGCTGCTGCTGCTGGGATTCTTTGTTAGAGCAGGTGATTTCTTTGTCCTAATTTCCAGAAATGAAAAAGCTATGACAAGATTTTTTGTGTTGGGAAAGAGGTAATTTGCAAGTAAATGTTTGGTAGAAAAAAAATGCTGCCCTTTACTTGTCTCAGCTATGAGGTATGAAAGAGTTTGGAGGCTATATACTAGGGAAGCAGCAGAACTTTGTTATTATGTATTCTCTTTAGACCAAATTTGTTAGTTATCACTATTATAATTGTGACCATCATATTCGTAGAGAATATTTAAAATATATAGGGCACTTTATTTCCTAGTTAATCTGTATTATAACGTGTTTATTACAGATGTTAAAAATGGGATAGATTCCAGCACATGACCAAATCAATAAGAATGGGATAGATTGAAAGCTAATGGGAATAATTGAATGTGTTGACTAAGAATTAGAGGTAGATTCTATTAAAAATATCAGTGTTAGAAAGAAATTTTCTTCCTCAAATCAAAATTTTCTAACCAGCTAGTCTCTTACCTATACCAAGCTGACTTATGCTATAATAAATCAAGTACTCATTACTCCATCCACATAGGGGTTATTTTCTCTTACCAAATTAGTACACATTTATCTCATGGATTTTAGTTCTTTGACATCTGGAAGCTAGATATGCCAAAAGGTGTTAACAGAGATTGGACAGCTTCTCTATGTCTACCCATTCCATTATGGCATGTTATTGTGTGGTATTAGTGAAAGTGTATATTCAAACCCTGTCTCATTTCAGTTTAGAGTAGTTTGTTTGTTTGTTTGTTTTTCAGTCTTTCACTTTCTTCTATATTGTCTCTTGATGCCCAGGAATTGCCTTTAGGGTCCTTAGCCAAAGACCACGTGATCTTTGAGAGCTACATGTCATAAAGGAATCCTCAAGGCTTTCAAGAGCTGCTCCAAGGAAGCTTTTCCCATGATCTCACAAAAGTACCACAAGAAACTCATTGTTTTCTCCCTAACTTTACTCAGTCTATCTGTTCCTTCTAATAGGGGCCAAGGATGCCTACTGCTTCTTCCCCCAGCCAAAAATAGTTACAGGGAGACTGAAAGTAGCTAACAGAGCAGGGTAGATATTCTTTTTGGATATTTGGCAATGCTTTGTACAACAGTGGTATTCCTGCCACATCAGGACAGATGGCTTAGACCTGCCTGGTAAACCTGGTATCAGCTTAGATATGTTTAGGATTCAAATCTGATCTTGGCTGCCAAGCTTATGTTTCATGAGTTTCAGAACTCTTGGAAATGTTACTGTTCAATTAGACTTTTTAATCTTTGGTCATGACTATCAGAAGTTGTGAA
The DNA here is from genome assembly GCF_004785775.1 of Grammomys surdaster. Lineage (NCBI taxonomy): Eukaryota > Metazoa > Chordata > Mammalia > Rodentia > Muridae > Grammomys > Grammomys surdaster. The sequence continues at coordinate 5,250,881 of NW_021620939.1, read as the reverse complement.
AGTATGTCTTTTTGTCCTGGGGCATAATTGCAGGAAAGTTTGCCATTTAAGGGAAGAAATCAGCTACAGTGTTATTACTGAGTAAGACATACTTACCCCATCCATTTTGTCTTTTGTATCTGAATTGCTTATATGCTTGTGTGCTGATTTTAACTGTAAAACCATTTCCCTGATATTTTACAGAAGTATTAACCTGAAGACATACTTCATATGAATTTTACACTTTAGTCTGGCTTTAACATAAAGGACAGCAATACAGGCAGGCCTTTCCCATGGCGTAAATTTTCACTTACTTCATCATTATCTACTACCTGATAAGTCATTTAAAGAAAACATCCTCCCACAACCCCAGCTCACTTGTTCTTTAGATTCCACTCTATTTCTCTTTTTAAACCTTGTTTGTATTAGTGGTGTAAGAAGACTAAGAAGTACAAAAATTTTCCCTTGTAGTGCTTTCAACAAATACAGGAAGAAAATAAGAGCCAGCTCATCTTAGCTTCTTTTCTTGCTGCTGTGGTAAAATATCACAAAAGCAACTTAAAGGAAAAGAAGCTTATTCTGCTCATAAGTCGAAGGTGCAGTTCATCACAGTGGGAGTCAAGGCCGCAGGAGGACTGAAGCAGCTGGTCACATGGTGTACCCAGTCAGGAAGCAGAGAGCATGTTGTTGCTTAGTTTTCTTTATGCAGTTCAGGATCCATCCCCTGCTCAGGAAATAGGCCTGTGTACAATAAAGAGAGGTCTTCCTGCATCAACTAACAGATTTAAGATAATCTCTCACAGGCATGCCTAGAGACCCATCTCCCAAGTGATCCTTTCAATAAATTGACAATTAGCATATCATAGCACTTATCGAAGACCTATTGTGTTCTAGACACTCTACTGGAATCAATGCACCTAATTTTTCCCATATGCCAATAATAGCATAAATAGATAATAAAATTATTCCCATTTTATAGACGAAAAAAACCAAGGATTAGGGCAACTCAGCAAACATGTAGCAGGCAAATGACAAAACTGAATTTGTTTTTTCTTTTTATCTTTTTTTTTCTGAGACAGGGTTTCTCTGTGTAGCCCTGGCTGTCCTGGAACTCACTCTGTAGACCAGGCTGGCCTCAAACTCAGAAATCCACCTGCCTCTGCCTCCCAAGTGCTGGGATTAAAGACGTATGCCACCACTGCCTGGCTCCTGGAAATTTATTTATTTATGTTGAGTTTTGTTGTGTCTTCCAAGCTGGTCTTAAAGTTGCCACCTCCTGCCTCAACCTCTTGAATAGCTAAAATTACAGACGTGAAACACCACACCTGGCTTAAAGCTGGAATTTGAATTCATGTGTGTCTAATTTTAAAATCTATTATTTTTCTCCTATAGTGTTCTTCCTCTCAAAAGTTATGGATCAATATTATCAGATTGGGGCAACAAGATGGCTCAGCAGGTAAAGGCTCATGATGCCAACCCTGATGACCTGAGTTTGATCTTTGGGTCCCACATGGTGAAATGAGAGAACCAACTCCCATAAGCTGTCCTCTGACTGCCAAATGAGCATGTGCTCCCCACTAGATGAATAAATAAATAATTTAAATAAATAAAACTACTATGCCATCATGCTACCCCACCTCATTAAAATAAATGATTTCATCTTCCTCAAGAGACTACATCTTGCTTCCAGAGCTCAGATCTAGAAGCCCATTTGCACATATGTTTTCTCTCTGCCGTCACCCTCTTCCTCCCTACCTACATCTACATTGGGCCACCTGAGGCTCTGAATTCTTAGTCTGCACTGTCATAGTCCTCAAGAGTTTATAACTGAATGAAGCCATGGTCCTCATGCTTCTGAATTTATATGTCAGACAAACTGCCAGAGATCACATATGAGAAAATAGAATACATAGTCTTCAGATTACATGATTATATACAGATATCACTATCCCTGGAAAATTATCCAGTTCTTAAAACTGGGTTACTGCTATTAATGGGGTCTAGCTGGTTCTGCTTGAAGGCACACAGCTTTTGCTTTCTTTTCCCTTTCTTAGAGGTTTCTGGTGTATGTTGGGAACCAAAATTGAAAAGTCAAGAGCTTAGTCATAAACTAAAAAAGTTGAAGTCCATTTTATGAGGAAAAATAGCTGTTTCTCTTAAGCTACATTGTTTAAATTTGTCCTTTTACTTCCTTCTATTGTATGCAAATGCCTGGGCAAATTATGAAAGCTTCAAGTAGCTTGGGCCCTAGTGAAAATCCCTTGTTTTAGTTTTGAATTTTCTTTCCCCATGTTCCAAGAGTGCTATAGGGCTGAGTAGAGTCAAGGACCAGGGAAGACACCTCTAGAGGCAGGGCTACTGCAGTGCCTTCTAAAACTCTTTCAACCTCATAGCTTTGAACATACGAGATAAACACATGCCGAACTTTGCACTAACCACAGCTTTACTTGCTCCACAGGCTGCACTACTTAATTCCTTCCCCACTATCTTTGACGAGCTGCTGCAAATGTTTACTGTACAAGAGGTAGCAGAGTTTGTGAGAGGCACACTGGGAAGCATGCCTAGCACTGTGCACATCGGGCAGTCAATGGATGTGGTGAAGCTGCAGTCCATTGCCAGGACAGTGGACAGTCGCCTATTTTCTTTTTCAGGTAAATCAAGTTGAAAAGAGTCAGATTTTATGTCTTCTCTTCCTGGATGGTAGCCAAGTTTAGACAGTTCAAAGTATCAGTTTAACAACCATTATGTAAGAAATCAGTGACCCTAAAAATGTAGTAATTCTGTGTATGATAAATTCAGCTTGCCTCTCTCACAATGTACTCTTAGGAGCCCAGACCTATGGGCTAGCTCATAAGGTGTTGTATTAGTTCTTTCATGCTGTGACTGTAAAACTCCATAAGCTAGGTGGCTTTAAAACAACGAATAGTGTGAGTATGATACCAGGTGGATCTCTGTGAGTTACAGGCCAGCATGAGCTACATAGTAAGATTTGGTCATATATACAGCTCACTAGGACACGTGCCTGTAATGCAGCTCATGAAAAATAGAAGCCCATCTTTGGCTCCATGGGAAGTCTGAGGTCAGCCTGGCTTATATGGAACCCTGTCTCAAAAGACAAAACAAAAACACAAATACTTAATTTTTACAGTTCTAAAGATTCAAAAGTCCAGAATCAAGGTACAAGTAGGTTTGATATCTAGTTGAATCTACTTCCTGTTTCATAGGTATCTCTCTTTTCTGTTTTATCACCTAGCAGAAAGAGCAAGAAAACTCTCTGAGATCTCTTTTAAAGGGCCATTAGTCTCAGCCAGGTGAGATGGCACATACTTCTAATTTCAGTACTTAGGAGGCAGAGACAGGTGAATCTCTGTGCAGTCAAGACCACCTTAATCTACATAGCAAGTTCCAGGCTAGGCAGGAAACTCTGTCTCAAGAGGAGGTAGGGTACTAATTTCATTCGTGAGGATAAGGTACTCATGACTTTATCACTAGGAAGTTATCCCACTTCAAATGCTATGACACTGGGGATTAGGTTTCGATGTATGAATTCAATAGGGACATAAACATACAATATGTAGTGGGTGGTCCTTGGTCTCCAGGCACATATGCTGGCTATGGAATCCTGTCTCAACACTAGTCAGATGGAAGGACAAAGGGAAGGATAGAGGACAAAAGAAAAGTGCCCTGTCCAAGAAGACAAGGATAAACCAACAAAGTTTAAAAGGCCCCAAAAGGCGACCTGGGAAACTCTGTGCTTGCTTATTTCTTTGGCTTACCAGTCAGATAGATATTCATTCATTCCCTCCCCACCTCTCTCTCTCTAAGAGAGAAGTGGACAAAAAACTTTTACAGTCCCTAAGCAGTCAGGACTAACTGATAGTTCAGGAACAGGATACCTTTCAGAAAGAGACTTTGGATTTACCCTTGAAGCTATATTGCTTATGATGAATTTCAACCTTACAGCACCATCAAATAGGAGCCTGATTATTTAAGTAGGATACCAGTGTTCTAGAAGAAACCTCTACACACAAGAATAAATCTGAAGCATCAGCAAAAACAGTTATATGAATTTTCATAACTACAATTTTACATACTAATTTTTAAAGTTTGACTTCAAAGCCTAAGAACAACTTGTTAGTTCAATGCTGTGCATACTTGGAATGCTAAGGAGATGCTCCCACTGACTCAGCTGAAACAGTGTAGAGTAGGGATGAGTAACATTGCCATTGAGGAAATCAGCCCTTCTCCAGTCACTGTTGATGATAAACTTCTTCCTGCCTCACACTGAAAAATGTTATCAGTGATTTTAGACACTGTCACTAAATCCACTGCTTACAACTCTCTCTTTATGTATTGTCTCAAAAAGTTGCTTTCAAAATACAGAAAATGAAACAGCCCCCACCCCGCTCTCACTGATATTTTTACTGTTATTTTGTGTATGTGTTCAGATGCTTGACACATCACTTAAAACTCATGTAATGTTGGACTATGTAATTAAATTTTATGATCATCCACCACCAAGTTTTCATTTGCATTTTATTCTGATTTAATGTTCACATTATAACATCTTCCTTAAAACAGGCTTTTTACCAGTAATGTCATATAAATAATTCTTTATTCTCTGAGCATACCAATTGTCTTTGGCATGTTCTAACAACAAACTGCTGTTCTATCTGAAATCAGTGATTGGTTGTTATAAGTCCTACTGTAATTTGTGTTTTGATCTAAAATACAGTATTAACTCTTTTTATCTAAGCATTCTTTTAAAATAGAGAACAGCTGTCACAGTTGCTTTTTAACATCATATTTGACAAAACAGTGTCAAAACTCTTATATATCATATAATTTATCTTTAGCTTAACTTTTTTATTTCTGGGGTCTGGAGAGATGATTTACTTGTTAAGAACACTAACTGCTTTTCCTGGTGGTCTAGGTTCAATTTCCAGCAACAACCATCTGTAATTCTGGTCCCAACAAACCCAGTGCCCTCTTCTGACCTCTGGGTACTACATATATGTGGTATGCAGACAAAACACCCATATGCATGATGAAAATGAAAGAAAACATTTCTGATCTTCATATGAAACTGTTAAATGTGGTCAAATATAAACAATAGATTATATTTTCCATGACTTGTGTATGTAGGACAGTATCTTCAGGGGTGCACAATCACTACCACAAGAGTTTAGAGTGCTAGAAACATGTTCACACTTGTATTTTACTTAGTAAAAGAGGCCATTAACAAACCATTCTATACAAGGAAAACGAAGCCTGTAGAAAGAGGAGTCAGTCTGCTTAAGAACTGCAAGTGAATTAGTAAGGGAGCTTGAATATAATTTAGCCTGTCTGAATTAGGGTTCCAAACATGATTCTTCTTCTTGAAATGCTGTTCTGGTAACATGATGAAGAAAAGAACAATATTTTAATATATCCAGTAGGGTTGGTTTATATAAAAGCTCACTAGTTACCAAAGGCTGTGACAGGCTAACATTATACTCCTATTCCATACATTGTTGTGAACATACTGAAAGCAGTCTAAAAAGCCCATGACTGACAAGAGACAGGCCAGACGGTTTGACAAGGTAAATGCTGCCAGGGTGACAGGAGTGACAGGCTTTGAAGGCGTGTCATGAAGAGAAGCAGTTAGTAATTCCTAGTGAGCCTACAAATCTAGTCATAGTTCATGATAAATGTGACACACAGATTTTTCTCTACAATCTGCTTTTAATTTGAAGTTTAATTATCAAAAAGATATCATTTGGAAGCAGAGTTCTACTTATATCTTATTATTACATGTGCCATTTTTATAGGGGTTTAAAATAATAAGGAAAAAAAGATGGAGAAACCGTGTCATAGGATGGCCTAAAATTTCTACCGACAAGACTTTTAAACTTTTGGAAGCTGGTAACCTCTACTATGACTCTGTTCTTAACCTTGTCTCCTTTAAGTCCCACAATGCCACTATCTTATTATCAGTGCCTAGCTGTCCTCCAATGATGGACTTCATCTCGGTTTTCTTTCCTAGAATCCCGCCGCATCCTACTTCCTGTGGTTCTTCATCACATTCATCTTCACCTGAGGCAGCAGAAAGAGTTATTAATCTGCTCAGGGATTCTGGGGAGCATCTTCTCCATCGTCAAGACCAGCTCTCTGGTAGTGACCCCACAGCCCTCCCCACTTACCTCTGCCCTGATCTTATGTTATTGTAGTCAGGAGCAGACCAACAATGATCACTTTGTGTACTTCTCAGTCAAATGCCTTTGTTGGTGAAAGGCAAGTGCCCAAATGAATGTGTGTGCCTAGCAAGTTTTTCAGTACAATACATCCTTGGTGTGTTAATAGTTATACTACTATAAGTGTACACTGATAAATCATTTCCCACAGTATCAGAAAGGCCAGTCACATTTCATCTTCTGATTCTATCAAAAGGGATTAACTCTGGACTCCTGGGAGTTTTCTTAGAATTTAAGTACAAATACCAGAAGGCAGACACAGACTAGTGAGGGGGTCTTGCTTATTCAGACTTTAAGCTTTTCAGATAGTTTGATTCTACCCATGGCATCCTTACATTTTGCGAGATGAGGTCAGGATATGCACTAGCTGTCAGCTGCCCATAAGAGTGCTGTGCCTGTGGGATGTAGAATGGTTCCTAGATGGCAGTTTTCAACTATGTTCTTATCTATTTTCCTTTTATCTTTAAGGAAATACGTGGTAGAAGGAGAGAGATTGGGGTAGGGGAAAAGCAAAGGCATGGATGAGAATAGTATGTGCTTTCATATTATTTATTTTATATACTGATAATAGAAGAAATGTGTATTATAGAAAACTGGAAGACCATAGGAAAGGTATAAAGGCAATGAAAAACAAGAATGTGTTTTATTATAGTTTTTTTAAGTTAATGCTCCCAGAATACAATTTGAAGTGCATTTAAAAGGAAGGATATGGCCCAGGTGATATTTACAAAAGCAGACTGCTTAAGTGGAGTAAAAAGAGGGACCTAAAACAAGGGCATGCTTTGGGCAAAAGTCAGAAACCAAAAAGGGATTTCTAGTGTCCGGACCATCTGATAACAGAGACCCGACTTGTCGGGAAGTGACTGAGACAGTTCTAACAACCCTATTATTTGCTCTTTGCTCCAGACAAGACCTGGCAACTCTCCTTCCCACCAGGCCTCATAGAAGCCACACCAAGCTCATAATGTCTACAGTAGTCCATGGCTGTATGTCTGGTAGCTTAATTGCTAAAAGAAGGGAATACATTAAAGAAGAGTTTTAAAATAAAGGAAAAATGAAAACCAGTGGAAAACCTAAAAGATGTAGTTTGTTTGCATTTGGGGGAGTAGAGTGAATATAATTAATTGACTACAACTGCTCAAACATGTATCAAAGAAAAGAGTATTAAAATCACTTTGATTACTTTAGCCCCAAGAGCCAATTCCTTGTGTGAAATGGGACAGAATATAATTATATTTGGTGGATGAGTAAAAGGAAGATGAAGTTTAAGCTCTGTGAGATCAGAGATAAGTCTCTCTAGTACATCTCAGTATAGTCAGGTTCTCAGACAGGGAGTGCCACATAGTAAATGTTGATTGATGGTAACATGGTAACATGGGTAAAGGATGAGAATTATCCGTAGTTGTACCCAGTGTTTAAAGTGCTTGCTGTGCAGGCATAAGGATGATGTGCATTTGGATCTCTAGCATCCATAAAAACCTTGCACCATGGTGCATGTGTCTATACCCCAACACTGTGGGGAACGAATGATGGAGGAATAGGAAAGATTCGGGAGGCTTGACGGCCAGCCATTCTGGATAAAATGGCAAAGTCCAGGTTCAGTTGAAGACTTGATCTCAAATAATAATAATGATAATGATGGTGATGATATAGAGAACAGTAGAAGACATCTGATGTCGACTTCTGAACTCCACATGTGTTCACACCAGCTGTGTGCACCTGCATACATATACCACACAGAAATCACACAAACACAGAATAAAATCTTATAATATATTTTTGAGACGGGTTAATGGGAATCTCTTCGGAAGATAATTAAAGCCACCCTACAAAATTTGAAATGAATATATGATGTCTATAAAAGGATAATACAAACTGTTCTAAAATTCTAGGAACTGAGAAGTAGCCTATAGTGATAAGGCATGTTCCACTTTTATCAAGCTGTCAGAGATACATGGATTGAGAATAGAGTCTTTCAGATGAACTGAGAATAATAAAAGACTGAGGAATTAGAAATGGCCACAGAGGGGGTTTGCAAAAACCGAGGAGTGGAGACTCTGCCATTTCTCAAACTTCATCATTTCTCAGTGTCAGTAGAGGCATGCTCTTCACTACACCGGGAAGTCAAAGAAAACCTTTAACTCAGGGCATTCATCTTTGTCCTGTGTGTCAAAATTAATGTGTCTGCCTGCAATTGAAATTTGTGGCTGGCATTAGTAATGGCAAGGCTGCAGCCACTGTTCCTGGATAGGTGAGGCAGGTATGCCTCACCTCTTACTAAAGCCATTGTCCTGGATTTCTTACACACTTCATATTGGTGATTCTACAAGACCAGTATTAAATCACTCCTGATGGGCTTAGTGCGTTCTGCTCCTGAGCATCTGCTTAGCTTAATGCTAATGCTAGTGCTAATGCTGTGCTCTTTCATGCTCACTCCAGGAGGGAGATGTCATGGAGGAGGTAGAGATGATGGTGGAAAGCCTCCTGGATGTTCTCCTACAGACTCTGCTCACCATCATGAGTAAATCACATGCTCAGGAGGCGGTAAGAGGGCAGCGGTGCCCGCAGTGCACAGCCGAGATCACTGTTAGTAACTAACACTCAGGTGTTCTTGCTTTCTTTTCTAACCTGGGGCTCCTTACATTGCTCCCATCTCACCACCCGACATGTTCATCTCAGTCTCCTCCCTGCATGGTGGTCAGCACGTTACCCTCTTCCTACTTGACTCATTTTCCCCTTCCCTCCACTCTGAAAGCTCTAGCTTCATATTCCCCAGACAATATTTTAGGGACGGTTCAGGAAATGTTTTTTGTGTGATTTCTCTTCCGTAGCTTCCATTGGTCTTTGTCTTTAAGCCAAGTAGTCCCTTGTTAGAAATGTTGAGTGAAGCAGTGATACAACAGAGCTGCGGGCTGAGGCTAAAGGCTGTCTCCTGTAGGAAACCTCCTATAGCTGTCCTACATGATACAGGACAGAATAATTGTCTTAGAATTTTCTCGAGTCTACAGATTAGTTGGTGTAGTATATAGTATTTGTATCTAAATTTTTAACATCAAGAAAAGTATGATGTGGTAGAACTTCAGTAGTGTTGTTGAATAAAGCTTTTATGTGACCTAATTAGGAGGAAAACAAACTGGGAAAGCATCTCAGAAGGGATAGAGAGACAGACCCTTTGCCACTGGACCCCACTTGCATATCCAGAGTGAATTTTCCAGCCCTCCTATGGTACTGTGTTTTGTATAAGCAATTTCAGTTGGAAGATAATTGATTATAGAACTCTCTTTGAAAAAAGTCATTTCTGGAACAAAGCCAAGCCTAGCATGTCAGGGTGAGCATTTGGCCTGGGGAAAGTGTCTCCTCTGTGAAGAGCCCCTGTTGAAAAACATAAGACTTAGTAATCTTGTTTTACTGTAGGCATTGTCATATTGCACAGGTCTGTGGTATTCCATAGTAAGAAGTAGATTGTCAGTATTGAAAATCAGACAGTTTGTAAAGATCTAAACAGATCCTAAAGAAAACATCAGCAAATTTGATGCCAAAGATTTAAGATGGAGAACTTTTAATTAGTCATCAATATGTCAGAAATTCAAGTAGAGATGAATGACGCTTAATTAAAAGAATTTTGAGCTGATAACTGGATTAAGAATCAATTCTTTTAAAATGGACGGTCTTGAAGAGAGATCTAGAAGTTTAGCTTCACAACAGTAATAACCTTGATGAGCAACAAAAGAATCACAGTATATAAAATCCTTTAAGAAAAATTTACTGAGCTTTTTGTTTGAGAGCCCCTGTTGAGGTCACTCTTCAATGTAGGTAAAATTACTATGTACCCTGACATCCCCTCGTAGTCTAGCCTTCTAATCAATGCTAATTACCCAGCCCTTGGCTAGGAGGTCTGACCTTGCTTTAACATTTGACAAATGTTACTAATGAAGTCATTCATTTCTGTAGATTATTATAACTATAACTTGTTGGGTACCTTTTATGTACTTTTATATACTTTGTCCTTCAATGCTATACACACACACACACACACACACACGCACACACACACAAAACAGAACTCATCTAACCTTTTTACATCATTAATTATGACTCCATATGCTCATTTTTAGATGAAACTGAAGTTCATATAAGTATAGATTTTGTGTAGTTTCAAGGCTCTAGAAAGGATTCGGTACATTAAAACACTATTATCAAATTCACTATTATCAAATAGGTAAAATACTTTTTGCTGAGGAAACAGTCTTTTAAGAACCATCCCATTAATTGCCATAACATGGCCTTTGCAGTCCTTAAAACTGGCTTTTTGTTGTTGTTTTGTTTTGTTTTTAGTATATCCTAATTGGCTTTTTAAAAAGTGCCTCATGATCACACTTAAATATGTTTTGAAGCTCATAGCGTGTTCTCTCACAAAGATCAGTTTCAACTCTTTTGCCTTTCTTTGCTTACTTACATCCATTTTCCCAGGTCAGCTGCCCTTCCCCAGAGGATGATCCAGATTTTGTCCAGAGGAGAGGCTTTTTTCCAAGTAGGCTCTGCAGACTTAAGTATTGTATTCTGACAATAAGAGACTATTTAGCCAAAATGTTGTAGTAGAGAAAATGATTATTTCACTTTGCAGTACTCCATATTTAAGTGAAGGCTTTTCAATAATCCTGTGCTACAGAAACTTTATTAAGACTCCAAAGCACTCCTCTGAGAAGAAAGTTCATTTTCAGAAACACAGTTGTCACCTTTCTTCATGAACATTTGGGGCCATCTCAAACCCTCCCTTTTCTTACCCTCTGTCATTTGAAGAACAGGGCCCCTGTGACTAGCTATGCTAAGTGTTTTTGGTTTTGTTTTTGTTTGGATTGGTCCCCAGGGTGAATATGTGTCCTGCCTCCTCTCATTGCTCCGTCAGATGTGTGACACCCATTACCAACACCTCTTAGACAACTTCCAGAGCAAAGATGAACTCAAGGTAGGCAACAGAGCACTGGCTTTTCACCCAGGAAAGGAAGTAGGGAGCCACAACTGCCCATAGACTTCTATCAGAGGGTTGTGTTCAAGTGGTCATTGATGCCTATGTTATTGGATTCAGCAGCCCAGTTTATAGCTGAGTATATGATCTCCAGAAGCAGAAATTTGGCAGTGCCCTTCACATAGCCTGAACCCAGGCTAACATTTGAAATTTTTTCTGTAACTGATAGCAGCCTTTTGAGCATTTCCCTCTATTAGAGAATAACCTGAAGCATGCTGGATTAGAAAGTCAGTGCTCTCTCTTTCTTAATGTTTTATCCTGTGCAAACCAGGCTTTACTGCTTTAATAGCTATATTGATGATGCTGATGATGTTTCTTTACTTGAATATAGTTCTAGAAAATACCCCTAGCCAGGGTATACCCTTCCTACCTTGAGCTGTCAGACTTTGAATCTGAAGTAATGCGGGGCTGGAGAGATGGCTCAGCGGTTAAGAGCACTGACTGCTCTTCCAGAGGTCCTGAGTTCAAATCCCAGCAACCACATGGTGGCTCACAACCATCCGTAATGAGATTCGATGCCCTCTTCTGGTGTGTCTGAAGACAGCTACAGTGTACTCATAAATAAAATAAATAAATAAATCTTTAAAAAAAAAAAAAAAAAAAAAAAAAGAATCTGAAGTAATGCGTCATAGATGATACAGAGAAATGAACCTGGAGTCCAGACAACAGGAGAACATTGCCCTTGCTGAGCATAGCATCATAGACTGCTAGGGTTTGTGTCTACATGAGACCATGCTGCCTCCTCATGCATGACTATTGCAAACTTGGGTCTGTGCTCTGCTTTTATTCAGAACCAAGTCACTTGCACTTTATGGTAATACACCATACCTCCTGAAAGATGAGATTACAGGACGTTTTGCCACCATGTCTAGCCCATTCTCAATCTTCTGTATTAAAGACTTTCTTCCTATATAGAGACTCCTTGATGTCAGTATGTATCTAAAAGTAAAGTCTATTGCTATTCATTTGAATTCTTAGTTGTGAGCAGGGCTTATCTTAGTTGTAAATATTAGATTTCTTCTCTTGGACTTGAAAAAAATTCTGTCTTTCACACAAATAAATAATAAATGTGATATTACAGACACACACGCGTGCGCGCGCGCGTGTGTGTGTGTGTGTGTGTGTGTGTGTGTGTGTGTGAAAGCTGGTGGAACGAGTGAGACAAAGACCAGAAGGAAGTGATAGGGGACAAGATGGAGTAATACATTGGTGGACAAGTTCAGTTATCTGTATCTTTTAAAATGTCATAAAGAAGCCCATTTTTTTGGTAACTTAAAAACAATAATATGGAAAAATAGAATCCAAGAGTGTTATAGTTTAACATATAAACTTTCTTTCAATGCCTCTTTTCAGTTTGCATTTCCACTTCAGAATTTACTATAAAGTAACAAGTAATCACTGTTGACACTGGAAAGCTGGGGCACTTGGGGCAGAGGCAGGCAGATGTCTGTGAGTTCAAAGCTGAACCAGTCAGGGCCACACAGTGAAACCCTTTCTTTAAATACACATACAACTGACACTGGTAAAAAGATAGACACATCAATCAGTAAGACTGAGCTGAAGAGTTCAGAAATAAATCTTTACATTTATACTGTGAATACTCAGTAGTGAAGCCAAGACAATTTAATGAAGAAAGAGGAAGCCTCCAGAAACTACTAGAATGAGTTGATATCTGCATACAAAACAAAATTGTGCTCTTTCATACATGGCTCAGTTTCCCTCTCTTCTCCTTTTAATGTATTTTCTTTATTGTTTAAATTTCATGGTTGGTTATGATATAACAAGCGAACATTCTTTCTGGTCTTGTCTCTTTGGTATTCTAAAGGTTTCTCCTATATCTGGACTAACATTTCTTTGCTAAAATTTGGAAAGTTTTTCTGCCATGATCTTGTTGAAAATATTTTCTATGCCCTCAGAATGAAATTCTTTGCCTTTTCTATGTCTATGACCTTAGATTTGTTGCTCTTCCTATTTTCTAATCCATATATCTTGGGAAAAGCTAGGCAGTTGTAAATTGTGTAATGTGGCAACTCTGGAAATCAGAGTTGTCCCACCTCAGAGTTTGTTGTGCATTTTTAATGTTTTGTTGTAATTATGTTTCATTTGATTTGGTTTGGGGTCTGTTTGTTTGTTTGTTTGTTTGTTTTGAAATAGGGTTTCTCCATGTAGCCCTGGCTGTCCTGGAACTCACTTTGTAGACCAGGCTGGCCTCAAACTCAAGAGATTCACCTGTGTCTACCTCCTGAGTACTAGGATTACAGGCATTCACCATCATGCCTGGCTGTAATTATTGTTCTTTGTTTACATTAATTCAGGAATAATTTCTATATTCTAGATTGTTTGTATCCACCGATGTTTCCAATCACTAAGTGATCATGTAACAATTAGACAAGATGTTCTTAAATGCTCAAAATCAATAAATCTCTGTACTTTACTAAAGGCCTCTTATATCCTGGGGCTCACCTTTAATATGCCAGCATCTTACAATTCTCTTTGCAGCTCTGTTTGTACAGAACCTTAATGTTCAGTCAGAGATGGGAGATTTTTAGCTTCTCAGGTCTTTTCTGGCAATATGAGCAGCCCAGCATATGTGTGGCCCTCTAGAATCCAAGGAATATACCAAATCTTTTCACAGGTCCCTATAGATATCTCATTCTTCAGAATTTCCTTGAAGCTTTTTGCCAGATCTCTTTTTGTCCCAACTACTGTGAATGTATCATGTATCTAGAATGTTAAATTATATGTCTGGCTTTTGTTTTTAACAGATGTCCTGTTCAAAAACTAGATGAGCTCTGGATTACATTGAATAAAGACAAGCCCTGGCAGTAGGCTTATGCAAAGAACTACTGAATTTGCCAAGTCAACTAGCAATTCTCTAGAGAATGGGCTTTTAGGGGGCTCTAGAACTATTTATCCAGTATCTGCTAGGCTTTTGGTGTTTTGTAGCTGCTATGGTTCTGTAGTTGAGTGTTGAAGTAATAGAGAAGACGCAAATAGGGACAAATGAAACGGAACAAGATTCAGTGTGTCCTGTCATACACCCACTTCCTTACCAAACGCTTTACCCTTGTTTGCTTTTTGTTGCTGTGGTAAAATATTGACCAACACCAACTTGGGAGAGGACAGGGTTTATTTAGCTTATAGGTTACAGTTCATCACCAAGGGAAGCCAAAGCAGGAACTAGAGGCAGGAGCTAAAGCAGAGACCCTGGAAAGATGCTGTTTAATGACTTACTTTGCATGGCTTGCTAAGACCTCCATCTAGAGGTGGCACCTCCCAAAATTGCATAGTCCTCTCTCACATCATCAAACATTAATCAAAAAAAAAAAAAAAAAGCCTACAGGCCAATCTGATCAAAGCAATTCTTCAGTCAAGGTTCTTTCTTCCTAGCTGAGTCTGCTCAAGTTGGTAAAAATAGCCAGCACATTCTCCTTGAGTTATATTATATTGAATTGTTAAATCAGTCTTAGCCACTTCATTATTTTCATGGACATGGATTTATTAGAGGGTTTGTTATTTTTACTTTCTCTTGTTTTGGGGTTTTGTTTTTGGGTGGTATTGGGAATTGAACTCAGCCTGTTGGGTACACTATACCTTCTACTATTAATCTTCAGGAATTCCTGCTGAAGATTTTCTGTGTGTTCAGAAACCTAATGAAGATGAGTGTCTTCCCTCGAGACTGGATGGTGATGAGACTGTTGACAAGCAAGTGAGTAAGGAAAACTCTGTACTGGCATTTGCAAGTTCTACTCAAGCAGGGGGGTAATATATATGTGTGTGTGTATATATATATATATGTATATGTATATATATGTATGTATGTATGTATGTATGTATGTATGTGAGTAGGAGGAAGAATAAGACCAAGACTTGGAAAAGAGAGGAGTTGACAAATAGAAAATTTTTTTGGAGTTACAATCCACAGGATTTGGCCACTGGCCATAAGGCAGTGAAAGGAAAGAATCCAAGATAATTCAAAAAGCAGAGTCTATAGTACTGAGGATAGAAGAGGATATGTTAAAGATGGGATATACAAGAGCCTTTAGCCTCTGTTGCTCTGCAGCTTTAGACAGAGCTCCATCTTGCTTTGAGTTGTATTATCTACCAGACAGTACTTGCCTTGTGGAATTAGTGCTAACTAGCCCCTAAGCCCTGGCTGCAAAGCTTTGGCCACTTCTAAGTATAGAGATGAAATGTCTGCTCTGTTCATGTTTCCAGCCTGTGCTTCGTCTTGGCAAACTAAACAAGTGATACAGGTAGAAACACATTGTTCATTTGATCTCATGTCAAATAGATGAAATAGATTGTGTGATCTGTCCTCATTAGCCTACTGCCACCTCTCACTGATCTCCTTTTATGTTAGCATTGTATAGAATGAAGTCAAATTATTTATATTAGGTATATTAACAGGGCAATGTGATTGTTTTTCATGTTGAACTCTTTATGGGCCCTTTTTTTTTTAAAAACCTGCACATGTTTTGTCCAGAACAAAAGAATGATAGGAAGTTGCATAAATATTTCCTCAAGTACTCGGACTTTTGTCTAGATCTTTCATGTGCCTGTCTCCGAGTTCCACTTGGAAAACTTGAGATTTTCTAGCCTTAGATACAGGAATGGCATCTCATCTTTGACCCTGGCCCTTGTCGACCCTGCTCTGCTGGAACACTGGTCTCTTCTATGGACTACTTTTGCTGTTCTCTTCTTCTATACAAAGACGCTGATGGCTACTCTTCTTTTCTTTTTATTGAAAATAGATTATTTTTTCATATAATGTATCCCGATTACAGCTTCCTCTCTCTCTACTCCTCTCAGTTCCTCCTCAGTTACCCTCCCATCAGGATCTATTTCCTTTCTGTCTCTTATTAGAAAAGAATAGGCTTCTAGGGGATGATAATAATAAGATATAACAGAGTAAAATTTAACAAGATAAAACAAAATTGTCACATTAGAGTTAGATAAATGTGAAAAATGGAAGAAAGCCAACAGAAGAAACAGAGCCCAAGAGAAGGCACAAACTCAAGCATCTCATTAAGAATACCAAACTGGAAGCCATGATATACATGCAGAGGATCTGGTGCAGACCCGTGCAGGCCCTGTGCTTGCTGCCTTGGTTTCTGTGAGTTCACATGAGCTTTGATAGTGTTGACTTCGAGGCTTTGTTTCCCTGGTGTACCCTTTACCATCATGCTCTTACACTTTCTGCCTATCATACCTGCTAGGGCAGGTGGCCACTCTTAAGCATAGTTCCTTTGCCGCATAGCAAAGGCCCTCTGTAATAAGACCCTTAACTATGCATCACAGTTTCCTTCCTTTAGACTTAAACTCACATTCTTATATTTAGCAGAATAGCTTCCTATTATCCCTTATGTGTGCTAGGCAGAGATTAAAAGTGATATTCGAGCTCAAAGGCTGAAGTCAGATGAAAACAGTACATGAAATTTTATTTTTATAAATAGTAAAAAAGAAAACAGTACATGACAAAAGGAAATATTTAATCAGTATAAATTCCTGTTATCTGGTAAAATAATAAAATTATGCTATAACTCCTATAAAGTGACCATAATCTGTATTGTTATCCATAGATCCTCAGAATACTAGAAATTACTTTTTGAGCTAGAATAAATCCTAAAGAGCACAGAGCTTAGAGAGTAGAGTTATCAGTGACCCACTGACAGTTTTTGCTCTCTTACTACTGTTGGGCATTTTCTAAAACTGGTTTTCTGTGGTGCCATTTTCTTTCCTTAAAGCCATATCTTATATAAGAGCAAATTGACTTCCAGAATTTTGCCTATAGGAAGACAGCTGATGCTGGGCTGTATGCCACAGCTGGTCTTTTAATTCTACAAATGCCTTGTCTCCTCACTGCAGCATTATAGTCACGACTGTCCAGTACCTGTCCTCTGCACTGCACAAGAATTTCACAGAGACAGACTTTGACTTCAAGGTAGGAGCGCCTAAAGACTATTGCTGTCACAGTACTAGCACATCGAATTCCACACTCACCCCTTTTTGCTTTAATATATACATAGTATTGTAGATTCCAAGACTGGTGGTTATTATAGATATGACCTGAGAGCTGCCTTGGTGAAAGTGTTGGGAGGCAGGCATCTTTGAAGATTCTGGCTGTTGGCTTCAGAAGGAATCAAGAAAGCAAAACTGGGGAAAGGCCTATTTCTGAAGATAGTTAAAAGGGGGGAAATCTTAAGAATTTGAGATTATAAAAATGGACTCTCTGCTATATGCATATACTTAGTAACTTTCCCTGCAAGGTTAAGGACTTAGGCAATCACATGATCTTTTTCTGTCTCTCTAGGTGTGGAATTCTTATTTTAGCCTGGCAGTTCTGTTCATAAACCAGCCAAGCCTTCAGCTAGAAATCATTACTTCAGCCAAGAGGAAGAAGATTCTAGATAAGTAAGACAGATGTCTTCTCTTCATCTCTCTACCACTTGCCCAGATGGGAGTATTTTTCTGTGACAGACTCTTTCAGAAGTCCACAAGTTTCCCACATGGCTAGTTTCCCAAGGAGCCAAGTATTAAATGTTCAGTCAATAACCCACTGGCTTAGCATTTTGAGAGCATTAGAAATAACAGTGCTGATGTACTTCCCTCACTAGATTTTCAGATCTGTCTCACTGAACCTCCCTCCGCTAACAGTTACTATTTTCAGGTATGGGGACATGCGTGTGATGATGGCCTATGAACTGTTCAGCATGTGGCAGAATCTGGGTAGGTCTTTCCTACTGATCCTTCCCTTTCATATACCGCATATGTAAATAAAAAATACAAGTGCTAACAATTCTCCAAAGCCTTCTGGGTATCAGTTCAGCCCCCAGAGAGCCTCCTGTCGCTTTACTGTAACACTCGAGTTGAACGGTGTAGAGTAACATATGTTCATAAAGCCCTCCCTTGGCTAAGACGAATGTAGTGTGACATGTGCACTCCATTTTGATAACTGAAGTTAGGAGACTATGAGGAAGGCTCAGTAGTTTTTCCAGTTTGGGAATCCATGTTGTAAGAGCCTCTGCACTATTTCATGTCCCTGTCTAAATGTTACAGGCTCAGAAGTGTAAATCACACAGACACCACAAAAACAGGACGAATATTGATTTTAATAAAGATGAAATAAACTTTGTACCTCAGGTATTTATGTGTCCACATCACGTATCGAATACCACTCATATGAAAGATTAGAGTTACAAGCCTTGAGGAGAGTGATACTAGCTTTTTCTTTAACCATCTCTAATAGATGCTGCTTTGAATCTAAAGTGGTCACATTGGTGTTTTTGGTAGTCTTTCAGTTGCCTAGATGACTCGCTAGGCTACCTGGGATTCTGGAAAGATATGAGTCTTCTTTGAGGAAGAGATAAAAAAATAGTTATATTTCCAATGAAGTGTGATTTAAGCTAAGCTTGTACAGCTTAAGCCATAGGAATGAGGTTCATAGAATCTTGAAGTTTCCTATGATCCATTCTTACTTTGATCTAGAGATGAAAAGGAAGGTATAAGGCAGCAATAGGGGGCCACTGAGGAAGTGGCTCAGCAGCTAAAAGCACTTACTCCTCTTTTGGAGGACCTTGGTTCCATTCCAGCACCTGCATGGTGACTTTACAACCATCCATAACTTCATTTCCAGGGGATCTGGCCTCTTCTGGCTTCTACTGGCACTAGGCATGTACATGGTGCACTTAATATGCATGCATGCAATACACCCATGCACATAAAAAATAAAAAATATGAGAGAGAGAGAGAAAGAGAGAGAGAGAGAGAGAGAGAGAGAGAGAGAGAGAGAACAATAGGATTTTTCATCCCTTAGTAGAGATACATTTTCCTAAAGAGGTCTTCTATATCACTTTTACTGCTAGCCCACAACAGAAATTGAATATATATTTTAACATTGAACTTGACTTTGAAATTCTTAGGAACACAAACTGACAGCTTTATCAGGTATCAAGATCAGGATATGCAGAATGAGCCTCAGAACTAACATTTGCTTCTTAGATAGGCTTTCAAAACAAAAGAAATAATAATATAAAAAGAGAGAGAGAGAGAGAGAGAGATTAGCTTGAGTTTAATCCCCAATACTGCCAGTTTTTTAAAAAGTATTAGATTTACCTTTTAAAACCATTCATTCAATAGCCAGGCAGTGGTGGCGCATGCCTTTAATCGCAGCACTTGGGAGGCAGAGGCAGGTGGATTTCTGAGTTCGAGGCCAGCCTGGTCTACAGAGTGAGTTCTACACAGAGAAACCCTGTCTTGAAAAACAAAAAAACAAAAAACAAAACCATTCATTCCTTTTGAATGAAGTAACAGTCTGTCTCTGGTTCCCTAAAATGAACTTGACTGTAGCAGTCACTTTACATGCAAACAGTTCCTCTTTGTAGTCTCTGGAGGACTGAAAGCAGGCATCTGAAGTGGGTTCTTTCTGTCATACCACTGCTAAGAATAGTCCCCAGGAGTGGCCCTAGGCTCTAGGAATACTACCTAGAGAGGAGGAGGCCAATCAGCAGAAGAGCTGTATCACTCACTTCCCATAGGATGACTCCATAAAGGAAATTGGGGGAGAGGTGAGGAGATCTGTCGAGAGTGAATGTATCCCAACCTTAAGAATACAGTGTGAGTGGCTGGAGAGATGGCTTAGCAGTGAAAAGCACTGGCTGCTCTTCCAGGGGTCCTGGGTTCACTTCCCAGCAACCACATGGTAGCTCACAGCTGTTTTTAATTCCACTTCCAGGACATCTGATACCCTCATACACATACATGCAAGCAAAACACCAATGCACATAAAATAAAAATCAGTAACTGGTTTTAAAAAAAAAGAATATAATATAAGTAACAGGGATGGGGGGATAGTATTGTGGTAATTATTTAAAAACGGCCTCCGGTCAAGCCGACTATCTAAGCTGCAGCAGCTCTGCCTAGCCTAGCCGCCATGTTTCTCGGCAGCCTGAGGCCATGTGCACGCTGCAACTAGAACCGGCCCGCCAGAAACACCAGCCCTGCCACCCACTAGATGCCAGTGTGAGAGATGGCTCTGCCAATCTTCCACGCTGTCTCCGCAAGACAGGGCATTGCCTAGACCATTCTTCCATCCATGTGGCCCAGTAAGAGAATGAGGCTCTAATTTTTATAGATTAATCAAAGGCTTTATATGTTTGATAATGATTAATAACAAGATGCCCATACAAAGAGAGTTGTATCCCAATTAGCTAACCTAACCCCACGAGTGCTCTCCATACCTGTGTGGTTCTCCATCCTCCTACATCTCTGCCCTCTCTAGCTCCTTCTCTTCCTTTTTTCTCTTCCTCTCCCAACTCCTCCTCTTCCTCTCCTTACTCCTCCCACCTTAGCTCCTCCTATAGGATAGGAGAGTACAAAGAGATTCTAGGTCTTGAAGCCAGCCTATGAGGGTGAAGCTATGCAGTTAGCTCTTAGTAGCTTAGGTCGAGAGTTGTTGGCATACATGAATGTATGCCTTTAAGAGATCTGTGGACTTCAGACATTTGGTAGCTTAAGCTTTACTTCACTGGAGGTTTGTTATGTTTAAACAGAAACGTACATATTTCCTTACTAAACAAAAGCTTTAGGGAGATGTCTAAACTTGTAGTGCTTACTCACCTGGAGAAATCAGACTCTGTTTCCTTGCTCTGAAGGTTTCCAAGTAGTTAAAAACACTTCACAGGAAGTTTTTTGAAACATCAGTTTTGTGCCTTTTGAACATTTGTTCTAAATTTACTAGGCCAGTCAATTTAAAACTCTAAAAAGATGAGGGAGTGGGCTGGCAGAATGGCTTTGTACTTAATAGCACTGACTGCTCTTCAAAGGACCCAGGTTTGATTTCCAGCACCAATATGGTGGTTCATAACGATCTGTAACACCATTTTCAGGAGATCAGAGGCCCTCTTCTGGCACCTGATACGAGGTAGTATTATCTGGTACCAGGCACTCACATGGTACACAGACATGCATGCAGGCCAAACACCCATACACATAAAATGATACATGTTTAAAAAAAGATTTTAAAGTATAATAAAATAAAAAAATTAAAGGCAGGAGTATCTAAAAAAAAAAAAAAAAAACAACAGAGAATAAATTATCTTTTACACTTGAAAGCTTCCAGTATAAATTAGCAATTGAAAGCCTAGTAGTGGTGGTGCACACCTTTAATTCCAGCACTTGGGAGGCAGAAGCAGGTGGATTTCTGAGTTCAAGGCCAGCCTGGTCTACAGAGTGAGTTCCAGGACAGCCAGGGCTACAGAGAAACCCTGTCTCGAAAAAAACAAACAAACAAACAAACAAACAAACAAAAAATAGTGGGGTTTGGCTCTTTCAGTGCTAAGAAATTCAGTTCTATCTCAGGACCTCATACATGTTAGGCAAACACTGTGCCACAGAGTTTACTATAGCTCCCTAGAACTACTATAGATCCCCAGAACTACTACAGATTGTAACATATGCTTGGCCCCACTTGTGAATCTTTTATGTAAAGAACAAAGCAGTAATGAACTAATAGTTGTTGGGTTTTATTGTTCAGGTGAACATAAGATCCACTTTATTCCGGGAATGATTGGCCCTTTTCTGGGTGTGACACTGGTCCCACAGCCAGAAGTTCGGAATATCATGATTCCTATCTTTCATGACATGATGGACTGGGAACAGAGGAAAAATGGCAACTTCAAGCAGGTAAAGTCATAACTCTCAGTGTTTGGTGTGCTCGCCTCTGAAATGAACCTATTCACATCAGGCAGATAGTCTAGATGGTAGGCCATGGTTCTGGTAGGAACATTAACCATCTTAAATCCTGTTTTAGAGTTTTTGTATGACTTGCTAGCTAAAACATGCAAATTTTCAAGTTTCAAGTTCAAGACCAGATCCTGGCATTCAAGAAATTGAGGAAAGAGGATGGCCATGAGTTTGAGGCCATCCAGAGCTACATACAAATACTAAAGCCTGTACAGCATAGCAGAACCTTATTTCAAAGACAAATAAGCAAACAGAAGGATTAGAGGAAAGGGATAAACATGCTTAAAAACTTTCTGACGAAGAAAAGAGTGACTGAGACTGAGCTTTCCCAGTTTCAGAAAGAGTCCAGACAGCATGTTGTCTTTCCTCTCCTATATGGCCCAGGAATCTCTAAGGCTGGAACCAGACTACATGACTTTACTTTCAGAGTAACCCAGGACTTCATAAGCTGTCCTCTTGTTCTTTGCCACCATGGCTAGCCAAAATCACATCCACAGTCAAGAACAGAGAAAACTGAGTGCATGGGTGCTCAGACCTCAGCCAACTTTCTCTCTTCTCTTAAAAGTCCTGTTCCTCAAAGGAACTATTTTAGGGCAGACTCTTTCCATACCAATTAAGGCACAGACTTACCCAGAGGCCAGCAATTTTTCATGGAGAACAGGCTATGTGTCAAGTTAACATTAAAACTAACGATCATGTTTCAAAATTGCCTTTAGGAAGTAGATTTTAAATGTTCTAGCCCCACCCCCGAAAGGGTAAATAAGTAACATATATGTTAATCTTATTTAGTCATTTCATGGTACGTCTATCAAAATATCACCCTGGGGCTAGAGAGATGACTCAGCAATTAAGAGCACTGGCTGCTCTTTCAGATGGCCTGAGTTCCCAGCACCCACATGGTGGCTCCCAACCATCTATAGGTTCAGTTCCAGGAGATCCAGCACCTTTCTAGCCCTTGTAGGCACCTGACATGCATATGCTATACATACATGCTAACAAAGTAATGTAAAATAAAAATAAATCTTAAAAACAAAATGAAAGTCATCTGTACTCCATTCATATATACAACTATGATTTGTTAGTTTAAAATTTTTAAATCAGTGAATCATGTTTTTGTGAATCTTGGACATTCCAGCAAACTGAGTCATTTTTGGTAAGTTTCTGTTGCTCTGATAAAACATTGACCAAAACTTATTTGGGAAAGGGCTTCTTTGTCTTACAGATCTCAGTCACAGTCGTTGTTGAGGTAGGGTAGGAAAGGTACAGCAAGAAGGAGCAAAGACAGAAACCATGGAGAGAAGCTGCTTCCTGGCTGGCATGTTTCTACGTTCATATTCAGCTGACTTTCTTATACCTCCCAGGACACCTGCCTGGGAGTGGCACTGCCCTCAGTGATTATGCCCTCCCTCGTCAATCCACAGTCAAGAAGTACCACATAGACATGCCTACAGGCCAAGCTAAGGGGAACATTTTCTCAATTTTCAATTCAGTTTCCCTCTTCCTGAGTAACTATAGTTAGTGTCAAGTTGACAAAAAAGTAACCAGTACATAAATAAACTTTGTCATGCTTAGTTTTAAACACACATACACACACACACATACACACACACACACATATTTCTGTGCTTCCCTCTGCTGTCTCATTTTTAAGTGGTCTGTTCTTTTAATCCCAGGCTTCTACTTTCTAGCCTCTCATCATCTTGGTCTGCTATGTGTTCTTTAATGTTTTTATCACACTTCCATACTTATGTGTTTGTACATGTGTATGGTAGGCATGATAGTGCCTGTTAAAGGATTAACTTACAGGACTTTCCTCCTTCTATCCTTCAGGTCCCAGGGTCAAACTCAAGTTGTCAGGCTTGGTGGCAAACACCTTTCCCCATTGGGCCATCTCCCTGGCACTCTGTTGTATATTACATGATTATTGAAAATGCCTCATTAAAGGATACCTGTACTGTTTAAGTCACTAAAATTCAAGGAATTTATTTTATCTTAATTCTGTTTTTCACAACTTTGGTGTTAACTACTTTCCTCCTTTTGCTATCTGCACAGATATATTTTTCCTGGTTATAAAACAGTATTTAATGTACAGGGAAAAAATGTAAATGAGATGTAACTAAAAAGTAAAAACCTTATTCCTAGAATACTGATAATTGAAGTTTATATCTTTTTTAGACTTTTCCCAAATACATAGACTTCTGTCTTTAAAAACAGAGTGGTTGAAGCCGGGCGTGGGTGGCACACGCCTTTAATCCCAGCACTTGGGAGGCAGAGACAGGCGGATTTCTGAGTTCGAGGCCAGCCTGGTCTACAGAGTGAGTTCCAGGACAGCCAGGGCTACACAGAGAAACCCTGTCTCGAAAAACCAAAAAAAAAAAAAAAAAAAAAAACAGAGTGGTTGGATATACTGCTCTGTAATCTCCAGTTTGGGTACTAAACTTGTCATGACTCTTTCTTTGTGGCATTTACTGCTCCTCTGTACTACACTATGCCTGCAAGAGTCCTTCCACTGTATGATTAGACTATTATGTATTTAGTCAAGTTCTTACCAATTTAGGTTCATTTAAAATTTTTACTCTTAATATCATCAAAACCATCCATTCCTATTTTGTGTGTGTGAATATGTGTGAGGGCATATCATCTGGGTGCATGTGCATGTGGGAGCCAGTGATCAACTTCAAATGTGATTCCTCAGGAGCTATGTACCTTGATTGGTTGGTTGGTTGGTTGGTTGGTTGATTGATTGATTGATTGGAGACAGGACAGAAAATCTCACCCAGAGCTCACTGAATAGTGTAACCTGGCCCAGCCAGCAAGCCTCAGTGACTGTACGTGTTCCCATCCTAGCTTTCTTATGTAGTTGTTAGACGGATCTAAGATCCTCTCACTTGCACATCAAGCACTTCAGCACTTGGTGTATCAACCTCTCCTCCCTTATTTTCTTAGGTAGATTTCTCAACCTATAACCACTGTGTCACATAGTGTTTCAGCTGCTGTCTATTGCTGCACTAAAGACATTGGCCAAAAGCATCTTGGAGAGAAAGAGTGGTTTTGACTTATGCATTCCAGTCACGGTCCATCACTGAAGGAGGCCAAGGCAGGAACTCAGTGAAGCAAGGCAAGAACCTGAAAGCAGGACTGAATCAGGGACCATGGAAGGATGCTGCTTAGTAGCCTTCTCAGGACTTGCTTGATTTGCTTTCTTGTGCATCCTGGGATCTACCTGCTCAGGGGTGGCAATGCCTATAGTGAGCTTTTCCATTTCAATCTTAATCAAGAAAATGCCCCCAAAGATTTGTCTACAGACCAATCTGATATAGGCATTTTCTCCGTTAAGGTTCCACCTTTCCAGATGATTCTAGCTTGTGTCAAGTTGACAGAAATCTAACCAGCACCAGAAGTAAAGCCTTCATTTTTTTTTTAAAGATTTATTTATTTATTATATGTAAGTGCACTGTAGCCGTCTTCAGACACATGAAGGTATATGAGGGCATCAGATCTCATTGTAGATGGTTGTGAGCCACCATGTGGTTGCTGGGATTTGAACTTATGACCTCTAGAAGAGGAATCAGTGCTCTTGACCGCTGAGCCATCTCACCAGCCCCAAAGCCTTCATTTTTATAGCACTGTTATTGAAACACTTGTGTGTTAAGATCTCAAGTCTTGGACTGCCGTTTCTGTATGAACTATATCTGAGCACTTGCCATGCTGACCTCAGTCTCCCTCACTGAATTATGGGTCCCCAGGAACCAGAATGGTTGTGCATTTTATTTCTCAGAACTCACTGTGGTACTTAGCACATGATGGCTTGTGAGGAAAACAAAACTAATATTGAGCATTTTGCAAAAGCCAGGGCATAATGACATGATAAAGGAATATTACCATGACAACTATTTCACAAATGAGGAAATTTGGAAGGTATATATTCAGAACTCCATAGCTGAATATGTCACAAGGTAAATGCTAAATGGATAGCAAGGTGTCAGTATCAGTTCTGCAAGGATAACAATGTCTCTAAATTCTTTTCTCACTTCTCTTTTGCCTGATAGAGAAGTTTTTTTTGGGGGGGGGTTCTTGGTTCTTTATTTATTTACATTTCAAATGTTATTTCCCTTCCCAGTTTCCCCTCTGAAAACCCCCTATCCAAACCTTACTGCCCCCTGCTTCTATGAGGGTGCTCTCGCACCCACCCACTCCTACCTCACTGCCCTAGCATTCCCCTACACTGGGACATCAAGCTTTCACAAGACCAAGGGTTTCCCCTCCCATTGATGCCAGATCATATGTGGCTGGAGCCATGGGGCTCTCCATGTGTACTCTTTGTTTGGTGGTTTAGTCCCTGGGAGCTCTGGGGGGGTCTGGTTGGTTGATATGATTGTTCTTCCTATGGGGTTGAGAACTCATTCAGCTCCTTCTGTCCTTTCTCTAACTCCTCCATTGGGGACCCCATGCTCAGTTCAATGGTTGGCTGCAAGCATCCGTATCTGTATCAGTAAGGCTCCAGCAGAGCCTCTCGAAACATCTATATCAGGCTCCTGTCAGCAAGCACTTCTTGCCATCAGCAATAGTGACTGGGTTTGGTGGCTGCATATGGGATGGATCCCCAGGTCGGGCAGTCTCTGGGTGGCTTTTCCTTCAGTCTCTGCTCCACAGTTTGTCCCTGTATTTCCTTTAGACAGGAGCAATTCTGAGTTAAAATTTTGAGATGGGTGGGTGGCTTCATCTCTCAACTGGAGGCCATACCTAACCTCTGAGTAATGGTCTCTACAGGCTCTCTCTCCCCTTTGTTGGGTAAGTCAGCTAATGTCATCCTCATTGGTCCTAGGAGCCTCTTGCTTTCCTGGCGTCTAGGACTAAGACAGTCAAGGCTACACAGAGAAACACTGTCTCAGGAAAAAAAATGTAGCCCAGTAGTTCACGTGTACTCCAGAGGATGACCTGACACTCATGGATATATGAACAGCACAAATTGAATTCAGTAGGTTATTTAATGGATGGACCCAGAAGCTATTAGGGAGCATAGGCAGGGAGCAAAATTCTATGTATATATGATATTCTCAGAGAATTAATAAAAATGCTGAATTTTAAAAAGAAACATTTAACAAAGGCTTCTCTCTTTTCTCTGATGGAATCCTCATCTGTAGCTCTTAGATAGGAAATGGTTATCCGAAACATTTACATACTTAAACTAAAACCAGAATTAAAACCCTTCCTAAGCCAGGGAAGCAGATTTATTTTTCTTTTTTTTTTTTTTATTGATAATAGATTTTCACCCACATATTGTATCCTGATTACATTTTCTCCGTTTAGATCCATTCCTTTCATGTCTCTCATTTAAAAAGAACAGGCTCCTAAGGGATACAAATAAACTATAATAAGGTAAAACAAAAACCAACACATTGGAGTTGGACCAAACAACAGACAGAGGGAAACAATCCCAAGAGACAAGAATCAGAGACTCACTCGTCTGCACACTCAGGAATCCCGTTAAAACACGAAACTGGAAGGCATAATATATATGCAGAGAACATGGGTACAGACACATGCAGGCCCTGTGCATGCTGCCTAGGGTCTCTGTGAATTCGTATATGCTTTAATCATGTTGACTGATTTAGAGGGTCTTGTTTTCTTGATGTCCTCCAACTCCCTTTGGCTCTTACACTCTTCCAAAAGTTCCCTGGCCGGGCAGTGGTGGTACACACCTTTAATCCCAGCACTTGGGAGGCAGAGGCAGGCAGATTTCTGAGTTTCAGGTCAGCCTGGTCTACAGAATGAGTTTCAGGACAGCCAGGGCTACAGAGAAACCCTGTCTCGAAAAACAAAAAGACAAAAAACAAAAACAACAAAAAAGTTCCCTGCTCCTAAGGGGAGGGATTTGATAGAAACATCCCATTTAGGGCTGAGTGTTCAAAGATCTCTCCTCACAGCATAATGTCTGGCAGTAGGTCTCTGTATATACTTGTTCCCACCTGTAGGAGAAAGCTTCTCTGATGATGGCTGAGCAAAGCACCACCTCTCCATAAGTATATCAGAATGTCATTAGGAGTCATTTTATTACTGTATTATTTGCTTGCTTGCTTGCCTGCTTGCTTGCTTGCCTGCTTGCTTGCTTGCTTGCTTTTTAGAACAGGTGTACTTGGTTTTACTTTAGGTCCCTAGGCTATCTAGTCTCTGGTTCGGAAAACAAAGTTTTTTAATGCTATAGGTGAGATTTAATGCTATAGGTGTGTTTGCTGTAATTTTCTTGCAACTATATGATAAAGTATAAAAAGCAGTTTTCGATGATCCTCACACAGCCACAAGACTGGAGAATTTTCCTTCTCTGTCTGTGTTCATTTGCACTCATGAACTCTGTTTCCTTCTAGGTGGAGGCTGAGCTGATTGATAAGCTGGACAGCATGGTATCAGAAGGGAAAGGTGATGAGAGCTACAGGGAACTCTTCGGCCTGCTGTAAGCTGCTCCTTCCCCAGATGCCCCATGTTGGGAGGAGGGGTGATATGGGCAAGTGGAGACTAAAGCTAAAGCCTGCACTGGGCAGGCTTTAGGGGTTGGGTACCAAGAGAGACCTGATTGACTTTGGTAGTAGCAGTATTCAGTTTCTATCAATAAAAAAGCATGTACTCTTAGGGGTTGTCATGGCTGACTGAAAATGTACAAAGAAATGATAATTCAGTTCCTAGGTTTGCAATAGGAAGTCACTGTATGTCTTCATAACATTCCCTGAATCATGTTGGACAAATAGCCCATGAGGACTTATTTATTTAATAAGTCTGGCATTTCTAGGAGGTAAAGTATGGATTCTTTTTTAGGAAACATTGTAGCTTGATAAACACTACAACAGGTTCTTGAATAAACCACACAGACTCTCTAGGCTATTTTTCAGTTAATAAATGATATGACTATGCTGAATGATAGTTCCCCAAGACCTATTATTTTAATTATTTCTTTTTAAGTTGATAAAGGCCACCAGACCTCATGAGACAGTCAATTAGAATTTCGCAGTGTATAAAATATATTAATATTTTATTTGGTAAGGTTATGAGGGACTTTTTAATATTAGCAGGTATTATAAAAGTACCATTAGCTATTTCAAACTCAATCATAGAAAAGAGTACTTTTACTTGAAATATAATTGGGTCCATAACATAATTCCTGTATTTGCTTTATTAGTATATCAAAATAACAAATTTGACAAAATTATAACTATTGTCTATCAGTAATTTTTAAAAGTTAAACTTCAAAAATTTTAGAAGTTGACTTTCAGACTTCATGCCAACAATACATATGCAAGAGTTGCAGACTGGGGCTTATCCTCCCATTCCTAGAAGTGGTGAGACTGGCTCAAGGAAGTGCTAGCATGCCGTCAGTTAGCTGTCTGTAAAAGGCACCTCTGCTTGGAGGACCCACAGCTGCAGTTTCAGCAAGGGATGCTTTCTGGTACAGCATGTCTACTTTGTTCCTTAAGGAGTCACAGGAATTTTATTTAAAATTTATGACAGAATACATTCATCTTCTAATACTTCTCTAATAACAAAATGTTTCCAGTTATAGAAGACATTGAATTCTCTTTGTTGTCCACTAATAAATGACTTATTACAAAGGAAAAGGTATAAAAATAGGCTACAATTACTAGTTACCTATCCGGATTGTACTTGTAAGCCCTTTTAAAGTCAGTCTGAGACCTAAAACTACTGATACCATGGAGCATCATTTCATGGTTTTAATTTGAAGATGATTTTGTAGGTATGGGGAGAAATGAACAAAATATATGTAGATATAGAAAATATTCAGTTAAAGGGGTGAGGTAGTAAGCAGCATTTTCCAGTCTGTGTGCTCATAGAGCACCTCTCCCCAACGTCGAGGACAGTAAAGCTCCATAGGACAGTTGGAGAGTAGTAGTGTTCTAGTCCATATAATTAGAGGCCAGAGACTGTACTCGTCTTCTCTCTCTTTCAGCATGATCATAGAAACTCTCACTTTTTCTTAATCTTTGACACAGGTGTATGTTCTGTACATGGAGGCACTGAACATAGCAAAAAGCCTAACAGCTATCAAGCTATGAGTTTGAGACCCCAGTGTTTGTTCCCAATCCTGGGCCAGTCAACTCCAGATGACTCTTAGAAACTTAGAGAGCAAAATGCACTCATAAGGAATCATAAATAGAGGTGTATGGACTGAGCTCTAGACCTAAGCTCACTGCTAGAACAAGGAAAAGAGCAGCTCACAGCTCCAAGAAGGAGCACATGGGAGATCAGTGTATCTCGAAAGCCAAAAGCTGCCTCAAAGTGACAGAAGCATGGTGCTATAAGGGTTTTTTTAATGGCCTGAACATTAAGCTTTTGTCCTTGTTACATATTTTTTGGAAGCTTCTCATTACCGAGGTGATGGCAGAGTATAGCTCCTGAATTTACTCTCTGTCCCTCATACTGGGCTCCTTAGGCTTGTGGAAATCTTTGATTTATATGAAGAGATGGTTTTATATTTTTATTGAAAATGTCTCTGGGCAGTAGAAGCAGCCAGTTGGCAAAGCCAGACATATTCCACCATGGGCTCTTAACTCAGATGGTCCTTGAGATCAGGCCTTATTGTATATACCTCTTTCACCTCCACCTCAATGGACTCCTTAGGAACATACCCAGAGAAATGGGAGAGATGTTCATTTGTTGCTGCCAGCTCAATAATATCCTTGTCTTTGCTTTCTGCTGCATGGAGTAGAACCCAGCTGTTTGGGCCCTACCCCAGGTAAGACTACAGTGTGACAAGTCTCCTGTCTCCAGATATAGCACAGCCTCCACAGGCTCGTGAACTTCACTCTTGTCATCAGGGAAAGCTCATGAGTTTTGTTTGCTTCTCTTACCAACAGCCTTCTGGAGAAGGTTGAACAGGAAACATGGCGTGAGACTGGCATTTCCTTTGTTACCTCAGTCACCCGCCTCATGGAACGCCTTCTTGACTACAGGTATTTCTTTAGCTTGAAATTTCCATAGCCTCTCTTTTGGTAGAATATTTTCTTCTGCAAAGGCATTCACTTGGCCTTAAAACTGAGACCACAGTGGGGACTGGAAAATGGCTCAGCAATTGAGAATGCCTGCTGGTCTTGCAGAGAATGTGCTTTCAGTTCCCAGAATCCACATAGCAGCTCATAACCAGCTGTAACTCCTGGTCCAGGATATCCAGTGTTCCCTTCTGCCTTCTGTGGGTATCAGGCATACTCCTGATACACATATATACAGACAGGCAAAGCACTCAGACACATTAAAATGAATAAACCTTAAAGTAACAACTGCCAGGCATGATGGCATGTGCCTGTAACCCTTCTCAGGAAGCAGAGGCAGATGAATTTGTGAGTTTCAGGCCAACCTTGCCTACATTGGAGTTCCAGGCTAAGCAAGCCTATAGAGTGAGACCTTGTCTTTAAAAACAAGCAAACATTAAAAAACAAAACAAAGACAGGCATGGTGGTGCTTAGCTGTAATCACAGCACTGGGGAGGCCTAGGCTGAAAGACCATAAATTTGAAGCTGTCAGCCTATATAGCAAGACCATGTTTTAAAAACAAAAATTACTGTCTTAACATAGGAAGGACTGTTCTGGTTCCATTGGCTGTCATTAGGAATCATTTGATGACCAGTAACAATACCTTTTCACAGGTATTAGTTAGAGCTTCTTGGAATCTCCCTAAGACTGAAAGTCCCCAGAAGCCATCCCAGGGACATGCAGCCATAAGACTTTCCATCTAGAAAAGTCAGGGCTCATAGGAATAGACATAGCAAGGGGGAAGAGAAAAGCCATCTTTAGAACAAGTTGGGGAACAGCTGTGGCTCTTTAATGAAGACCTTCCTTGGCTATATGGGAGATAAACAAGGAAATGTCACCTGGTACCAAAATATGACCAAGGATAACTTTCATTTGCTTCTCCTGGGACTGGGGAAAAAAACCCTTTTTCTCTTGCCTATATTCTTTTGTTAAAATCTATTTCTGTCCCTTAATCCTAGCCATGGCAACAAATTAGAGGAAATGTTTTATGAACATTCTCTGTTATGTTTATCCTGAGAATTCATGTGGAATTAGAACTTTTTCATGAAAGCCTGCCTTTCCCGATTTCCCCTCCAAAAACCCTCTATCCCATCTGCCCCCCTGCTTCTATGAGGGTGCTTACCCACCCACTCCTGCCTCACCTTCTAGTCCTGTCATGACTGTTGTGTTCTGAAAATAACAAAATAACTACTGCACCCTTAATTATGTTCTCAGCAGGACTAGGATAGTCACTAAGGGTGTTTTCTGGAAGTCAGGACGATAAAGAAGTAAAACTGATCCCAAGCTGTAATGCTGCAAGATTTATTAACCCCTGGATCAAGAAATGACAGTGCTCAAGCTTCCTCTAGTTGCTTCTGAAGAGGAAAATAGGCCTTTCAGAAGACTCCAGTGTCTGTGCACTAACTTGACTGTGGAAATGGAATTGACATCCTGAACATACCTTTTTTTCTGTATCAAAACTATGTTTAAACAAGCTTCTGCCTATTTTTCTTAGGCCTTACACAATCAAAGCTGGTCTTCGTCAGCCCCTTTTATAGAAAAAGGCTTCCATTTTACATGTCAGATCCCAAGTCCCTCCTGTACCTGCCATCAGACAGAGAAGAAAAGTGGGCTAAAGCCCTATATTTTTCCTTTATTGCAGTATTTACTGAAGGTTGTTTATATTCACTGCTATCTTCCTGAAAGACTGAAAATAACATTCCTAAGCTTAAAGGCCTTCTTTTAACTGATTTCTTTCTGTCTTCTATAAACAAATGAAACTTACGGCCAGAACCAGTTTTATTTTCAGTGTGGTATCTTTAAAAACAAGTACACAGCCTTTCACATGTCTTCAGACATGAACTGATCTTTTCCCTGTGCCCTTCCAGTCCCCAGGGCTTGCATTCATGATTCTAGCCTCCAAGTCTTACTCCTTGTGAACATAGAAGAAAACATGGTAGTTCTACCCACTTAAAACAAATAATCTACCATGCTAATACTGTATTTGCCTCTAATCTCGTTTGCAGCCCTGAAAAGTTACTCTTGTTTGTTTTGCTTTGTTTTTTTTATTTTTTATTGATTGTTTATTTTTTCCTTCTTTTTTAAAATTTTTTCTCAAATCATAATTAATTCACACAGGGGTATAATCACAGAAAGGCGGGACATGGGGAAGGGAATGACAGTGGAGTGTGGGTGCTCAGGGGGAATACAGATATCTTCAGAACCGGGTGGGTGAAGGTTCAGGGGAGAAGTCACCATGACTATGCCTATGACTCGCTTGTCCCCATCTAAGCTGGTATTGTCTGCCAAGGCTACCTATTTACAAGGTCCATGACCACTCAGGCTTATAAATTTCCACAAAAGCTGCCCGTTGACATTAGCTTATAGCCATCTGTTTCAATGTTCTTCCACTGAGACCCAAGACTTGGTGTTAGTATACATGTATGGCAGGCCCACTGCTGATTTTAGGCCTATGGCTGATTTTAGGCCTACAGTGTGTAAGCAGGGCTGCCCCTGACATCTCCTCCCTTCTCTAAGTATAGAAGGGCTGTGGCAATTCTAAACTTGTGAAGGCGGGGATAGAGGCCTGACCTCCAGTATTTGAAGGGGACCTTGTAATGGCTCCAGTCCCCCTGTCATTGTCCAGTGAGGCATGAGGGCCATACCCGTCCAGATGTCTTTTTCCTGGAGAGGGGATACTTTTGACATCAACCCCTATGCAGTCAGGCTTGTCCCTCAGGGAACCCAGATAGATATTTTTATCTTTTATTGATATTCCCTTCCAGTGCTTAGCCTCGCAGCCTAAGCAAGAATTCAGATCGCCTGTCAGAGGGGTTTCTGGGTGGCCCCTCTCTGCTTGGTCTAGGGGCAGAAGTCTCCCTTTTTTAGGTTGGGTGGAGATGGGTTTTGGAAACACCTTGAATAAAGTAACAACCTCATCTTGAGTCTCGTGGTCCTCCATAGCTAACTTATGATAATGTATCTGAGTAGGTTTTGCTACCAAATTATTTGTCTGTTGTATCACAGAGTTAGTCTGCCTATTTGAGAGCCAGGGACCAGCAGAAAAAAGCAAAAAGAACCCAAATAATGGTCCCAAGATGGGAGGAAATAGGGTTGACAACCTTGGAGAGGCTGAAAACCAATTCTTGTACCAGCATTCATCTGTCTCTTTCTCTCTGATTTTTCTTAGGCTTCACTACCTATTTCATGCTCTCTTTAACCCTCCTTGTCTTGTCTATGTAAAGGCAACCTTCTTCTTTGAGGGTTGTACACAGTCAAGAGCTGTATACAGTCTTTTCTATTATACTAGAGTAAATCAAGTCCAAAAAGGATTTTTGCGATTTTAGGAGGTCTCTTCAGATGGCGAAACGAGGGATTTCTTCAGACTAGTGATGTCAATTTCTAGCTGCTTGATGTTCTTGTCAGTGGCCCTTCAAAGGTCTGAGTAGTATAAGTTTGGAGGCCAGCATCTGGATTAGAACTTTTAACCGCAGACATCACGGGTGATTCATTTTTACCTGGAAAGGAAAAAGAAGGGGATTCTCAGGGAGATTTCTCTTCCCTGGATGTAAATTGTTTTCATCGTATTTATGGTTGGGCCTGGCTTTGTGGGGGTATCTATTTTTTTCATTAATCATTTTGGTAGCCGGTTAGCTGTGCCTTCTGTGGTATCGGACAGGCATATCAGTCCTCAGCCCCATAAGGGAACTGGGTCTGGGTCATTCCCTTTAAGGGTAAGAAGGTCCTTCCCCATATCTGTGGCAAAGTTTTGTTGGTCTTGGTGGTGCCAGAGGCAGTCAGCAGCAGATTTGCCAAGAGCTTTCAGCTTTAGAGAGATAAAAATGAACAAGGCATGATGGAGAGTATTTCGGGGGGGGGGGGGATACCGTTCCCCCTCTTTTGTTTTTAAAGCCAATTTTTCAGAGTTCTTGTAAAATCAGGGCAGAAGCGCCAACAGTCACTCCTTCCACACTCAGAGAGTCATGAAGACCCTATTTAAGGATATATAAATCTATATTGATAATCTTTTGTCAAAGGACTGTTATAGCACCACCAACAACTAATCAGAGTATATAATATATCAATTAGTAATAGCTTCTTCTACTTTTTGTGAGATTACCTCTCTTTTGTCAATTAATTGTTGAGGAAAATTAGGGTTTACGTCTCTCTTGAGAATATTGAACAGAGACTTAAATTCTTTTATGGAGACCTTAAAATAGGATCTTAGCCAATTAGCAACTCCCAGAAACTTTTGAAAATAATTTAAAATAAGTAAACTCTCTCCCTCTCTCTTTTTTTTAGATCCTTTATCTCTGTGGTTTTTTTATTGGATATTATACGAATTTACCTTTCAATGTTATCTCCTCTCCCATTCTCCCCCAAAACCCCTTATCCCATACCCCTTCCTCCTAATTTTTGTGAGGGTGTGCTCCAAACATTCTCCCAGTCCCATCTCCCTGCTCTCGAATTCCCACACAGTAGAGGATCCAAACTTTCTGGGACCATGGCCCTCCACTTTCACTGAAGTCTAACAAGGTCACCCTCAATTCCCTATACAGGTGCATGAGTCTCTCCCTTTGTGCTCTCTGGCTGGCGGTTTAGACTTTGGGAGCTCTGGTTGAAACTTTTGATACTCCTTCTAGAAAGGACCAAAGCATCCACACTTTGGTCTTCCTTCTTCTATGTGAGTTTTATGTGGTCTATACATAGTTTCTTAGAAATTGTGAGTGTTTGGGCTAATATCCACTTATAAGTGAGTGCATAACATGTATGTTCTTTTGAGACTGGGTCACTTCACTCAAGATGATATTTTCCAGCTCCATCCATTTGCCTAGGAATTTCATGAACTCATTGTTTTTAATAGCTGAGTAGTACTCCATTGTATAAATATACCACATTTTCTGCATCCATTCTTCTGTTGAAGGGCATCTGGGTTCTTTCCAACTTCTGGCTATTATAAATAAGGCTGCTCTGAACATGGTGGAGCATGTGTCCCTGTTGTATGTTGAAACGTCTTTTGGGTATATGCCCAGGAGTGGTATAGCTGCGTCCTCAGGTAACACTATGTTCAATTTTCTGAGATACCACCAGACTGCCTTCCATAGTGGTTGTACCAGTTTACAATCCCACCAACAGTGGAGGAGTGTTCTTCTTTCACCACACCCTCGCCAACATGTGCTGTCACCTATGTTTTTGATCTTAGCCATTCTGACTGGTGTGAGGTGGAATCTCAGTGTTGTTTTCATTTGCATTTCCCTGATGACTAGGGATGCTGAACACTTCTTTAGGTGCTTCTCAACCATTCGAGCTTCCTCAGTTGAGAATTCTTTGTTTGGCTCTGTGCTCCACTTTTTAATAGGGTTCTTTGATTGTCTAGAGTCTAATTTCTTCAGTTCTTTGTATACCTTGGATATTAGCCCTTTATCGGATGTAGGGTTAGTGAAGATCTTTTCCCAATCTGGTTGCTGCTTTGTCCTATTGACTGTGTCCTTTGCTTTACAGAAGCTTTGCAGCTTTATGAGGTCCTGTTTGTCAATTCTTGGTCTTAGAGCACAGGCCATTGGTGTTCTGTTCAGGAACTTTTTTCCTGTGCCTATGTGTTCCAGGCTTTTTCCCAGTTTCTCTTCTATTAGTTTCAGTGTGGCTGGTTTTAGGTGGAGGTCCTTAATCCACTTGGAATTGAACTTTGTACAAGGAGATAAGTATGGATCAATTTGCATTTTTCTACACGCTGACCACCAGTTGGACCAGCACCATTTGTTGAAAATACTATCTTTTTTCCACTCGATGGTTTTAGCCCCTTTGTCAAAGATCAAGTGACCATAGGTGTGGGGGTTCATTTCTGGGTCTTCTATTCTATTCCACTGATCCTCCTGCCTGTCTCTGTTCCAATAACATGCAGTTTTTATCACTATTGCTTTGTAGTACAACTTGAAGTCGAGGATGGTGATTCCTCCAGAAGTTCTTTTATTGCTGAGAGTAGTTTTCGCAATCCTGGGTTTTTTGTTATTCCAAATGAATTTTAAGATTGCTCTTTCTATCTCTGTGAAGAAGTGAGTGGGAATTTTGAAGGGGATTACATTAAATCTGTAGATGGCTTTTGGCAAAATAGCCATTTTTACTATATTAATCCTTCCAATCCATGAGCATGGGAGATCTTTCCATCTTCTGAGATCTGCTTCGATTTCTTTCTTCAGGGGCATGAAGTTCTTGTCATACAGGTCTTTTACTTGCTTGGTTAGGTTCACACCCAGGTATTTTATATTATCTGTGACTATTGTGAAGGGTGTCATTTCCATAATTTCTTTCTCAGCCAGTTTGTCTTTTGAGTAGAGGAAGGCTACTGATTTGCTTGAGTTAATTTTATATCCAGCCACTTTGCTAAAGTTGTTTTTCAGGTTTAGGAGTTCTCTGTTGGAAGTTTTGGGGTCACTTAAGTACACTATCATATCATCTGCAAATAGTGAGATTTTGACTTCTTCCTTTCCAATTTGTATCCCTTTGACCTCCTTGTGTTGCCTAATTGCTCTGGCTAGGACTTCCAATACTATATTAAATAAGTAGGGGGAGAGTGGGCAGCCTTGCCTAGTCCCTGATTTTAGTGGGATTGCTTCAAGTTTCTCTCCATTTAGTTTGATGCTGGCTACTGGTTTGCTGTATATTGCTTTTACTATGTTTAGGTAGGGGCCTTGAATTACTGATCTTTCCAAGACTTTTATCATGAAGGGGTGTTCAATTTTGTCAAATGCTTTCTCAGCATCTAGTGAGATGATCATGTGGTTTTTTTCTTTGAGTTTGTTTATATAATGGATTATATTGACGGATTTCCGAATATTGAACCAACCCTGCATTCCTGGGACAAAGCCTACTTGATCGTGATGGATAATTGTTTTGATGTGTTCTTGGATTTGGTTCGCTAGAATTTTATTGAGTAATTTTGCATCAATGTTCATAAGGGAGATTGGCCTGAAGTTCTCTTTCTTTGTTGGGTCTTTGTGTGGTTTATGTATGAGTGTAATTGTGGCTTCGTAGAATGAATTGGGTAGTGTACCTTCTGTTTCTATTTTGTGGAATAGTTTGAAAAGAATTGGAATTAGGTCTTCCTTGAAGGTCTGATAGAATTCTGCACTAAAACCGTCTGGTCCCGGACTTTTCTTTGTAGGGAGACTTTTAATGACTGCTTCTATATCTTTTGGGGTTATGGGACTGTTTAGATGGTTTATCTGGTCCTGATTTAACATTGGTAACTGGTATTTCTCCAGAAAATTGTCCATTTCATCCAAATTTTCCAATTTTGTTGAGCATAGGCTTTTGTAGTAGTATCTGATGTTTTTTTTAATTTCCTCAGTTTCTGTTGTTATGTCATCCTTTTCAGTTCTGATTTTATTAATTTGGATACTGTCTCTCTGCCCTCTGATTAGTCTAGCTAAGGGTTTATCTATCTTGTTGATTTTCTCAAAGAACCAGCTCCTGGTTTTTTTGATCCTTTGGATAGTTCTTTTTGTTTCTATTTGGTTGATTTCAGCCCTGAGTTTGATTATTTCCTGCCGTCTACTCCTGTTGGGTGTATTAGCTTCTTTTTGTTCTAGGTCTTTCAGGTGCATTGTCAAGCTGCTAGTGTATGCTCCCTCCAGTTTCTTTTTGTAGGCACTTAGAGCTATGAATTTTCCTCTTAGCACTGCTTTCATTGTATCCCATAGATTTTGGTGTGATGTGTCATAATTTTCATTAAATTCTAAAAAGTTTTTAATTTCTTTCTTTATTTCTTCCCTTACCTGATTATCAAGGAGTAGGGTGTTGTTCAGTTTCCATGTGAATGTGGGCTTTCCATTGTCTTTGTCATTTTTGAAGACCAGCATTAGACCATGGTGATCTGATAGGATGCAGGGGATTATTTCAATTTTTTATATCTGTTGAGGCCTGTCTTGTGCCCAATTATATGGTCTATTTTGGAGAAGGTACCATGAGGTGCTGAGAAAAAGGTATATTTTTTTGCTTTAGGGTGAAATGTTCTATAGATATCTGTTAAGTCCATTTGGTTCATAACTTCAGTTAGTTTCACTGTATCTCTGCTTAGTTTCTGTTTCCATGATCTATCCATTGCTGAGAGTGGGGTGTTGAAGTCTCCCACTATTATTGTGTGAGGTGCAATGTGTGTTTTGAGCTTTAGTAAGTTTTCTTTTACGAAAGTCGATGCTCTTGTATTTGGCGCATAGATATTCAGAATTAAGAGTTCATGTTGGTTGACTTTTCCTTTGACAAGTATGAAATGCCCTTCCATATCCTTTTTGATAGCTTTAAGTGGAAAGTCGATTTTATTCAATATTAGAATGGCTACTCCCGGGCTGGAGAGATGGCTCAGCGGTTAAGAGCACTGACTGCTCTTCCAGAGGTCCTGAGTTCAAATCCCAGCAACCACATGGTGGCTCACAACCATCCGTAATGAGATTGGATGCCCTCTTCTGGTGTGTCTGAAGACAGCTACAGTGTACTCATAAAATAAAATAAATAAATAAATCTTTAGAATGGCTACTCCCGCTTGTTTCTTAGGGCCATTTGCTTGAAACATTGTTTTACAACCTTTTACTCTGAGGTAGTGTCTGTCTTTGTCGCTGAGGTGGGTTTCCTGTAAGCACCAGAAAGCTGGGTCCTGTTTGTGTATCCAGTCCGTTAGCCTATGCCTTTTTATTGGGGAATTGAGTCCATTGATGTTAAGAGATATTAAGGAGAGGGTGTTGTTGCTTCCTGTCATTTTTGTTAATAGTGGAGACATCGTTTGTGTGGTTATCTTCTTTTGGGTTTGATGGAAAAGGATTATTTTCTTGCTCTTTCTAGGGTATGATTGCCCTCCTTGTATTGGATTTTTCCTGTTATTATCCTTTGTAGAGCTGGATTTGTGGGAAGATACTGTGTAAATTCAGTTTTGTCATGGAATATCTTAGTTTCTCCGTCTATGGTAATTGAGAGTTTTGCTGGGTAAAGTAGCTTGGGCTGGCATTTATGTTCTCTTAGGGTCTGTATGATATTTGTCCAGGATCTTCTGGCTTTTATAGTATCTGGTGAGAAGTCAGGTGTAATTCTGATAGGTTTGCCTTTATATGTTACTTGGCCTTTTTCCCTTACTGCTTTTAAAATTCTTTCTTTGTTTTGTGCATTTTGTGTCTTGATTATTATGTGACGGGAGGTATTTCTTTTTTGATCTAGTCTGTTTGGTGTTCTGGAGGCTTCTTGTGTGATTATGGGTATCTCATTTCTTAGGTCAGGGAAGTTTTCCTCAATAATTTTGTTGAAGATATTTACTGGCCCTTTAAGTTGGGAATCTTCACTCTCATCTATACCTATTATCCTTAGGTTTGGTCTTCTCATTTTGTCCTGGATTTCCTGGATATTTTGTGTTAAGAAGTTTTTGCATTTTGCATTTTGCATTTTCTTTGACAGTTGTGTCAATATTTTCTAAGGTATCTTCTGCACCTGAGATTCTTTCTTCTATCTCTTGTATTCTGTTGGTGATGTTTGTGTCTATGACTCCTGATTTCTTTCTTAGGTTTTCTATCTCCAGAGTAATCTCCCTTTGTGATTTCTTTATTGTTTCTACTTCCATTTTTATGTCCTGGATGGTTTTGTTCAATTCCTTCATTTGTTTGTTTGTGTTTTCTTGTAATTCTTTAAAGGATTTTTGTGTTTCTTTAAGGACTTCATCCTGTTTTCCTGTGTTCTCCTCAAGTTTTTTGATAGTGTTATTTATTTCCTTCTTATAGTCCTCTAGCATCATCATCAGAAGTGATTTTAGATCTGGTTCTTGTTTTCCTGGTGATATGGGGAGTCCAGGACTTTCTAGTGTGGGAGAACTAGGTTCTGATGATGGCAAGTACCCTGGGTTGCTGGTGCTTGTGTTCTTGCGCTTGCCTTTTGCCATCTGGATCGCCTTTGTACTATCTGTGCTGTCTCTGACTGGGGCCAGTCTTTCCTATTATCTAGGTTGTGTCAGAACTGTTTGGGATGGGTTTTGCTGCTGGGGTTAGAGCTGAGGCCCAAGATGTGCTCCGTGCTCAGGTGGAAACCAGAAGGGGCCTGGGCTCTGGGTCAGGAGTGGATTCCTGGGTCCCAGTGGGTCCCGTTTGCTCCCTGATTGGGGGCAAGTATTGCTACCTCCTAGCCTAAGATAGTGCTTTAGTTAGAGCTACTGAGAGCCCCCACTTCCTCTGGGTTCTTTCAGATTGGGTGCAGAGCTGACTCCGGGGATCTGCGAGTGCTCAGGCCCAGACCGGAAGGAACCCGCGCTCCAGGCCAGGAGTGAATTCCTGGATCCCAGTGGGTCCCAGTTGCTCCCTGTTTGGGGGCAAGTATTGCCACCTCCTAGCCTAAGATACTGCTTGGCAGAGAGGTCCTGAGAGCCCCGCTTCCTCTGGATTCTATGAGATTGGGTGCAGAGTTGCCTCCCGGGATCTGCAAGTGCTCCGGCTCAGACCGGAAGGAACCCACGCCCCCAGCCAGGAGCGAATTCCTGGGTCCCAGTGGGTCCCAGTGGGTCCCAGTTGCTCCCTGTTTGGGGCAAGTGCTGCTTTTTCCTTACCTGGGATGCTGCCTGAGTGAAAGCTCCTGGGAGTCCCTCTTTCTCTCGGTTTTCTGGTGTTGGGTACGGAGCTGCTGCCTGTGACCTGCTCTATGCTCGGGCCTGTTTAATTTATTTATATTTCAAATGTTATCCCCCTTCCTAGTTTCCCCTCCAAAAGCCCCCTATCCCAACGCCTGTCCCCCCTGCTTTTATCATGGTGCTCCCACACCCACTCCTGCCTCATCGCCCTAGCATTCCGTTATGCTAGGGCATCAAGCCTTCACAGGACCAAGGCCCTCCCCTTCCACTGATAAGGCAATCCTCTGCCCAGGATTGGGTGCAAAGTTTAGAGAGATCTCACAGTACAGTCCTCTTCTGTTGAAGAACTTCAACAGTTAGAAGGCATACTACTTTTAAATACTACTTTTGGCCATACTCATGTTCCAGTGATGCTAGAACATCATGTATATGTATTGTATACATATGTATATGTATTGTCCCAGGAGATACTACTTCATATCATAGGCAATCAACTGTGTTCTCTCTTCCAGAGACTGCATGAAGGGAGAGGAAACTGAGAACAAGAAGGTTGGCTGCACTGTTAACTTGATGGTGAGAGGACGTGAGCTCTTCCTCCTGACAGCAACAGTCAGGGCTTCAGTAGCTAGAATTTGGAAATTACCTTCAAAATGGGACAGACTCTAACATCTTGACATGCATTTCATTCTCTTACAGAACTTTTACAAGTCTGAGATTAACAAAGAGGAAATGTATATCCGATACATCCATAAGCTTTGTGACATGCACTTACAGGCTGAAAACTACACAGGTGAGTCAGGAAAAGAAGAACTGTGTCTTTTCATTAGGAGAGACTTGGGGGCTATACAGAGAATGACCCAGGATTATTCCCACCAGAGCTCAGCAGTATTGGGTTCCAAGGTTTCCCTTCACCTCCTTTAGTGATAGAAAACCAGGTGAAACTCTGTCCTTCCCAACACATGCTCCATGCATGTCCTCTCCTGTCTGCAGCTGTTTCACTCACCTTCATTCCTATCCATGTCACTGAGACTCAAGAGTAACTCCCAAATTGTGGTGCACAGGTTCAGAAGACTTGGACTTCTGTCACTCCTCAGAAATAGAACTTCTCTTAGGTCTTGCAAAGCTGAAACCAACCAAGACCATAGCAAAGGAATATCTTCTTAATCCTGGAACTTCTAGAACCCACTGGTAGAGCTGGCTCTTCCTCTGCAACTGCACACCAACAGTATTTATCTTCTTGACAGGCCAGATAAAAGCTTTTGATTATGTCTACAATCTGTGCAAGTGCTGGTCACGATCTGTTTAGTGAGAACAGCTCTGAATGAAGAGGAAGGATACATACACGGATGTTCCATTTAATTCCTTTCTATTGTAGCGTCCCCAAAGAACTATCTTTTTCATTGTGACTAGGCCCTATTCTTTTTGTTTTGTTTTGTTTTTTTATTTTATTTATGAGTACACTGTAGCTGTCTTCAGACACACCAGAAGAGGGCATCCAATCTCATTACGGATGGTTGTGAGCCACCATGTGGTGCTGTGATTTGAACTCAGGTCCTCTGGAAGAGCAGTCAGTGCTCTTAACCGCTGAGCCATCTCTCCAGCCCTAGGCCCTATTCTTATCCCTTAGACTAAAGGACTTAAATTTGTCATCTAAATGTGGAAATGTGATCTATTCTTATTTGCAAATCTTAACTAGAATTAGTAATAACAGAGAACCCCCCTCCCTTACCCTTATCGTTACATGTTAGAAAGTTGTGTATATACTATTTTTTATAAGTCAGCACAGCTTAGCAAAAAGAACAAGACAGACTAAATGCACACACTCGGGAAACTGAAACATAAGGATCATGAGTCTGAGGTAGGCCTAGGCTATGTAGTGAGACTACCTTTAAAAAAACTGATTAATGAGACTTGATGTGCCAGGGTGTGTTGATACCCAGAGTGGGGCTCCGTTTCTCACAAGGGATAGGAAAAATTGGGTGGGAGGGTAAGATTGGGAGGAGAGGAGGAAGGAGGCTGCAATTAGGATAGTCCAGTGAATAAATGTTAATTTAAAAAAAAAAAAGGGGCCTGGAGGATGGCTAAGCAGTTAAGCACACCGGATACTCTTCTAGAGGACTTGGGTTCAATTTGTAGCACCTATGTGGCAGCTCACAATATTTTTAGAAGAAATTATATGACATTGCATAACATGACTCAATTTACCATTCTTTATACCTACTACTCATTAACAACTCTGAAGGAATAGTGAAAGAAAGATTTTTATAAATTTCTTGTACTGGGCTGGATGTCTCAGTGGTTAGGAGTGCTGGCAGCTCTTCAGATGACCCAAGTTTGATTCCTACCACTCACATGGTAGCTCACAACTGTATGTAACTCCAGACCCAGGGGATCCTGTGCCCTCTTCTGCTTCTGCAGGCACTGCATACATATATGCAAAAGAAAAGCACCCGGGGCTGGAGAGATGGCTCAGTGGTTAAGAGCACTGACTGCTCTTCCAGAGGTCCTGAGTTCAAATCCCAGCAAACATATGGTGGCTCACAACCACCCATAATGAGATTCGATGCCTTCTTCTGGTGTGTCTGAAGACAGCTATAGTGTAGTCATAAATAAAATAAATAAATCTTTAAAAAAAAAAGAAAGAAAAGCACCCATACACATAAAAATAAATAATTAATTAAAATATAAAGGTTTCCGTGTATTAATATAGACATTTGCTACTCAAGGACTGGGCTATCACTTAAGAGGCTGAATCATGGTTATGAACAGAGAAGTACTGTACTTTGTCTTTCATATCTCTAGGTATTGCATAAGACTAACCAGCACAATGAGGGAGACGGAGAT
Source organism: Grammomys surdaster (assembly GCF_004785775.1). NCBI lineage: Eukaryota > Metazoa > Chordata > Mammalia > Rodentia > Muridae > Grammomys > Grammomys surdaster. Next base: position 5,206,447 of record NW_021620939.1, on the reverse strand, counting down.
TTCATATGGTTCTCCAAGTACCATAAAGAGGGCCTGGCAAAAGGTGCCAGTGTCAGGGCACAAGTGATAAGTGAGATGCCCAAAGAGTGGACCATGGTGAAAACTGGATGTGGATTACAAGATGATTAGAAATTAGATTCTTTATAATCATATGAGCACTTTTTAGTATGGCATGAAGATCTAGACAGAAGCTAGAACTTTGCCAGTGAGGAAACACCATTAAAAACTGCCTACCAAACAGAAAGAAAAAGATAATTCCTTAATAGGGCTCTGGACTATGGCTGTAACTCAGTGTGACTCATCTCTCAGAATTTACACTACCTACAGGTTGTGTTTTTATGTAACTGTCGCTAACTGTTCCACATATAAAGCATTGCTACGCCTGCAGTCTGAGTCCAGTATCAACAAGGTTCTCCAGAAATAGAGTCTCTGGCTCCAGGCTCACTGCATAGCTAATACTGTTCCCATTCCTTAGCGGTCATCGTTTTAGAAACAGTAGCAACAAGAGGAAAGAACACTTCCTGGGGCATTGGGCAAGAGTAGATTGATGAGTGCTGGGCAAATCCCTGATGAATTGGTGCTGGCCAATTAGATCCCTTTCTAAAAACGCTAGAAAGAAAGCTGAAGCCAAGTGAACAGAAAGGAACCCAAGAATTCCCAAGTATCTCTGTCATCCAAAGCAAGACAACTTGTACATTAGCCTTAAAATAGCTGGGCCATTCTTTTTTATTTAAAAAAGTTGCATAATATATTTTAATCACATACTTTTCCCTCTCCAGTTCCTTCCAGGTATTTCTTACTTCCCTACCCACCTAACTTCATCCATGCATGCTCTCTCTCCCTAGCCCCTTTCTTTCCCTCTCCCCTCCCCTTTCCCTTCTCCCTCTTCTCTCTCTAAAACAATCAAAACACAAACAAAAAACTAATAAAACAAAATGAAACAAAAATTTTCTCCTCAAAAATAATGGAACCTATTTTGTGTTAGCCAGCGATTTCTGGGCATGGGGCTTGTGCTAGGGTATGGTTGATATACCTAGTGAGGAACTATTTAGAAAACTAGTTTCCATTTCCCAGTAGGTATCAATTACAAATAGCTTCTTGATTGGAAATGGGAATTTGTGCCCATCCTCTTCTCAGAGCTGGAACTTTGTCTGGTTTGAACCTGTTGAGATCCTGTACCTGCTGTCACAGTCTCTGAGTTCATATGTGATCAGTTCTGTTGTGTCTGAAAGATGCTGCTTCCTTGAAGCTATTTATCACTTCTCCTTCTATAATCGTTCCACTTCCTCTTTCACTTGGATCCCAGAGCCTTGAGGGGAGGGGCTTGATGAAGACATCCCATTTAAGACTGAGTCCTCCAAAGTCTCTAACTGTCTGCATATTGTTCAGTTGTGAGTCTCTATGTTAATACCATCCACTGAAAGAAGAAACATCTGTAATGAGGGTTGAGCAAGGTACTGATCTATGGGAGTTGTAACATGTTGTTAGGAGTCACGTTATTGCTATGCTTCTTTAGAAGAATAATAAATAGTATTAGACTTTCTCCCAGGTCCTATGACTTAGGCAGTCTTAAGTTCTTGGCTACTTGAGTGATACCAGATATGGATTCTATCTCATGGAATAGGCCTTAAATCCAATTAACAAGTGATTGGTTATTTCCTGACGTTTGTGCTGTTGCCGCCAGCAGCTACAGACGACCAGGTTCACCTGAAAGAGAGGCTGGGAAGGGACAGGAGGGCGGGAAGAGATGAAGCCAGGACAAAGGTTTCTGATTGAGGCTCAATGCTTTAATGTTCAACTTTCAATTTAAAGGGGGTAACCCACCCCCACCCCCACCCCCAGAGTTCCTTCTGGCTTCATCTGGCTGGGGGTGAGCGCTGGGGGTGAGCAGAAACCGTCCTGCTGGAGGTGAGAGGAATCCATAGGTAATTGCAGGCCTGAGATGTCTCAAAGCAAGCTCAGCAGGCAGTCTATTCTTCTCAGCTCATGTACCAAGCTACAGGCAGACAGAAAGGCGCCAAGGCCAAAGCAAGTACTGCCTCGCCAAGGGCAGGAAAAGGAAATGCCTACGGCCATACCTCCAGAGTCCTATTGTTTGGTCTATTGTGGTAAATAAGGTCTCAACTCTAGGCCTGCTCAAGGCTGGAGGAAGGGCACATTTGTGCCACTGTTATACCAGTACATCTTGCAGGCAGGTTGTTGTTAGTCACAGTTTGTAGCCAGATGATATTGATGATTACTTTCTACCTCCAGTAATGTGCACAATGCCTTCCAGTACCATAAACACTACTAGTCAGTAGAGAGTGAAGCATCTAGTTGGATTCTAGCTCCATTTCTCCAATATTTAATGATATAAATAAGTGATGTCTTCAGCAATAGAGCTGTACCATCAGGTGGTAGAGAATAACCAATGGCTTTAGAAATAGCTTGTAATATTTAAACCTTCGACCATCGATGTGACTCGTCTCACATCAGTGTTTTGGGGTTGTGAACTTGTGTAAGACCCCCCATAATTAGACATCCAAATTCAAAATTCACATAGTTGGGATTGATCATAAGATGCCTTCTCTAACTAAACAGAGAAGGGGGAGATGCCAGAAGCCAGGACCCTCGCCCTTACCCTCACCCCCTACCTTTCCCCACCTGCACAATGTCCTCTGAGGCTTGGCAACTGCAAGATCCTGCTTAGCAACTGCGGATAGACTCAAAGCGGTGTGCCATATCATCTTAAGAATAGCAGGGAGACCATAACGCAAGCAGTGTACCATATCTTCTGAAGAACAGCAGGTAGATCATAATTCAAGGCAGTGTACCGTATAGACCATGACATGTTTCAAGGCACAGGCCAAGAAGATTTTGTACTTTTCCACCACCTGGCCCCTCTTACCCGCTCCCCTTGTAAAACATGCTATAAAAAAGCATTTCATGTTCAAAAATAAATAAATTATTTATAAAAAAAAAAAGAAAGAAATAGCTTGTAATATTTAAGAGGTTCTATATGACCCTTTTGTCCAACAACTCAACAAGATGTAACTCATTCTGGGCATTAGAGGTTTTACTTGGTGGCATAAAATGTCTAATAGGGGCATCATCTCTCTCATTATATTGTGATTCCATCCAATTTTTTTCATTATTTTAAGAAGCTTACACAATATTAGATTTTCATATTTGAACCACTTTTTTTTTTTTTTTTTTTGGAGACAGGGTTTCTCTGTGTAGCCCTGGCTATCCTGGAACTCACTCTGTAGACCAGGCTGGCCTCGAACTCAGAAATCCACCTGCCTCTGCCTCCCAAGTACTGGGATTAAAGGCATGCACCACCACTACCTGGCTATACTCTTTATCTGGAACTCAAAACAAGTGACCAGGTATTGAGAGTGTTTATGGCTTCTTCATTGTGTGAATAAGGGTTATTAGTTTAGACTGTCTTACCTTTGGTATTAGTATTCCTGAGTTGTGCTGCCCATGCCTTGCTCTGATATTCTTGCTCACCGTGCACCCCTAGCACAGAGCTATTCCTTGGGCCCCAGAGGAAGCCCTGAGCCTCCATTCTGCCTATTTTTACAGAGGCTGCATTCACCCTGCTTCTTTACTGTGAGCTGCTGCAATGGGAAGACAGGCCATTACGGGAATTCCTACACTACCCATCCCAAACTGAGTGGCAGCGGAAAGAGGGGCTATGTAGAAAGATTATCCACTACTTCAACAAAGGCAAGGTAGGTGTCAGAAAGCAAGCCTTTGAACACTCAGGTTCTGCTGCAGCGTAGGGCATACTTGTTAAAAACACAGAGTAACTGAGGTTGGTGATGGATATCTTAACTCTTCATACATAAGTTTGAATTAGAATTCAGAAGTTGAAAAGAATAAACTGAGTCAAATATGTAAACTGATGTTTGTAAGTACCCGAAAGAAAGAACACACTATAATAATAAGAGGAAGATAAAGGTGTGGTCCAGTGTTAGAGATAGCCTTCACAGAGCTCTGGGTTCAGTTCTCAGCACCACAGAAAGACAAATGATGAAGGAAATAAGCAGTTCATTAGACTGAGGTCCACTGCAGCCTTCTTTGGGCACCTGTTAGATGGACCTATTGATGTAACAGGGACTTCATCACACAAATGGTCTGTTCTCCAAGTAGGCAACAGAGAATCTGAAGCCTAAAGTTATAATCTTTTCATAAAAGAAAAGTGACAGGCCCACTGCCAAGTCTTTGGAAACCCCTTTCTGCTTGATTGCCATAATTTTTTATAATTGACCTCAATTAAAAGGCTTATAGTCCCTTTATTAACTTAGTAAAGAAATACTGAGTATCTGCTATTGTTCTAGGATCTGAAAATAAAGAAACTTAGCTTTCTCCCTTGTGCAATTATCATTTAATATAGATAAATACAATAACAGTAAATATATTTTAATGAGCTAGCAAGAATTAGAGCAATTTATTCTGAGAAGTACCTCTTCTTGTGACAATAGTCAAGAGAGGCATGGAGGCTGAGACACTTGAGCAAAGCCCAGAAAGCTCTACATGAGATAGAAAACCACAGCGCTGTGTGGTACTCTCTATAAATGGTTCGGGGGACTGTGTTCCTTAAAATACATGAGTTGGGGCTAGCCTTTTGTTTTAGTGTTTCATGTATTCATAGTAGACTTACCAACCTAAAAATGCCTGAGGTGCTAAAGCCCTGTTCCTGTTTTTTATACAGAGCTGGGAGTTTGGAATCCCTCTGTGTAGAGAGCTGGCATGTCAGTATGAGAGCCTCTATGACTACCAGAGCCTCAGCTGGATCCGGGTAAGCTTTGTCACCTCCACCTCATCCCTGACCAAAGGCTCTGGGGCTTCCTGGCATCCGTTCCTGAGTGATTTTTTTTTGGTTTTTCGAGACAGGGTTTCTCTGTGTAGCCCTGGCTGTCCTGGAACTCACTCTGTAGACCAGGCTGGCCTCGAACTCAGAAATCAGCCTGCCTCTGCCTCCCAAGTGCTGGGATTAAAGGTGTGCGCCACCACCACCCGGCTCCTGAGTGATTCTTAAAGCCCTTAACTTAGTGTCATGGACAGAGACTAGATTTCTGCCCTCAGGATACTTGCAGTCTGATTGGGGAACAAAAGCACATACCTGACAAATGATTTAGTGATCCGAACCCTAAAAGCCATTTGTACTCAGGGAAAGAGGAAGGCATGATAGGATAGTGACTTCTAGGGGTGGGGGACTGCCTAGCTTCATGAAGAGATTTCTCATGGAATGGTTTTGTTCAGTGATGTATTATACAAAAAAACTTAATTTATTACTTGTGGGTGTTTAGGATACAAGGGAGGCATACATGATGATTGTGGAGTGAGAAGACTGCTCTTCGAGGTCTATTCTCTCCTGCCATCCTTACAGGGGTTCTGGAGGTCAAACCCAGGTCACCAGGCCCGTGCTGCCAGTGAGTGCTTGTACAGCTCACCGGCACCTAAAACTTTTATTAAGAAGGCTTTCCCCACTACATCTTATAGTCACTTAAGTACTTTGTCCTTTCTCCCTTCTTTGAGGCAAAATATTCAAATTATATTAAATGTCTGATAGATTTTGAAGGTCTTTGTAAAATGTTTCCTTATTGCTGGTGCTATCTTCTAAATTATGATATCTTACAATTTCATCAGCAGAGAAAGACTAGTGGTTTCAGAGCATCATCCACTATACCCTTATCTCTAGCTAAGACATTTGAGCAGAGACCAGAAATCTCTGCTCTAGACTGAGGTTTGGACAGGATTCTCTAAAATAGATTTTTGGCTAATTTGTAAAGGCTACTGCCTAAAGATGGTTAAATGTGAAGCTAGAATAGCTGTACTGAAAATCTTGCTGACTTTATAATGTTGGACATCATGGATATTAGTTACCTTTTCAAATTTAAAATCTCCTAAATTGGAACCAGTACCAGTGATGCTGGCAACTGAGACGTCTCAATTGTAGTTAGCATCTTAAGTCAAATGATAGGTGAACAAGAGTGGATGCAAATGGACTGATGTAATGGTAATAAGAAATGTTGGGAGATAGCTGCCAGCAACCCTAGTCAAGGATCAGTTGGTATAGCGAGTATCAGTCAAATCCGTGTTAAATATTTACCTGTCAAGTTCAGGTCTCAGATCTCCATTGTTCTGGGTCAATGCTCAGGGAGAATATTGAGAACAACCTCACAGGGATATAGTAGGCAGCCTTATTTTTATCCTCTCATCAGCTAGCAGTAAAGAAGAAAGGAGGGCTTTCCTCTTCTATAATGCACTTCCTGGAGAGAGGCTGGCAGTGTCTGTGGATTGCTTCTTTCTATCCACTATTGAATGCCATGCTCCTCTCTAGAAGATAGCATCTAGCTGAGTCTAGGAGGACCTGCTTGGGGTACTAACCATATCTTCATTGTTAACAGAAAATGGAGGCCAGCTACTATGACAACATTATAGAGCAGCAACGCCTGGAGCCTGAGTTCTTCCGGGTTGGCTTTTATGGCAGGAAGTTTCCTTTCTTCCTTCGGGTGAGTCTATTCAAGTAGTCACAATAATTTTGGTGTGTGTGTGATGGGGAGAAGGGAGTAGGTAGGTATGTACACGTTTACACATGAATGCAAAGTTCACTTTTAAAAAAGATTTATATGTATTTTTTAACTAAAAGTAGATTTAATAGAGTTAAAAAAAAAGAACTTTGGGGGGAGAACAGGGAAGAAATGGTTTATTCATCTTACGTTTTCACATTACTGTTCATCACCAAAGGAAGTCAGGACAGGAACTCAAACAGGGCAAGACCTGGAGGCAGGAGCTGATGCAGAGGCCATAAAGGGTGCTGCTTTACTGGCTTGCTCAGCCTGCTTTAAAAAAAAATTATCTTTAATTTTTTTTTACAGTCCAGTCATTATTCCCCTCCTGGTCTGCCCTCCAACATTTCCTCATTCCATTCTTTCCCCTCCCCTTTCTCCCTCCTTCTCCAAGAGGATATCCCCATCCCACCCTGCCAGGCCTTCCCACTCCCTGTGGCCTCAAGTCTCTCAAGGGTTAGGTACATCTTCTCTTACTGAGGCCAGACCAGACAGTCCTACTATATATGTGGGCGGGAAGGGGGCTCAGACCAGCAAGTGTATGCTGCCTGGTTGGTGGCTCAGTGTCTGAGAGATCTTGGGAGTCTGGGTTAGTTAAGACTGCTCTTCTTCCTATGGGGTCACCCTCCTCCTCAATTTCTTTTAGCCTTTCCCTAATTCAACCACAGTGGTCCTCGAATTCAGTCCATTGGTTGGATGTAAGTATCTGCTTCTGTCTCAGTCAGCTATTTGTTGGGTCTCTCAGTGAACGACCATGCTAGGCTCCTGTCTGTAAGCACACCATAGTATCAGTAATAATGTCAGGCCTCGGAGCCTCCTCTTGAGATGGATCCCAATTTGGGCCTGTCACTGGATCTCCTCTTCCTCAGTCTCTTATCCATTTTTGTCCCTGGAGTTCTTTTAGACAGAAGTAATTCTGGGTCAGAGTTTTTGACTGTGAGATGGCAAGCCCATCCCTCCACTTGATGCCCTGTCTTTCTATTGGAGGTAGACTCTACAAGTTCCCTCTCCACACTGTTGGGCATTTCATCTAAGGTGCCTTCCTTTGAGTCCTGAGAGTCTCTTACCAACCAGGTCTTTGGTACATTCTAGAGGGTCCCCCCCACCTCCTACCTCCTGAGGTTGCATGTTTCCATTCATTCTGCTGGCCCTCAGGGCTTCATTCCTGTTCCACTCAATACCTGATCACGTTCCTCTTTTTTCCTCTCCCTCTCCTCTCCCACTCTAGTTCCTCCCTCCCTCTGCCCCCTATGATTGCTTTCTTCTCCCTCCCAACTGGGATTAAAGCATCCTCTCTTGGGCCCTTTGGCTTGTTAACCTTCTTGAGTTCTGTAGATTATATCCTGGGTATTCTGTACATTTTTGGCTAATATCCACTTATTAATGAGTACATATCATGCATATACTTTTGGGTCTGAGTTACCTCACTCAGGATGATATTTTTCTAGTTTCATCCATTTGTCTGCAAAACTCATGATGTCTCGTTCTTAATAGCTGAATAGTATTCCATTGTGTAAATGCACCACATTTTCTGTATCCATTTTTCTGTTGTGGGACATCTGGGTTGTTTCCAGTTTCTGGCTATCACAAATAAGGCTGCTATGAACATAGTGGAACACGTGCCCCTGTGGCATTTTGGGGCATCTTTTGGGTATATGCCCAAGAGTGGTTCCAAGGAACCTTCAGATTGATTTCCAGAGTGATTGTACCAGTTTGGAATCTCACCAGCAATGGAGGAGTGTTCCTCTTTCTCCACATCCTCACCAGCATGTGCTGTCACATGGATTCTACTGAGTACTTCTCTCCAAAGGACTAATAGTCAACTGAAGACATTTGGCTTTATTTAATATTGGCTGCCGCCTTTAATTCTATTCCAATCTGCAGTATTCTTTGTTTACTAGGAATGTGTCAGGAAGTGACTAGTGCTTTAAAATATCCTACATAAGTACCTTCCAACTTCTGCCTTAGTGCCTGGTACCTTTACTGTGACTCCTCTTACCCAATATGATTAGTATAGCCTTGATCTCAACAGTAGGCACATCTCTTCAGTGTTCATCTAAAATGTTTTTTCCTCTGGATGCACTGTAACCCATATAGGCAGGATGGCGAATTATTGGCTTAAAAAAGCCTAGAGGACAGTACACTTAGCTCTCAGGTCCCTGTGACAGCTCCCAGTGCTAAGGTCAGCTGCAGAAAGACAATGAAGCCTTTTTTAAGACACATGATAGCAACAGCAACTTTTCTCTTTCAGTGGGAGAAACATCTACAAAAAAACCTCTCTGGGAGGAGCTACTCTGAGCCAAACCTGTCTGCAAGGTGCAGGTTAATGGAGATACAGGTTGAATGTGGGGGTAGTCTGAAATCCGGGAGTGTGGGGAGATATGTGCTGTCCCTGACCGGCCATGTCCCTGTTGGGTCTCCAGCTATCTCAAACCCAGTGCTCTACTGGTGAGACCAAACCATCCCTTTGCAGCCCTACAGGGAGTATAATCAGTTCTGACCAAGAAGGACACAGATTTTAGAATCATCCCTGCCTGGATTATGTTACAATAGGGATTTTTTTTTCCCTTAGAAAGCAATTTTCTAACAGCTTCAGTAGCTTAGAGCAGATCTTCCACATTGTTGTTATTTCTATCTTTGGTGATGTCATCAACAGACCAATTCACAGTGCTCTGCCTGCTGTAGTTTTCCTTCAGGGGAAAATGCCATCATGCAGAGACATTTCTTCTTTACAGCACCTGGTCGTCTTTCCTAGCTTTACTCTTCTCACAGTAACTTCTATCCAGTGACATCCCTCTTCTGTACTGACATTTTCTGGTGAATTAGCATTTCCATTGGTAAATCTTGGACAAAGGGGAAATTTGCACAAGGGTTTGAAGCTTCCATGAGAAGTGGTGCAGAAGTTAGGCTACCAGACATTTACCATGGCTTACCCCAGAGGTGGTGTGTGGCTTTATTTATTCAATGCAATCTATATGATGCAGAGAGATCTATAGAGCCTGTGCCTCTGGGCTGTATTCCATTGACATTTACTGTTCTCAGATGGCTTAAAGCTGTCTTTGTGAATCAAGTGCTGGAACTGTATTTAAAGCCTAGAACTAGCTCTGATTGTCCCTGGTTCCAATATCTTAATACATTTCAGTGCCCAGAAACCTCAGCCAACAAATGGGAAAGATCACACGACCCCCAATATATTTAAGATCTCATTAGGAAAATTGCTTTAGCCAGTGAGCAATAAGTTTAATATATCAAGAGACTTCTGGTTCCCTGAGTGTTGGAGGAGGACAGGGACTCAGTCTACTAAAAGTCTAGACATCCATATTTAAGATGTAAAGCTGATCAGCTTTCACTTTTCTAGGAAGTACTCATTCTTGGATAAAAGAAAAAATATCTATACTATAACAGATAATACAAGAGGGACAGAAAACTCTTTCTACTTAACAATTATAATTCCTAAGAACATTTTAAGGACTAGGCTTCCATGACCTATAATGACCATCCAGCCCAGGCACTTAAAAAGTGGCATATTTGTTACTCCAATAATTAAAGGTACTATAATAGTCTGGTGTGATGGTTTATGCTTACAGTCCCAACCCTTGGGATCTAAGGCAGGCAAATTATAAGTTCAAGGTCAGCCTGAGCTGCATTCTGAGTTGTAGAGCAATCTAGGCTCTTAAGTGGAGAGCCCTTGTCTAATTAAATTTGGAGATAGAAGTGGGAGCCAAGTGTAACTGTGTGTCCTGTACTCCTCTCACTTGGGAGGGGGAGGCAGGAGGAGCAGAAAGGGTCAGCGTCTTCCTAGGGTACATAGTGAGTTTGAGGCCAGTCTGAGCTACATGAGACCTTATCTCCAAAAAAAAAAAAAGTAATAGTTGAACTAAAGGTCAGTAAAAGAGGTGAAAAGAAATGTACAGTAACTAGAAATCAAGAGCACCTCCAAAAAGTCCTGAGACAGATCAGTTTCTTTGGTTCTTTTATCTTTACAAAGGATACTTGACTGTCATTGTATTCTCAACCCCAATTTGTAAATCATATCTAATTCATGGTACATTCTAAGACTGCTAAGGTCTGAAAATCCAAAATAACCCAAGCAGGCGTAAGACTCCACACAAAGCAAGATCTTTATTTGAATTAGGAAGCAGAAACTGACCAGCCAGGGACAACAGCACAGACTCTGACTGACTGTGTTCTCACCTGTTCATCTTAGTAAGGATTTAAGCAGATGACAAAAATGTATTGCAGTCAGTCCCCTACTGATCTGTCAGGGCTACAGAACAGACTCCAGAGCTGAATTACCACCCTAAACCAGAATGTTACAGAGTTTTTAAGCTTGAAAACCACAAATACCTATGCCAGGTTGCAGTTACAATTTTCCATCAATCCAAATCATTCTTTCTTTTTTTTCATGGTTAGGAACAATCATTATGTTTTAGGGAACAAAAGAAGGAGGAGGATGGAATTGGCTAGGTATCTGGAAAGCTCCCCCTGGAGCCTGAGAACTTGAACTTAATTTTACCTTATGATCAAAATGGAGTCTGAAAACAAAATGGCAGTACTTAGGATAAGTCTCATCCTGTTTTTGATCCGAACAAGACATCATAATTTTGGATGAGGTAAATTCAATGCCTGTTGTCTTATATTTATTTCTTCTAAGCAAGAATACTCTATCAACTTCAAGGTCACTTTCACCTTCACAATGTACATCTCACTGAACATGTCAGTGTCTCAGATTGGTAGAACTTCTGGACAGGAAGGACTAGGCATAGAGCCTGTATCCTATGCTTGCAAGTAACAGTCTGGCTGTTCATTGTGGCCTCAAAAGCTTCAATAATGGAAGAAAAACAAAAAATATTAGGAAGTATCACTTGTCAGTCTATTCCTCCTGCTTACAGAAAGTAGTACCTACTAGCTGATCATGCATACAGATTTCCCTGGCTTTTTTTTTCTTTTTTTTTTTAATTGGATATTTTATTTACATTTCAGATGTTATCCCCTAACCCCATTTCCCCCCACCCAGGAACCCCCTATCCCATTCCCCCTTCTCCTGCTTCTATGAGGATGTGCCCCCACCCACCCAACCACTCCCACCTCCCCACCCTCGAATTCCCCCACAGAATTCGAGGAAGGGATATCCAGCCTTCACAGGACCAAGGACTTCCTCTCCCACCTATGCCCAACAGGGCCATCCTCCCCTACATATACAGCTGGAACCATGGGTCCCTCCCTATGTGCTCCCAGACTGGTGGTTTAGACCCTGGTTGGTTAGTATTGTTGCTTGCTTAACCACATGGTATCTTCCTTTCCTTAAGTTGCTCAGTTTATCTATGGCAAATGGAGATAGATCGCACAAAGTAAGTAGAAAGTAGGCAACCAGATCTTTTTGTGGAGATGCTTGCATTTGCTTACATGGTTCAGCTACTCCTGCACCACCCATAAGTATATAAGCCATCTGTTTCTTTAGTTCACTCAGCTTGGTTTCTTTGGGTCATCTGCCTCCTTCACCTCACAATTATGATTATCTAATAATCTTCAAGGAGACAGGAAAACATCCAGCCCTCTTTTCTTGGGAGAATCCTGTTTCTCTTCATATGATCCATGAATAAATTACGGGGATTATGTGCATGATAGTGGATGTTGAAAAAGCCAGTTCTTCAAAGTTACAATAAAGCCTCTATGTCCATGGGTTACACATCTGCAGATTCAACCAACCACAAACAGAACATCTTGGGGGAAATTCATCTATACCAAACGTATACAGACATGTTTTTTTTTTTTGTCATCATTATAGTACAATATAACAAGTCTTACAGAATTTATATCCTGGTATTTTAAATACCCTAAAAATGACTTGAAGTAGCTGGGTGTGGTGGCACATGCATTTAATCTCAGCACTGGGAGGCAGAGATAGGTGGATCTCTGTGAGTTCAAGGCCAGCCTGGTCTACAGAGCTAGTTCCAATACAATCAGGGCTACACAGAGAAACCCTATCTCAGAAAAACCTAATAACGATGATGACGATGACAACTTGCAATATACAAGAAAATATGCTCTGCCTATAGATGAAGGTATACCTTTACATAAGGGTTTTTGGAGTCTTTGCTGATAACAGATTTCATTCTGATTCCTCCAAATATATGGCTCATTCTTATTTGAATTGACCCATAATGATAGGTTGAGGTCCTCCAAAGGCTGGCCTGTGATCATCTCTGCCCCAGGAAGTATACAGCTGCTCTTATATTGATATGCTTTTTCTGCCTCTTTCTTTTCCTTTTCTCCCTACCCTTAAAACTCCCCCTTTCACTAAGACGTGTCAAGATGGGATGCCAGTGTGATGTAACTTGCTGAGATGGGTCTGGTGAGACAGCTGGGTGGACAGTATGGCTAGTAGGCTTTCTGAAGTTTGTTACTTGTGTGAATATGTATGTCTTTGTAAGTGTATGAACATGTGTGTGCACACATAAAGGTCAGAAAGGGGGTGCCACATGTCCTCACTCACTCTTTCCCTGATCCTTTGAGGCAGGATCTCTCCTGAACCTGGGTCTCACATTTTCTCCTCTAGGCTGGGAGACAACAAATCCCAGTAGTCCTGCCATCTCTGCTCACCTCAGAGCTGGGATTGCAGGTGTGTGTAAGACACCCAAATTTCACATGGTGCTAGACTTGAGCTCTGCTCCCCATGGCTGTGCAGCAAGCATTCGTAACCATTGAGCCATCTTCAGCCCCCTTCTAGGTGATTGTACTAGGGCTTCTAGCTTTTCACACCTGACCAGCTGTCAGGTACGCACAGCAACAGGAGTTAAGGGTGTTTTGTTGACAAGGAGACTTTAGTCCACAAAGAGAAAAGCTGAGACCTAACCTTAGCCAAATGTGTGGTACATGTCTGTAACCCCAGCATTCAGGAGTGTTCAGGAGGCTGAGAGAGGAGGATTGTTTCTAGTTCAAGGCTAGTCTGGCATGTATAATGAGACTGAGGAAGGGAAAGAGAGATAAAGACTGAGATTTGTTCTGCTGGTAGAGAAAATGATACTGATTTGTTCTGTTGACATGTTTGCAAAGAAATTTGCTACCAAAGTGGTTTATCAGTGGAATAAACAATAGATATTCATTATTTGTCAACACCATGACACTCACTCCTTATCATACATTCTAGTCTCTCCAGCTACCCTTGTGCCAGTTCTACAAACACATTATTTCTGTTTCTGCTTTCTTGTGGTTTGGCTGTTGCTTAGGTTGTTATCATATATACAGCTTGCTTGTCCCCACTCTTCTGTAACAGGCTTACCAAGTGGGCCTTTCATTACTTTTTTAAAACCTTGATTCTTCTAAAGTCCCTCCTGTACTTTGCTTCCCTTCAAGGAATTCCTCTTCATCCAGCTTCTTGGCTATCTGTACCCTTTCCCCACGACTACCACACCACAGAGACACCATTTACTCATTTGTCCCTCTCCTCTCCTGTCATTTCTCTTTAAGACAGGAACTGGGTACTGTGTCCTTATCTGTACCCATTCTGGTACAAAGGAGGCTCCTAGGGTATGTTTACGGGATGTGTAACTGCTAACACGTAGAGATGGATTCGAGGTACGTGCAAGGTATAGAATACACTTGGTTTTGCAGAACAAGGAATATGTGTGCCGTGGTCATGACTATGAGAGACTAGAAGCCTTCCAGCAGAGGATGCTCAGCGAGTTCCCGCAAGCCGTTGCTATGCAGCACCCCAATCATCCTGATGATGCCATCCTACAGTGTGATGCTCAGTGTATCTTTTGAAACTTGGTAGAGTGGGAAGGGCTGGGATCCTGAAAGGTAAGTCCCACCCAGCCAACCATTCCTCTACCGTGTGGCTGGCCTTGTACCTTTATTTAGGCTACCTGTCATCCTAAACCTGAGTGTCTTTACTATTGAACCCACATTTAGCAAGACATTCATTGGAATGCTATTAGCCAGGGATGGACCTTATAAATAGTAATAAGCTGAGCATCAAGACCTAATAGTCAGGCTAGTTACTATCATGAGTTTAATGTCTATGCTGGACGCTGTGGGGCTAGTCAGGCAGTCAGGACCAGTCACTGGATGAGGTTATTATTGTTCCAACAATGCTTTGAGCACAGGTTTATTCTGCTTTTACCCTCTGTTCTGCTTCCTTGTGCAGTTATTGTCCATGTCTTTGTTAAATTGCCTGTAGCAGAGTGACAGAAAGGAGGAGGATAGCGAATGCCTTTGATTTGATGGCACTTGAAAGTTTGAGTGAAAACACTGGCCTGCCCCTCACTACCCACTTTACACAGCTTTCTTTAAAATTGTATGCTAGTCACCATGTGGCACCAGAGAAAGGAGGGCAAATAGACTCCCATTCAGGTTCTCTTCACAAAGATGTCAGTATTCTAATTAACAGGTTGTTTAGACTGGGCCTATGACACAGGCCTGTAATCCAAGTTACTTGAGAGGCTAAAGCAGGAAGATACCAAGTTTAAGACCTCCCTAAGATACAGGGTGAATTCAGTGCTAACCTGGGTAATTTAGTAAGACCCTATGCCAAAATACAAAGGAGGCTAAATCTATAACCCAGTGGATACGCAGTTACCTATCATTCCCACTGCAGAGCCTTGGTTTCAAGACCTAATGTCACCAAAAAATAAAAAAGAAAGAAAGAAGGAAATGAAATGACAAAACCCAAAAGGATGTTTTATAGTAAAGCTATTTAGCTACTACTACAGATAGTCCCAGACACTTATTCCTATGGCGTGGATATTACATCTGCTTACTCAATCCCACTCTTTTGTTTGTTTGTTTGTTTGTTTGTGGTTTTTTGTTTGTTTGTTTTTCTTGTTTTTTGAGACAGGGTTTCTCTGTGTGGCTCTGGCTGTCCTGGAACTCACTCTGTAGACCAGGCTAGCCTCGAACTCAGAAATCCACCTGCCTCTGCCTCCCAAGTGCTGGGATTAAAGGCGTGTGCCACCACTGCCCGGCTCAATCCCACTCTTAAAAGGACAGCACAGGACACTTGCCATTTCACCTTGGGCAAATGTTCATGACATTCACTGTTGGACCAGGAGGGAAGGGGGCAGATAGGGAGCTTTGTCTAACTGTGCTTAGGTCTGCTCTGCACCCTAAGATGCCCCGCCCCCAACCACAGCTCCAGTAAGGAACAGGGCTATAGTGTACTACATCAAGGCGATAAGTGGCTCCCATCCCAGCCTTTTTCTTTGTCAAGTCTGGATTTCTCCTTCATGTCTTGTCCAGATTTACAGATCTATGCAGTGACACCTATTCCAGATTATGTGGATGTTCTACAAATGGATAGAGTACCCGATCGTGTCAAGAGCTTCTATCGTGTCAACAATGTGAGGAAGTTCCGGTATGATAGACCTTTCCACAAAGGTCCCAAGGACAAAGACAATGAATTCAAGGTAAAGGGGACAGGAAACTGAATGCAGTGCCCATAGCAAGTCTGGGGCAAACCTGCTTCTTTGGAACTCAGGCCAAGTGTAGCAAAACTTGTCTAGCTTCTTTTACTTATCTGTGCCCTCCCTGCAGAGCCTGTGGATTGAGCGCACCACGCTGACACTGACCCACAGTTTGCCTGGCATCTCTCGGTGGTTTGAAGTAGAAAGAAGGGAACTGGTAAGCTAGACCTCAGAAGGTTTAAATTCCCTTTTTCCTCAGCTTCATATCCAGGGAGCTTTCTCTAAGGACTAAAGAAAGAACAAACTTTGGTCATCTGCCTGGCCTTAGTTCCCTAAGGCCAGTTCTATGCCAGAAGCTTTGATATCTTCTCTTATCTAGACCACAGTACACTCTTGGGCTTCAGATATTTTTCAATTTACAAATGAAAAGAAAAATTCTCTGTGATTCAAGAAGCCAGAAATCCCTGATATCGAAACTGACCCTCCTCACTATTCCCTGCACCTGCAGTGTCTGGAACCAGAAGAGGAATTAGAGAACACCTAGGAAGTGTTCTGTCCACAGAAATGAGGAGGCAGAATTAGCTCTGTTCTCAGGAATGTGATGAAGAGTTAATACACCTGAGAGGACTCTGTGTCGTGTGCCCCCAGGTGGAGGTGAGCCCTCTGGAGAATGCCATCCAGGTAGTTGAGAATAAGAACCAGGAACTTCGAGCTCTGATCAGCCAGTATCAGCACAAACAAGTACATGGCAACATCAATCTACTCAGCATGTGCCTGAATGGAGTCATTGATGCTGCTGTCAATGGAGGCATTGCACGCTACCAGGAGGTGAGGTGAAGACATTGACCAAACCCAGACAGGCAGCCTGGCTAACAACACAGCTCATTAGCTCCTTTTCCCAAACTTATAACCTCCTTGGAAAACGTTCCAAACTAGCCCTCTTCTGGATGAAGTAGCTAGTTTGTGGTGGTTCTGAGATAAAATTGTAAATTCTTGGCCACTCTCTGTTTCTGTAGCACAGATCTTTGTTGGTACTTCCCCTCTCCTAATCTCTGTGAGATGGATAACTTATCTGATTACAGAAATTAAGTATCCTCCTGGGGTCCTTAAGAAACCCAGTCCTTCATGAACCAGGCTACCTAAGAAACTAGTGCACATCATCAGGCCACTGGCTCTGCCTGGCATACCCAGGCCATCTAAACTTTGTAAGAAGCCAGAGCTAGCATCCAGCCTTGGGAGATTAGGCCCCACCTCTAGTCTTTCCCAGGCACAGAAAATACACATTTCCTAACTGATAAATTTTTCAGTGAGGCCAGGCTGGAGGTACTGGAAAGACACCTATGAGGAAGCAACCTGGTTGTCTTTTAAGGGCTTCATCTGAATAGTAATCTTAGGAAGAGTCTTCATTACCTGACCTTTCCTTTCACAGGCCTTTTTTGATAAAGATTATATCACCAAGCACCCAGGAGATACTGAGAAGATCTCCCAGCTCAAAGAACTAATGCAGGAACAGGTATGCCTTGTAGGGCACAGCCAGTGAGAAAAGTCATATACTATAAAAATGACCCAGTTCTCAGAGGCTGCTCCCTGCTTAACAGAGAGACCTTATTTGGCAATTCCCATAGGTCCATGTTCTTGGAGTTGGGCTGGCGGTTCATGAGAAGTTTGTGCATCCAGAAATGCGGCCTCTGCATAAGAAGCTGATTGATCAGTTCCAGATGATGAGGGCCAGTCTGTATCATGTAAGCTGACCCCATACGTGCCCAGATTTAGAATCAAACTTCACTTCCTCTAGGCCTATAATACAAGCAAAGAAAAGTAGGGGGAGGGGGTTGAGGTGAGAGAGAAGCTGTACCTGCCACAGGGGCCTGGGGAGGTGAGGTAGTGGGCACTGTACCCAAAGCAAGTGGTTCAGTACCCTCCCTCTCTTTGGTTCAGTCGCTCCCAAAAGGAGTCAGAATCAGAGACAAATAACATTTTCCTGGCACTGTCCTAATACTAATAGAGTTTTGCACGTACAGAAAGGGCTCATATGCAGGAATTTCTTTGGAGGTATTTTTCTTTCCAAGAACCTTAAGAATAACGGCATGACCTGAGAAGGCCCTCTTGTCAGCTCTGTTCCTTTCTCTGTACCAATTTTCTTCTCCCCATGTGTAGGCCTCCTCTCCTTCCTTCATTCTTTCCCTCTAACTTTCTTTCTTCCCATCTCAGTCTCCTCCATAGAATGCTATGACCCAGGATCACATCTAAGAAAGTTTTTGGCACTAAGTCTTTTAATTCTAGATGCTCTTAGAAGTGTTAGGCAGTTCTAAGGCTACACCAGTCCGCAAAGCCCTGTCTCCTTATTCTCTATAGCAAGTTTGGACTAAGAACTAATATTCACAGGCATTAGTTAAAAAAAAACAACAAAAAACCTGTAATCCAGGATCAGTTTTCCTTGGCATGATCTTAAAATGGAGTGATGGCTAGTTGAAGACAAGATTCAGGTGGTCCTGAGTCCCCAAGTCCCTATTCACGTCACATACCCTTACCCAATATTTAACCACAGGGATGATTGTAAATTATTTCTAGAATAGACTTTCTGTTAAATATTCTGGCTCCCAGACCTAAGTGGCCATGAGCCAAATTACCTGCCAGTACCTGTCAAACTCTCATTTTACTGAGGGCTACCAAGTACAAGTACTAGGAAAACAGAAATATAGCTGTCAGATGGTGGGCATGCTGTTCTAGAGAAGTTCCTCTAGGGGTGATGTAAAGTCTTGGGGAAGGCTGAGCCATCCAAGGACCCAGTGAGCTTGTCCCTCTTGGAACTGGCCTGCTTTGTTCTTGGATGCTTCAGGTTGTGGCTCTTTTAGTCCCTCCAGATTCCCAGGGCAGGCTTCAGCTGGTTCCTTGCCAAGAGTGGACAGCATGAATAGCAGAATAGGGAAAGAAGCTCGTCATAGTGTGAGAGACTGACCCACTTTCCAGAAAAATTTCTATAGCTCACAAAATGTCTCCTTCCTGGGAGGGTCCTCCATGGTGTTTCATGTGAAAGATGCAGAACATAAAGTAAAGCTGAGGTGGCTGTTAAGTAAAGAACTTGAGTAGCGTCACTGAGTCTGATGGGGAGTCCACCTTATTACACTGGCTCCAGTAAACACGGCTGGGCTCTGCTCCATGCCGACTCCTTATCCCAACTGGTAGCCCAGGTAATGTAGAGCTTGGCACCACAGGAGGTTCCCTGTCACATCTCTGCAGTCAGATGACTACAACAAAGGCACAGAGTGTTTGTCCATATGCATCCAGGTCCATACTGTGCACATTACAGAAACATAGTGTAACACTATGCCTGCTTTAGCAGAAGAAAGTCAAAAATGTGCTCCTTTTAGTGCAGCTCAGAAACATACCCAGCAGACAGGAGCTTTTTGTCTATCGTATATTACAAGAAACTTGAGAAAACCTGGAAAGTTGTCACAGAGACCAATATATTTTCTGTCACTCAGTGGGAAGTTAGATTAGAAGTTTCTGCCAAGAAGTCTACATACTTCATAAGAATTTAATTATGCTAAAATAGAACTGTGCTGTTTTCAGTTACTTACATCAGCACTTTGTTTCCTGTTTCCTTATAGACTGCATCACAGGCAACTTAACTCAGGTCAGTAAGAGCTGGGCCATATAGCAATCCAGTAAAACCCAGCATCAGTTCTTATGTAAGAGTTTGCACTCACTGACTCCTGAATAATCAGTTCTTCTTCTCCTCCATACCAGCCATTGCTCTGTATACTCTGAAATAAGGAAGCCTGTTAACACTCTCCTGTAAACGCAGATTCACTTCGGCCTGTTTCAGATGTGTCTCTCTTAGTGGAGTTTACCTGGGGCTTAATAGCATCTGGTCTAGATTCCAGTATGCTTAGGGGAGTATTTAGTAATGAAGGTATGATTGTCCAGAAGAAACCAGAAGTATATCATATGGTTCTCTTTTTGTTTGTCCATTTGTTTTACATTTTTACCAGCAGACAACTTCTCTACCCTTTGTCTAGCCTTTGGTCTCTGTGAACAAGCATTCATTTCTCAACAGGAATTTCCAGGTTTGGATAAGCTAAGTCCTGCATGTTCAGGCACCAGCACCCCACGGGGAAATATTCTGGCATCCCATAGCCCCATGAGTCCTGAGAACATCAAGATGACCCACAGACACAGGTATGGCACTAGAGCTGGGAAGGTTTCCTCCAGAGAGGTAAGACTGGGGAATAAGCATCAGAGAAAAAGAGCTGGAGAGAGTACTTGTGTATAACCATATCTCCTCTTACCCCCTTACCCCCAGAGCCATGCATTAAACAGCTTCTGCACTAGACATTCAGTAGCATCTGACCTGCATAAGAGAAGGCACACAGAGGAGGGGGCATTGAGATAAGTCTTGAAGGACAGACAGAGTTTGCTAGGCAGGAAACAGTCCAGGTTAGAAGAGTGATGGGACAGATAGGGCAAAGGAGCTCACACTTGCATAGTAGAAACAAGGTAGCCTAGCCAGCACTGCAGAGGTGCGGATTTCTGAGCATGGCAGGGGGCCAGGGCCCGCTCAGCGTGGGCCTTGTTTATATGTGCCTTTGGATAAGACCCCAAAAAGCATGAAGATTGTTGATTGTTTTTGAGGAAGAGAATAATAATAATGATGGTGGTGTGGCATTCAAGTAATGACTGCTCAAAACTCACGAGTTCTGACCTGAGCAGTCTCAAGTGGAAATTCTCAAAGCCTTTATGACAGGAAGGCAGGTTTAGGAAAGAAATCTACTACAAAGAGTTTCACAATTAGATTTATTTTCCAGCATGCAGCTCAGTAGAGTGGCCACTCAGCTAATGAGAAGAGGAACAAATTAACAGAGGGCCTGCTAGTATTGAAAGAGGAAACGTTGTTGGGAAACTTGTAGCCATAGATAGTTTATATCTATTTCCTTTGATAGTGTCTTCATATCAGTAAGATGCCTCTGCTCTCAGATCAGATCTCATAATTGTGTATGCTGGGTTTGGCAATGTTCAGACTGACATTCCATAGAAAGAGTATAGGATCCTTCATCTGATTTATCATTTCTTTCTTTCATTCCTCCTGATAAACTGCTAGTACTTTCATACTGAATGGCTGTAGTCCATTTAACTCTAAAGAGAGATTGTGCTAGCATAAGCCTTCTCAGGCCAGTGGCAGACTGAGGCTCAGAACTGCTGTAGGCCTCAGACAGGTGTGAACATTGGCTATAGAACCCTGAGAACAAGTGCTGGCTAAGGTTAGGTGTCACTGTTTCATACATCTGTCCTTTCCTCCTGCTGCCTAGCATGCTTTCTTAGCTATTGCCTGATTCCTCCCTGTTTCCTATTCTTGCTCACAGCCCCATGAACTTGATGGGCACAGGCCGCCATTCATCATCCTCTCTCTCCTCACATGCCTCTAGTGAAGCAGGAAACATGATGATGATGGGTGACAGCTCTATGGGCGAAGCTCCTGAAGACCTCTACCATCACATGCAGGTACCTGAGCTGTGCAGGAGGTTACCGTGAGCAGGTTACCATGACTAGAGGACTCACTTTTCTGGAGTCTGGTCTGGTGGCTGGAAACTCAGAATTTCTAGTTTCTGGATTCAGAACACACATCTCCATAGCTAGCAAAGCTGCCTTCTTTCTGTATACCACCCCAAGTCTTATTTTCCATGCCTTATTTTGCAAGCAGGAAATCTAGCATCAGACCTAGCTGCTGTTATAGATTGCATAGCAAAGGTTTTCTGTCAAATTAGCATCCTGTTTGGCAATCCTAATAGCTAAGTCCTTCTTTCTTCTCCATGTGCAACACTAAAATAGAGCCAACGCAACTGCCTTGCTCCATGTGGATGGGTGCATTAGTGCATGCCATCAGTCCAGCCCCCAGCAGGGTCTGGAATAAAGGATCTGTCACTTGGCCTAGGTCCTCAAGGACATAAGTGCATAAGCCAGCTCTCTGTCTCTGCCATTTTACAGCACTGACCTCTCAGATGTGCTCATCTCTCTTCCTTTGCAGCTTGCATATCACAACCCCAGGTACCAGGGCTCAGTCACCAACGTCTCTGTTCTGTCCTCATCCCAGGCAAGCCCTTCTTCCTCCAGCCTGAGTTCGACGCATTCAGCACCATCCCAGATGATTACCTCTGCCCCTTCCAGCACCCGAGGTAAGGATGACAGGATGGTGCTTGCTGAAGGAGAATACAAAGTTTCGTCAACACTATTTGCCTTCCTTTCATCTGTCCTTATATCTCTGAGAGTGGCCTTGTTGTCACCAAGGGACACTTAATTTCTTTTGTAGATTGATAATGAAGTTTTTGAAGTTAGAGAAAAATAACAGGGCAAGCAAGTTGGAATTCTCACCAGCAGCCTAGAGGCGAGAAATGGAAGAGGGAAAGAGAGAGTTAAACTTTTCTGTGTTAGAAGTCAGAAAAGCAGGTAGGTTCAGCAATATAAATCTACAAGAAACTGCAGTAAAGAATGGAAATCTTTGGGGAAGATTGGGAAAGAACGGGCATTCCCAGAGTGTTTAGACAAGCAGGTTTAGAATTGGGTAGATATCCAGAAAAGGGAAATGGAGAGGGAGGAGAGGGAGGTTTTTAGTTGAATGAAAAGTAACAAGGATGTGTTGGAGGACAAGAGAGGACTGGGCAGCTGATGCCTTTGTGATTTGGTGAGGAAGTATTTTGTTTGGGGGTTGTTGTTGTTGTTGTTGTTGTTTTGAGATAAATTCTCACTATGTAGTCCTTACCTGGTGTGGAACTCAATGTGTAGACCAGGATTACTGGAAATCACAGAGAACCACCTGCCTCTGCCTCCCAAGTGCTGGGATTAAGATTGTGCCACCACGCTTGTGCAGTTTTTACTGGTGGGGTACAAAATCGCCTTCCTAAGGGTATGGCCTAGGCCTTGAGTGTACAAGCACTACTCAACCTTTTAGACCCACTAAGGAGGAAATATCTAAGTTTGGTTTAGCCTCGTGGCTAGCTCAGAGTTGTTCTGGGTAGCCTAAATTTAGGGCACACTTAAGATAGAGGTTAAAAACTACCTGCATTTACTATTGTCAGTTTTACCTTCTAGATTTCTTAACTTCTAGATTTCTTAGGCCAGTAATGGATAAACAACAGCAAATATTGCTGTCAGTTTACCTTTTGGTTTTGTTTGGAGCCAGTTTGGAGCCCTTGTTAACTGATTTAGGTCTAACCTTAGATACAGCCAGCTTATGGATCATCATCACTTACTAAAGGGCCAGTATTGTTTGTTTTTAATATAGCCATGGAAGGCCAGCACTTGGAAATGTTATATGCATCATGGATATTTTCCATGTTGTATGGAAAATCTGTCTCCTTTTAATTGCCTTTAACAGGGTATTTACTTATTACTGGCCATGTTTGTCACAGAGAACTCCAGCATTGATACTCATATGCCTTAAATGGGGCCTGAGAAGTGATAGTCGTGTAGGGACTCTTCATTCACTCTCTTTCTGCCTACCAACCCCATTACTGTGTTGAAGAATGTTTATATTTTCAGCACCCAGACTTTTGGAATTGGGTCACCTCTCTTTAGCTGACTTTAGATCCTTCTCTGGCAATATTTTCTGCCATGCTGCTACTTGGTACCCAGTATCATTTCTACATCAGTAAAAGGACATGGCCCAGAAGAAAACTCAGTCCTTTCACAATGAAATGCTTGCCATGTAAAATGATCTGACCCTGTCAGCCAGTTGCTGGCTGTTGATTTCAGGCTTCAGAAGAATAAGTTCTTTTTCTTATGATTATTTTGTATACAAAGAAAGACAGTATAAATTTATAACATGAAGGAAAGGCTCTCTCCAAAGTATACAAACCTGTGAGGCACTCAGTAGACAAAATGGAAAGGACTGATGTAGTATGTCCTGGTGGAAAGATGCAATGACAGCCAGGAAAACCTTGGCAAAGTGGAGAGAAGCAAGTAAGGTCACAGCAGAGCAGTCACGGGCGAAATTAATCACCTTTGAGTTCATATGTCCAGTGAGGAAATGAATTTGGGCTACATGTCTTCACACTCACAAGCCCTCTACCAATATTGCTTTCCTACATGAACTACAGGATCCAGACAACAGGGCCAAGCTTAAGGAAACAGTCTATGAAGGTTGCAAACAGACAGGACTGTTCATTATGAAAAGGGCCTACTAAAAGATGACTTTGGCAGCAGAAAGGAAGGAAAGCCCAAGACGTAGCTGTGGATGTCTGGACACTGGGTTTGGTTTGGTTTGGTTTGTTTGTTTGTTTGTTTGTTTTTTGTTTGTTTGTTTTTTTTTTGTTTTTCATTTTTTTTTTTTTCGAGACAGGGTTTCTCTGTGTAGCCCTGGCTGTCCTGGAACTCACTCTGTAGACCAGGCTGGCCTCGAACTCAGAAATCCACCTGCCTCTGCCTCCCAAGTGCTGGGATTAAAGGCATGCGCCATCACCACCCAGCCTGGACACTGGTTTTTACAGTGTCTTTCAGTAAGTGTCCTGATTAGAGCTGCAGAGATAGGCCTGGTTGTTTTCCCTTACCTGAAGACTCCTAGATAGCCTCAGCCATACCCAACATTTTATCTGGCTATTCTTACAGATTATTAATGGATGTTTAAGGTCTGTATTACTATGGTACTGCTTTAAAAAATTATTTATGTGTATGTCAGATTCCCTGGGACTTGAGTTTCAGACTGTTTAGAGCTGCCTGGTGGGAGTGTTGGGAGTAGGTGTTCTGAAGCTTATGTTCTTAACCATTGAGCCATCTCTCCAGCTCTAATACTGCTCAATACTCCTTGGTGCCATGGCTGCTGTCAGAGATGTTTGAAGCTAGCTGGTATCACCTACATTTCGTCACTTTTCTCATTGCTATGACTAAATGTGACAGTCAACTTGAGGAAGAATTGATTGGGCTTTAAGTATGAAGTCATTGCAGCAGCAAGATAAGGCACACTCACTCGCTTCCTCCTAACTTTCTGTGAAATCAGCTCAGGCCTCTGGCCTATGGGATAGGTCTTCCCTCCTCACTTACAACTCTCTGCACCCAGAAGTCTGTCTCCTGGGTGATCCTAAATCCACGGGCGCTGAGATAACCATTGCACCATGATTTTTCCCTGTAGCAAACTAGTAATTGATTTGGTCACTCACAGACTTTCCTGAATGCTCAGTGGGGTCTGCATGGCTCTTGTCTTGTCTAAGAAGCACGGCAGAGTGAAGTAGAGGAGAGTCTCTCCTGGCTATCGCTTCATTTCTATTGCCTTTGCTGTCCGTTGCTGCAAAGTATAAAGTGTTCTCCAACCTTACATGCTTTAAATCAGTTGTCTCTCAGAATTATGAATTAAAAGGATGTGTCATGAGGAGAGGAACATATATTTGAGAAATGAAGTCATTGATGATCACCATTTTTAGAGACAAACTCTCCCAGTGGCTGGACTCCAGAATATTACACAGAGGAAAGTTGAGAAAAGCTCCTCCCCTCTCTAAGGCATTAAGTATTAAATAGAACTTGGCCCGCCGGGCGGTGGTGGTGCATACCTTTAATTCCAGCACTTGGGAGGCAGAGGCAGGCGGATTTCTGAGTTCGAGGCCAGCCTGGTCTACAGAGTGAGTTCCAGGACAGCCAGGGCTACACAGAGAAACCCTGTCTCGAAAAACAAAAACCAGGAAGAAAAAAAAAAAAAAAAAAAAAAGAACTTGGCCCGAAACAGGGAAACAGGGAACTGATAGCCAGAGCAGAAGCAGTAAGGAAAAAAGGGAGCCACTTTCCACTACAGCACCTGCATAGTCTATACACGGCCATCAGAGAAAGTTAGCCGCTCAAATGTCTCTTAAGCACCATGTAGGACCTGTGAGGGAAGACACATTGTGTGGAGCCAGTGGGATGGCTCAGTGGGTTTTTAAAAAGCACTTGACACACAGGCCTACATGACCTGCGTCCCATCGCCAGTACCCTCAATGGAAGGAAAGAACTGACCCCCGACTCGCACACTGTGGCATGTAGATGTTCTCACTCTCTCACACACAGTGTTTTAAAAGTTTGCATAGCATCCTAGGGTAAGACAATGTTTTCAAGTGAATGTGGCAGTGTAATAATGGAAGTACTCTTGGCAAACAAGGCAGTGAATGGTCTGTTCATTCATTAATGTCTTGTTACCAGTGAGGGGGAAGGCTTCCTTGGATAAGGTCTGGAGTGGAATCGTCCTCCTCACTCCTGGATCATAAGATCATTGTCCCTCCTTGACACACCCATTGACACCCAGTGCTACAGTTCCTGTAACACTGGGAATCTGTGAGACCAGTGGCCTGCAAAGTACAGTCTAATTCTTGTAAGTCCATGGCTCCCCCTAGTGCTCAAAAGGCAGATTAAGCCTGTGAAATAGATTTGTAATCCAGTGGCACTAGGACCCAACTTGCCTAAGGATTTTTGGAGTGCACCTGAAGCAGTTCAAAAGTCATATAAATGGATAAGCCCTTGTGCTATTTAAATATCTTAATGTTAACATCACTCTTGTTCCACCAAGGGACTGGCTGCCTAGGGCAGAGACACATGAGTCAGCTGAATTGAAGAAAATTAATGCACAGTATGTTTGTTGTTATATCACAAGAAGAGCACCACAACTGGAATGTAAGTCCTCAGCAGAGCTCCAGGCTGTTCCTCCATCACAGCCCCAGCGTGGATCAGGGCAGCACACATGGATGCATAGTTGGCATCATGAGCCATATTTTGACTGAGCTGATGTCAAAGTGATGTTTCTTTTTTGTCCTTTTTGGATAGTCACATCCAGAAATTGTCCAGGGGGCTCAGTCTCTCAGCTGGGAAGGCAGAGACACTATCAGTGGGGTTTAGAGCTTTTTTCCCCTTTCTTTTCCTTTTCTTTATATATACATCTTCTTCAGATTTCCTAAAAGCACAAATTTTAAAAGAGAACATGAGTATCTGTGAAGCCACAAAACAAGAAGTTTAAATTTTTAAAAAATAATTATATTTTATGTATTCCCTTATCAGTGAAGGGCATTGTAAAAGATAAGTCCTAAAGCCTGCCCAGAGGTTATCTCAGGACAGCAACAGAAAAAGTAACAAAAATAACTGGGAAAAGCTACTTGCTGGTGTTTACACAGATTTTTTGGACTACAATGGATACTAGGATTTTTCAAGGACTCCTGTAGTGAGCTGGCTGAAGACTTGGGTTTGCTTTGCTTGAATCATCTTCTTCTTCTTCTTCTTCTTCTTCTTCTTCTTCTTCTTCTTCTTCTTCTTCTTCTTCTTCTCCTTCTTCCTTCTTCTTCTTCTTTTCTTCTCCTTCTCCTTCTCCTTCTCTCTCTCTCTTTTTCTTTCAGTACTGGCACCACAGGCTCAGAAGAGCCTAGGGGGTGGTGAGTTTCAGGGACTCAGAGCCTGCCTAGGATCTGCAGAGACACCTCTCAGCTGAAGCCAGTGGGCTAGTCTCCACTGCCCAGCTTCTCAAAGCTGAATCAGCCAGAGAAATTAGGGCCCAAATGACTTTGCCATGAAGGGACTGGAGGATAGGCTGTTGTCTGATTCAATAAAGTACGTATTTGCAGAACTGTTAATATTATCCTGCTGTCCCAGGAGAGCTAACACATTATCTTACTGCTTCCATAGAAAGCTTTCTTAAGAACCACAGATGGGAAGTTCCTCAGTGCTCTGACAGCACCTCAGCCCAAGTCACTGAAGTGTCTTCACAGAAAAGGACATGAAGCTGGGTGGTGGTAGCACATACCCTTGACCCCAGCACTTGGGAGGCAGACACAGGCAGATCTCAAGTTTGAGGCCAGCCTGGTCTACAGATCGAGTTCCAGGACAGCCAGAGCTGTTACACAGAGAAACTCCGTCTTGAGAAAACCAACAAAAACAACAACAAAAGAGCCTGGGTCTAAGTCCCTTAACTACTTGATTAGTTCCATGCCTATCAAGAGAACAAGGCAAGTATCAAATTCACCTGTGTGCAGGGACCTGGGCTCCCAGCTAGACTGGCTTTAAGAGCTGCAGTAGGTCCAACAGGTAGGCAGAATCAAGGTTCTGAGAGCCTACCATGTGGAAGGGATATGCCAAAAAGGAAACCAGCAGAAAGTAGAACCACTGGTGTTTGAAGAAGGTAAGTGTGTATAGACCCAGTATGTCAAGTCAGAACGTTGTAATTGTTATTCCAAGTGTCTCTTGTCTTTGTGTTACGGCTCTGTCACAAGCTGGCCTTGGTTTCCATCCAGGTCCTCTAGAAGATGTTAGTGTCTAGGCCACACCTCTGCCCTGAGAGCACAAGGTTCAGAAACCCCAAGAACTCTGCACCAGGCTTCAACTCTCCTTACCTTTTTTTCCTCTGGGCATGGTAGTAGCCTCTGTCAGACAAGACCAGATACAGTCTTTACATCTAACCACTAGATCTGCTTCATGCCTCTCGTGTTTTGCTGAGTTAGTTCACTCTAACTGTGAGGGACACCTACCCTGGTCCTAAGGATGTGTAGCCACTGAGCCTTCCATCTGTGGTTTGTCATCTGTTCGTGATTGTTCTCACTTGGTTACAGGCTCTCCCTCTCTGCCAGATAAGTACCGACATGCCCGGGAAATGATGTTGCTGTTGCCTACACATCGGGACCGCCCAAGCAGTGCCATGTATCCAGCAGCCATCCTAGAGAATGGACAGGTAGCAGACCTAGCCCTGACTAACTGTACTCTGCTACAAGTGTGTTGGCTTGGGTTCCTTCATTGCATTTGCTAAACCTTTGCAAAGTCTTGCATGCCTCCCTCATTCTTCTGTAAGAGGGCTGTTGGACTCCTAGTTTGAGGAAGACAGTGAATCTGAGGGCCAGAAATCAAGACAGAGTGCAGGTATGAGGCAAAAGGGTTAAGACTAGGCTTGCTTGGGTATCTATCTAAACCTCTGGCCAGCTTTCTGGAATACTCATTTCCTGTTCCTCTGGCATAAGAAGTTGGCTTTTATAACATCTTGAGAAAGCTGTAGTGAGCATAGGTATGAAGATGTCTGTGTGTCTTGCTAGGGTTGCCCTTAAAACATAGTTTTCTAGACACCCTGCTTGGACCAGCAAGTAACACTTGACCCTATGCAGTTTGCCCCTGCCTTTCTATTCCAAGACCATAACTGTCCTAGGCCCAAAGTGTCAGGAGTTTCTCAGTAGCACCTCTCTGCCAGCAGAAGTCAGATCTCATGGGAGGAACTGCTAAGAAGAGCAGTGGGACCTGCCAGGCTCCAGGTTTGGGTGCTGCTTTCTCTCCCCTTAGTGCTAACCTGAATCTGGGTGTGGCTTTCCAAGAGTTAAGACCTGTCAGTGCTCAGGAGGCAGACAGGGTCTTTAAACCTGTCAATGGTCTCCCTGGCAAACAGGAAGATGTGACAGTAAAATAATGGAAGGCACCTATGTTCTGCACCTGGGTGATATCTCAAGTATCCATGGAAGTGCTTGGATCCAAATAAGCCTGGACTGTTGAAACAGACTTCCTAGGGCTGCTGTGGAGCTCTTGGCACATCTCAGCATGAGCCCTCTGACTGCTTTATATCCTTATGTGAGCTTAGATCCTGCCTCCTGTAATCCATAACACTGCCTCCCATGATGTAGCTGGCTGTTCTCACCCTCTGATATTTTTCTCCTTCTCTCAGCCACCAAACTTCCAGCGGGCCCTGTTCCAGCAAGTAGTTGGAGCCTGTAAACCCTGCAGTGACCCCAATCTGTCTATGGCTGAAAAAGGTACTTTCCTCACTCCAGGAACTCTCTCATGTTTGTCCCATCTTGAGTGTCTTACTCTTGTTCCTGAGTTATCAACTGTCCAGTCCTGAGCCACAACACAATGCCCAGGTCTGTCTACCTAGACATAGTGCTAACCAGTTCCTCAGTTCACTGTTTAGACCACACCTGGCATGGATCCTGTTTGTCTCTCTGTATCTCTCCCTCTCTCCAGGGCCACCCTCATAGAGGCCCAACTGCCATCTGCCTTGAGTTATTCATTGTAACTCAGGTTGCTGTGGGCATCTACTCTCCTTGGTTCTTCCTAATGGCTTCTAGAATTTAGTATGCCCAGTGGTCCCTTTGGGGCTTCAGAAACTCTTTAGAGCTCAGAATGGACTGTGGCCATTGAAAGCCCCCAAAGGAATGGAAAAGATATACTACACTGAATTTCCCAAAAGTAGGTTTCCACATGGAAAGCTCTGGGGGCTTCAGTGAAGTCCAGTCATTCCTTAGCCACTCTGGTTACTGGTTCCATCTGTTCAGTACCATGCAATTGAGAAACTCTCCCTAAAACTGCAGCTGTTTAGATGCTGACACATTACCTTGTGCTCCTCAAGCTGATAGAAGAACCAGCGTCTAACCTCTATGACCCTGAGCTGAAGCCCCAGACACCTGAATTAGTTTTAGCACAGCAGTACCTAAATGGAGACCAGGCTGAGCTTGTCTGTCAACTAGAGGCTGGCCCTATAGTCCTCTCCTCACCTCCATCTGTTGTGCTCCGTGCACATTCACTTCCTAGCAGTCTAGTGTGTTGTCCCTTAGCCCCTCAGACCCTGTCCCTTCATCCTGTTGTCATTGCACTTGCTCACCAAGCGCTGTCTGCTGTCCTCACTGCCATTGTTTCCTCTCTTGATTATCATAGAGGACAAAGTCTGTGTCCTTTTTAAGGGGTCAAACACTGGGTCCAAATCCTCGGTTCCTAGTGAGCACTAGTGCCAGATGCTCAGCCACAGAGCCTACTGAAGATGCCGTCCTAACCTCAAGCTACACTTCCTGAGAAAGTGGCTTCTTGGATTCCTGCACCAAAGACCCGAAAACAATGGGCCTTTTTGGCCTAGGAGGCCAGAATCCACAATGGGTTTTCTTCACCTAAGATGCAGCTCAATCTCTAAACTATCCAAGAGTCACACAGCTCAGAGCTCAAATGAGTATTGGTGGTCAGACCAGGATGCTACATCAGCTGGACACAGAAGAGCTTCAGGCCTCGGGCCATTCTGCAGCAAGGAGCTAGACTTGGCCACCCTAGGTGTATGAGGGAAGGGCAGGTGTCTCCAAAAAAAAAAAAAAAAAAAAAAAAAAAGCTGAGCCCAGAGCTACTATATCATCCAAACTACAAGATCAGCACTTGGTGTCAATAAATTAGACAATTTCCCATTGGTAATACCTAGACCAGAATAACTCCAGGGTCCCTGTCTTAGGCCCCCTTAGAAACCTACCTCTCACCTGTAGATTTTTTTTTCTTTGCCAGTCAGTCCCAGACAAGTCTGCCCTCTAGCCAGGGACTGTGCACTGGGGACTTGAGGCCAATGCTGCAGATCTGTTAATGCTAATATATGACAGGACACAGTGGGTATTGTTCTTCTACTAGGATAAATCATTCTCTTGGCCACCCTACATGGTGAAGGTCCACTGGCCTCACTGTAGATTTATGGCTTCTGGTTGACATGGAATGACTCACTCAGACACCATCTTAAATACACCCTTCCTGTCATTCTTCCCCACAGTGTTCCTGATCTCAAGTTCCTTTGGACCCTTGGGGTAAACTTTTGCAGCTCCCGCAGTTCTTTCAGGAGTTGGAACACATCTGCAGTCAGATTGTCAGATCCTTTTGGAGAAGCTTCTCAGAATCATCTCTAAGCTGCTGCTTCCCTGAGATCTGTGGCTTTCATTATAAATGTCATCCTTTGTTTTGGGGGAAGAGAGAGCTTGAGTGCTCAGAACCAAGAAGCTCCTGCTGTACCCTGGAGAACTGGGAAGAGGGGAGCACCTGTTCTTGAGCTCAGGCTTTCTGAGAAAGCCATCAGATGCTTAGCAGATACAGAATTCTTTCTTGAAAATAACAGCTCAGTGGCTACTCATCAGATTCAGATGCCCTTCTTTCTGCTGTTAGCTATCAATATATCATGAGCTTAAGCAGTTTTTACAACTGAAGTTTTACCTGTGCTGTGCTGCAAGCACATGCTAGTCCCTGAGCAAAGAGAGGAAAATGATGTCACCCTTGGAGTGCCGTGGGCCCAGCACTTAGAAGCATATCCTACTCCAAGACTCTTTCTAGAGGTTTCCAGTTCCTATCAGACCTTGGAATTCGCCATTGAATGTCTGGGCCAAGAAAGGCCAAACTTTGGATATCTTGAGCTCCCTCTAGGAACCACTGCCTTAAAATAGTGCCCATACCAGACACCTGGAGTAGGCTGCCCTTCCAAAAAGCTCCATCAGGGCAAAGCTTCTGAACAGAAGCTAGCTTCTTGCTAGCATTTGTTCTCTGGAAAGAACCAATTAAACGTGTTCCACATTTCTTCTTCTGCAGAGTGGCCAAACCCCCAAATCACAAAAGTCCTTTCCACTGCTCCTCTCCTCTCTCCATTTACAAAGATCTGTCACCCAGTTGTAGCCAAGAGCCAGCATTGAGGCACTGGACTGCTTTGTCTGGGGCCTGCTCTATTCTGTATCCCAGGACTCCATCCTGCTTTTCACCAGGGAGTAAGCACTGGAAGAGCCTTGATCTAACTCTAACTCAAGAAGAATTCTTTGTCCTGTGCTCTTTGTGTGATCTTCTTAGCTGACATGCTGTCCTTCCTGTGACCTAGTTTTTCTTCTGACAGATCCCAAAGACTGCAGGTGTTTAGTTTTTCTTGTACCTCCTCTTAGCTTGCCTTATCCTAAAATAAACACTCTTCAGAAATCAGCTTAGCCTTGCCATCCTAGGCAACTCAGTCTCTGGCCAGTCATCTCTCTTTGCCTTGCTTGGCCAATTTTTCACCTGTAGGGCCTGCCTGACATGCCACTTGTGTGCTGGCTACACAAAGCACACCTAGAGAAGCTTCAGGCTATAAGGCAGCTTCTCAGAGTTCAAGAAGTAACCTCCATTCACTCCATCTCTTTCCACCCTTCAGAGGTGCCAGCAGCCCCCAGCAGCTGGAGCCTGGATAGCGGAGCCCAAGAGGCCCAGCCCTTCCTGTCTGCCCTCATGGGGCACATCATGGTTCCCCCAGTGCCTCCCCGAAGCCTGCTGCATGGTAAGCGGGTCCCTCAAATAGTTTCTGGTCTCTAACTCTGAGCAAGGACTAGATCAGTAGCTATCTAGACCATCTCAGCCAAGGAAAAAAGCATCCACACCACAGAGAGGAGCCTGCTGAATATTGAGGCCAATAAGGTTTCTGAGTCCTACAAGCTAGCCCAGTGAGGCCATCCCAGCTAGGGAGGCTGAAGACAACAAAATCAACTATGCCAAATACACCACTCATCAGCCTACCATCAACCAGCCAGCGGACTACAACTTCTACCTGGGGCCTGCTGTCTCATGGGCTCTGAAGCACTCAACTTTCCTGGTCTCCTATGTGAAATGCGATTATTTTACCCCAGCAACCTGTATTTTACAGACTGTCAGTATAAAGAAAGGTTTTCTGTGGCCTTCAATGCTGAGATGTTCTCAGGAGACTTTTCCACACCTGCCCAGTGCCCAGCAAGGTGGTGCTGCTGTGCCACTTGTGCAAGGGCCCCAGCTGAGCTCTGGTTCTTTTCCCTTTACAGGTCATTACTCCTTACACTTTGACGCCTTCCACCACCCTCTGGGTGATACCCCCCCGGCCCTCCCTGCCCGGACGCTGCGCAAGGTAATGTACTGAAGCAACTGTCCCACCGCCTCATCTGCTGTAGAATCACCCCTGGGGCCTACAAGAGGAACCTGAACCCTCCCCTGCTCCTCTGTCCTGAGAGCCTAAGCTGGCAGAAGCTGGGGGTGGCCAGAGCCACACTAGAGCTGCGGGTGACCTGTGCATCCTGCAACAGATGTGATGAGGAAAGGGAGACCAGAGAGTCTTGTGGACAATCCATGGCAACAAAAGTATGTGCGCACTCAGTAGTGAGCACTGAGAAACTTGGGGGCTCTCTGCCAATACCACGGGCTCTCAACGCACTGTAGTCCAGTAGCTAAAGAAATGTCCCTGTGGTGGGTTATAGAGTTTTTAAAACTAGTGTCAACTGAAAATGAGAAATATCAGGCACAAGAGTTTTATAAAAATTTCAAGAAGTAAAATTTAAATCTTGTTAGCTTAATTTTTCTGAAAATGGGAAAAGATCGAGTTTGTGATCAATTTTAGCAGCAGAATAGCATTCATCCGATCTGTGGCACACCAGGGTTCCTTCTGCCTGATGACCCAGCCCTTCTGTCAGTAACTCAGACCACACCCAACCTGGGACGTAGCCCCAGGTGCACCATCAGCCAGGGCAGAGGCATTTATTGGCCCTCAGAAATAATAGTGATTCTGGGGCTCCACTAGCTTGCTTTTGTGGGGGTAGATACTTAGAGGGTCATTGCTGAAGAAACAGACATGAAGCTGATGAAACTTTAAAATTCATTGATAAGCAGACTCTTGGTCTCCACACGGCAGGCCAGTCCACCTATCTAGAAAGGGGTTCTAACTTACCCACCCTTTCCTTCGCACAGTCTCCTCTCCACCCCATCCCAGCCTCCCCTACAAGCCCCCAATCGGGCCTGGATGGCAGCAACTCCACGCTGTCTGGCAGCGCCAGTAGCGGTGTGTCCTCCTTAAGTGAGAGTAACTTTGGGCATTCCTCAGAGGCCCCACCTCGAACAGACACCATGGACTCCATGCCAAGCCAGGCCTGGAATGGCGATGAAGACCTTGAGCCACCCTACCTCCCTGTCCACTACAGCCTCTCTGAGTCCGCTGTCCTTGACTCCATCAAGTCCCAGCCATGCAGGAGCCACTCAGCCCCAGGGTGTGTCATCCCTCAGGACCCCATGGACCCACCTGCGCTGCCACCCAAGCCCTATCACCCCCGCCTGCCAGCCCTAGAGCACGATGAGGGGGTGCTACTTCGGGAGGAGGCTGAGAGGCCAAGGGGCCTGCACCGCAAGGCCTCACTGCCTCCTGGGAGTGCCAAAGAGGAGCAGGCCCGCATGGCCTGGGAGCATGGCCGAGGGGAACAGTGAGGAGCAGAGAGGCAGCTGCACCACCATCATCCATGAGCAGCTTGCCCAGGCACTCCAGGTCTGAAAAGCAAGTCCCTCCCAGGGAGCTGGAGGCTTGGCACTCAGGAGAAAACCACCAAGAGTCTCTGTTCTACTGCCGTGAACTCATGTTTTGCCATGTTCAGAGGCCACAGCAGCATGAAGGGTTGTGGCTTCTTTCATTTTACTTTTTGTTTCCATTTTTCTGGGTTTTTCTTTATGCAGTAGTTGCTTTCTTCCTCCTGCAGTTCCAGACCACATGGAGCTATATGGAAATATTGCACAGACATAATTGCTTTGCAGCACTGCAGAGTCCAGGAACAGGAGCCCAGGCCCTCTCTCCATGATAGAGATTTGGAGAATGGAAGTTGCACTAGGGACCTCTTCCTTTGCTGTATGGACAGAAAATTCTTGAGTGCATTCAGGGATTGCAAGGACCACATGGACTACATGTCACAGGTGGACAAAGGGGCCACAAGCCGTTTTGCACAATGCTTGTCCACCTGCCCACTCTTCCCATCTAGAGTGTGCAGCTGAGGGGCCAGTCAGGCCCATGGCTGCCCTAACTGCATGCCGAGGGCATACTACCAGGCTTCCATGGGCCAGGCTTGTCTCGTATCCCACGTGAACGTTATTCGTCACTTTTATTTTGGACCTTTTGCTCCTTTCCACTCAAAACACCTCATGATCTGCAGAAGCCTCCCTGGCTCAAATGGACTCTAAAGGGTTATTATCTCTTGTCCTGGGGCTGGATGAAATGAAGATAGAAGGGCGTTCACTCCTGCAGGGAGTTAGGCCCCTTCCCTTTTATTAGAAAGAGCTGGTGTAAGAGTGAGGCTGGAGTGTGGCAGGAGCCAGAAAACCTTTTTGCTTTCACAGGTGGCCCCAAATGCCTGCCATTTAGAGCCTGAATCAGGGATTTTCAGCACTACCTCTGAGCCTTGGGGTTGGCTGCCCAGCCTGGCTTCCAGGCCCTGAGGATGTGTGGTCAGGTTCAGCAAGCTCCTGGGTTTAAAAACATACATACATACATACATACATACATACATACATACATACATACATACATAAATAATGAACGGTGGGAGGAAACTTCTTTTGGAGACAGAGAGCCACACAGGTAAAACTGTTATCTTCCACACGGCCAAGTACTGAGCCCTCCACGCCAAACCCATAGGGACTGCCCACCACTCAGGGTTCAGGACAGGCAAAAGGGCAGTTTTTCCAAACCTCCCCAGTCTGTCAGGCAGGGCACAGTGGTGACTTTATAGGAAATTCTTTCATGTCAGGGTACTGACTTTACTCTTGGTATTATGGCGGGGGTATGGTAATATTTCACCAGGGTGCTTCTAAGTTACTTTTTAAAATAACTTGTCTTGAGGCAATTGTTTCCTTTTATTTGCTTACATTCACATCAGTGATGGCCATAAAACTACCTTCTCCTTGATGAGCAGGTATGTTGCTCCCTCCCCAATTCCCTTTAACTTGTCGGCCTTCTGGCCTGCTGTGGCCAAGTTCTGGCCCAGAGCTACTCATCCCTTGTCCACAATTCTTTCCAAACAGAAAAACCCATGTTCGCGGTGTTTTTCTCTTATAAACAAGTTTAATAGAACTGCCAGCAAATAACCTATGGAAAAAGAAAGAAGACCCATTTCCATTCAGAGTATATTGGGGCCCAGGTACCAACAGTGTAGGGCTTTCTGATACCCTCAGGATCATTCAGGCAGAGTAGAGCAGAGACTGTTGAGGATGTAGGCCAATCCAATAGCCCCAGCTCCAAGGGCACAGACCTGAGCCTAGACTCACTGGTAAGCTT
The DNA here is from genome assembly GCF_004785775.1 of Grammomys surdaster. NCBI lineage: Eukaryota > Metazoa > Chordata > Mammalia > Rodentia > Muridae > Grammomys > Grammomys surdaster. The sequence continues at coordinate 5,169,710 of NW_021620939.1, read as the reverse complement.
GGCTTTGGACCTTCTGGGTTCACAGGTATGAGGGTCAAGGTGTAGCTTTGAATGTGATTCTTAGGTAGGGCAGCTTTAGGTTTCCAGGCATGTCTGAACCGCAGTCCATGGAGGCAGCCAGTCATCACATGCAGACATCTCCCTTCTCCACTTGATGGCACAGGAGGTAGGGAGAGGAATGTAGGGTGAAGTTCCTCGGCCTTGCTTTATGCAAGGTGAAAAATATTTGTGTTGCTCCTCTCCATTTTCTCTAACTGGATGAAATGGACCTATTCTGAATACTTTTTATTGAGAAATCAGCCAGTGTGAGGGAAATGGGAGGCCAGAGATCAGAATCCTTTGAAAAGATTGTGAAATATTGATTTTCATTCTTTAAAGCGTATTTGTAAATACCTATTTGAATGCTGTGTATTTGTACAGGAATTTGAGCAAAAAATGTATAGAGTGTCTAATTGGTAATAAGCCCTATAAATGTGTTTTTAACCTCTGGCATTCTGTGCTTATTTAAAACAAAACTAACCATTTCTTTTGTGTACTCATGTCTAAAGAAAAACTGACTTAAAATGATCTTACCTGTACCAGAAAAGTTAAAAAAAAAATTGTGCCAGTGTCCCAAGAGGCATTTTACTGTATATACTGTGGTAGCATGTTATAAATCCAACAAGAAATGTGACTTTTAGATGTAAATATCTGGCAATTGACTCCCCCCCCCCCAATCCCTTGACTGCTGTGATGTGAATTAAAGATGAATACCTGATATCGATCCACTGATTTCACTGAATGGGAGCATAAGTGCCCCTCTCAAACCCTTGTCGCCGGGCTCTAAGCCCTTTTAGCTGCAGATACCTTTCTGCACTTTAGTCGGCCGCTCTCCGTATTCCGCCTTCCAAGGCGAGTGGCCAAAGCTCTTGCACTTAGCTAGCATTAGGGCAGTCCAAGCGGTAACGTCTCCAGTTACCATCCGCGCGTCTCCAAGAGTGGAGAACAAAACCTCCCAAGATCCCATGGCCTCCATTGGGAAGCTAGACCAACGCCTCTGCTCGCAACCTTGCGGGGAGGTCCTCAGACGTCCAAGACAGCAGCTGACTAGGCATACCTAGAGCCTTTCGTTTAAGACGTTCTGCAGTCTGACCCAGGATAAAGCGGGGTCTAGGCAGCCGGCGAATGAAAGTGGACGCTCTTCAAGATTGGTTCGCCAATCCACGTGTAGTTCAAAACAAGGAACCGCTTCTGATCCTTGCTCGTGCCGTCTATCCTGTTGGCTATGGGGTGACGGCAGAAATCCCGCTTTACGAGTCCGGGACGCGGGAGGAGAGTGAGTTTGAAGCCAAGACAAGGTATTCGGGTCGAGTCAACAGATTGAGAGGGTTCCCGGTAAGCAGCCAAAGCAGCTGCCCTTACTCAACATGGCGGCCTCGTGCACCTTCCGCCCAGCTGCTGTCTATGGACCGCCCAGGCTCAATCAGCAACCGACAACTGTCTAGGTCCCAGACACACCAGCCAATGGAGAAGGGTAGCGTGGAGCCGCCGGTCTGGGCTCCTGGGCACGTGGACCAATGAGGATGCGGCATATGGGTGGGCGTGGGGAACGCACGCCAATGAGAAACCCCGGTTTGTGTTCCAGCCCACTAGGCGGAGCACCGCGCCGGGTGCGGTTCATTCGCGCGGCGGCGGCGGTGGAGGCGACGGCCGAGGAGGATGTGGGCTACGCGCGGGCTGGCGGTAGCGCTGGCCCTGAGCGTGCTGCCTGACAGCCGGGCGCTGCGGCCAGGCGACTGCGAAGGTGCGGGGGGCCGGGTGGGGGCGGCCTGGCGGCGCTAAACCCAACGAAACCGAAAGGGTGGGAGCGACGGCCCGTCCCGGGGGCTCCGCTGGAGAGAGGGCCTCAGAGTTATTTCCCGGGCCTAAAAACGTTGACCCATTTAAGGGAACGCGACAGTTCAGTCGCGTTGAAAATTTGGCTAGAAGCCCACATCGCGGGAGTTTTTGTCCTTTCCCATCACTTTAGAGATTACAGGAAGAGATCCTGTGGGCCGCAACCGTCCCGGGGTTACTAAGCTGCACTTAGGGGTTCGATGTATTCAGAAAGAGGAGCGTTTTGATCGTTTGCTTCAGCCTCCAGTCTATCCCTTATGAGGTCACAGTGAGTTCTCAAGGACACGTGTCCACTCTCGCCTTAAACTTGAAAAGAGCAGAGAGTGTGGGTCACTTGGGTAATGTTCATTCCCGGCATGCTGTGGGTACTAGGACCCCAGCAACCTAAGGGTTCTGTGCACTTGTGAGTACCTAGGGGTGGGGGTGGGGGGAACACATTTTAATCCCTTCTATCAAAACTGCTGACAGAGTTTCTTCCTGGGGAAATGGAGACTAATAACTACTTAATATCTCCTCCCTCTTTTCCAGTTTGTATTTCTTATATGGGAAGATTTTACCAGGACCTTAAAGACAGAGATGTCACATTTTCACCAGCCACTATTGAAGAAGAACTTATAAAGTTCTGCCGTGAAGCAAGAGGCAAAGAGAATCGATTGGTAAGTAACTGGTCACCCACCTAGGCTGTCCCGGCTCATGTGTGCTGTCTGTCCGTGTCATGATGGAACGTGTGTGTAAACTAATATGAGGCCTAAGTGCTTCTCTCCTCTAGTTAATACTATAAGCTGAGTATTGGTAATGCCAGGAGAGAAGACTGTCAGGCAAATGCAAAGCAGTGAGTGGCATTTGCTGTAAAGAAAACGCGCTAGTTTGTGGGTAGGTGGGAGAAAGCTATTAGGGAAAGTAGTCCTAGGTTTCTCTGAGGAAGGGGTCAATGAAGAAGTGAGCACATCCAGGCAGTGTGAGCGCCCAAAGGCCAGAAAGACTTTGGTGTGTTCGGAATCAGAAGTAGTTGGTGAGGTGCCCCAAGATGGCCAGGGCCCAGTCCAGGTCAAGAGCCCCGGTGAAGCATCAGCCTTGTAGCTTTAATTTCAATGGTAGTCTGTCATTGGAACTCTAATGGCTCCTGTACTCATCTGGAAACTCTGGGACTGAGCTTGTATCAAGTACCTGGGGCCTAGAACAGCTGCATCTGAGCAATGCTAACAAACTGAAGCCGTGGCAAAGAGAGGTTTTCAAGATGGCCTAACAGTTGTTGTCTGGAACTGGAGAGTTTGTTATGAATGTATACTGCTCTTGTGGAGGACCTGAGTTTAGTTCCTAGCATCCACAGCATCCTGTAACGCAGCTCCAGGGAACCTGATGCCTCTGGCCTCCTCTGACACGTGCACCTACTCATGCGTGGAGTTTAAGGCTTTTGTTTTGTTATTGTGTTTGTTTTGTTTTTGTTTGTTTGTTTTTTACAGTGCTACTACATTGGAGCCACAGATGATGCCGCCACCAAGATCATCAATGAGGTATCGAAGCCCCTGGCCCACCATATCCCTGTGGAGAAGATCTGCGAGAAGCTGAAGAAGAAAGACAGCCAGATCTGCGAGCTAAAATATGGTGAGTGTGACCAGGAGCGTGTGCCTTCTGCCATCTCTGCATGCCCTTTCTGGGCTTAACGTTCTAGCCAGAAGAGTCATCAAGAGTGGGTTTGTAGCATAGAGTATGATACTCTCTGCTGCAGGGATCAGACTTCCACATCAAAGATGGTGGAGGTCAGGGTGAGAGGGGACTTGTTAGCACACTCTGAAGGGTCGAGGATTGACCAAAAGGCCTGATTGAACAATGCAAATAGAGGTTATAGATAGTGGCATAGTGCATAGGAGGTCAAGTTGGACAGAGCCTTGAGAGGAATTTGGCTTTTAGTCTAAATAAACTTGGGAGTATCAGAAGTTTTTGAGCAGAGAAGTGATGTGGTGGGAACTTGAGTTCAATAGACTTGTCATGGCTGTGCTTGAGATGATGGCTCTAAACCCCAAGCATGATAGTTACAGCATCACCATGGCAGAGCCCATCTGGTTGTACATAATCCCAGTCTTGAGAAGCGCCAGGCCTCTCCCATAAAGTTTAAACACTGCCAGTGTTTACTGTACCTCGTGTCTGGGAACCTTGTGCTTCTGTGAGTTTGATTTGGTACCCTGGTTGGCTCTTGTGTCGGTTTGTTTGGGTCACATGGGTTATGGAGTAAGCATCTGACTCTGGTGCCACGTGGGGACACCGGGGATGTGTCTGCTCTACCACCAGCCTGGAGCTGTCATTTTGTGCTGACATGTAGGAAGTCCTTGGGGAACTGGAGCTATGTTCCTCCTCTGAACCATGTGGGCTGTCTGCACTGCGAGTCCTGTTAGTGGCTGCTAACAGCCTGAGGTGGCCTTCCTGGTGAAGAATGTCAGTTTGCTCTTGGGTGCAGTATACATTTGTCTCCCCTGCCGCAAGTAGGGCTGGTCATCTAAGGAATGGTTTGGCATGCAGCACAGTCGGGGCCTGCAGCCTCTCCTACCCAGCCATTTACTATCCTGCTCTCCCTGCAGACAAGCAGATTGACCTGAGTACAGTGGACCTGAAGAAGCTCCGGGTGAAAGAACTGAAGAAGATCCTGGACGACTGGGGGGAGATGTGCAAAGGCTGTGCAGAAAAGTCTGACTATATCCGGAAGATAAATGAACTGATGCCTAAATACGCCCCCAAGGCAGCCAGCGCACGAACTGATCTGTAGTCTGCACCTGAGGGGAAAAAGCAGTTCATCTGTCTCTTCCCCAAACAACCATTTTGTAATTTATTTTTTAAGCGGGCTCCTGACAATGAGATGTGAAGCCTGGAGCTTTCCTAATGATGATGTTGGCTCTGCGGTGCCCCTCACCCCCATCCCCAAGTGGAGAGGAATTTACTTCCTTCTTTTGCTGGTTTACTCTAGGACTTCAAAGTTTGTCTGGGATTTTTTTATTAAAGAAAAAAAAATTGTCTTTGGAGAGTTGAGCTGGTACAGTATTCTATCCTATAGATTATTGGTTTATCTTTCCAGTCTGAGAAGATCCCACAGCGCGCCATTGCTGAGGGCCAGAAACCCCCATAACAGGACTTAAGAGCTTGGGCAGTCAGCGTGTTGTGGGTTTAGATTTCTGGGTGTCTGATACTTCAGCCTCTTGAGGTTAGACTTGACCCCTGACCCCCATCCAATCCAGTAGCAGGGGCAGAAGATAGGCCCATTTCTAGGCTTAGGTTAAGTCTAAAGTACATTTACATTTGGCTCAGCATATGCAGAATAAGCAGAGAATTTTCTGCACTGAGTGCAGGTGGTCGGAACTAGCATTTCTTTACTCCTGGTTATTCATTGGGGTTCCAGTCTAGCATCAGAACAAGGCCATTGCTTACTTGGATTTTGGCAAGTCTGTTGAGCCTGGTCGCAGTCTAGGGCCTGAAAGAGTTGTGTGCAGTATGGTTTTCAGTTGCTCCCTTTCTGGCACTTGTAAACTGTGCCTCAGTGGGGACACTTTGCTCCTGTTGCTTCTAAAGAGCATGTGAAGCGACTGCTAAGAAGTTATGTTTTCCAAAGAGCTCGTCTTAGCTGTCTTCTTGTGTGGTCCCCAAGTTCACTTTGCATCCACGGGGCCTGCCTTCCTGCCATGAAGCCCTCTGCTGTTCCTTCCAAGTTCCTCCTGCATTTTTCTCCTGTTGATTGCTTTCTGCTTATGGGAGGAGGGAAGAACTGGGTGCATTCTTCGTCATTCTACAGATACATCAATGGACCCAGCAACCATCTGTGGAGAACATAAACCCTAGCGGCCTTTGAGTACCCTTGCTGGTATACCACCTCACCTCCTGAATGTGGGCAGACGCCAGCAAGATGTCAACATGGCAAAAGTGATAACTAATGGCATTACCGGCTCTTTTTTACCCTGGGCTCCACAGACCCACCTTTCCAGCCTCCTGTCTGCTCAGACACCTACAGCAGAAATTTGGACCCAGAGGCACCAAGATGCCTGTCTGTAGGTTGCAAATGCATTCTTTCTAGTTTCTGTACGTGGACCCAGGGAGGTCTCACCCGTGTCTATAGTCTTCGTTTTTAGAGTCTTGTCAGGACAGTGCCTGAAGAATCTGAATGCATAAGATGCCTGGATGTGGGTCCTGGACAGGGCGTAGGGATCCTTGTGTGTCTGCCTTTAAGGATGCCACGTCTGGTCCCAGTTAGAAGACTCCATGGAAGGATGGAAGGGAATAGAATTTCTTCAGCCTAGTGGCAGGTTTGAGTGGGATACAACACTTGGCTTCCGGCCAAGCAGCCACACCTGTTCCAGGGGGCGGGGCCCGGAGTCCGCAAAAGGTAGGCGGACCCGGAGTAGCAAGCCCTAGAACACAAAGCAAAGTGCAGCCGGGGCCTGCCGGGCTCCAGAGGGAATCCGCGCACAACCAGGCAGCCGGGTGCCTAGGTTCCACCAGCCACGCGGCGGCGCCCGAGCTCGCGGTCAGGCCGGCTCCTCTGTTTGCCAGGATGTCACGTGGTGCAGGGCCGCCGAGCCGGATAATAGGCGGCGAGCGAAACTCTCGTCCCGCCCACCTCAGTCACGTGGTGCGGCCGGCGCAGCTTGATAACGCAGCTCCCAGCCCCTCGGCGCCGCTCCCGCCCCGCCCCGCCGCCGCCGCCGCGCCGAGTCCTTTTGTCCAAGATGGCGGCGCCGGGGGCGCTGCCTCCTGGGCCGCCGCCGCCGCCGCCGCTCTGAGGGACCTGCGGGCCGCCCGCCCGCCAAGCCGGCGCAATGAAGCGGCAGAACGAGCGAGACTCCAGCCCGAGCGGGCGTGGCTCGTCATCGTCCGCCAAGCGGCCGCGGGAGCGCGAACGGGAGGCAGAGGCGGGCGGGCGGCGAGCAGCGCACAAGGCCTCCGGCGGCACCAAGCACCCGGTTCCAGCGCGGGCTCGTGACAAGCCCCGCGGCAGTGGCGGAGGCGGCGGACATCGCGACGGGCGTGCTGCTGGGGATGCGAATCACCGGGCGAGCAGCGGGCGCTCCTCGGGCGCGCCCGGAGGCGGAGGGCGCACCGGCAAGGCCTCCGGAGACCCGGGTGTTGGCGGCGCGTCGCCCCGCTCATCTCCACTCCCGCCGCCCCCGCCGCCCCCCGGGGCGGAACCTGCGGGTCCCGGGTCCACGGCGGCCCCAGAGTACAAGACGCTCCTCATCAGCAGCCTAAGCCCTGCGCTGCCGGCCGAGCACTTGGAGGACCGGCTCTTCCACCAGTTCAAGCGGTTCGGTGAGATCAGCCTGCGCCTGTCACACACACCGGAGCTGGGCCGCGTGGCCTATGTGAACTTCCGGCACCCACAGGACGCGCGTGAGGCCCGCCAGCACGCCCTGGCCCGTCAGCTGCTGCTCTACGACCGCCCGCTCAAGGTAGAGCCCGTGTACCTGCGCGGCGGCGGGAGCAGTCGGCGGAGTAGCAGCAGCAGCGCCGCTGCCTCCACGCCACCCCCGGGTCCCCCCACGCCCGCCGACCCTCTGGGCTATCTACCCCTGCACGGTGGCTACCAGTACAAGCAGCGCTCGCTGTCTCCGGTAGCCGCCCCGCCCCTGCGGGAGCCCCGTGCGCGGCACACCGCCGCAGCCTTCGCCCTGGATGCTGCTGCCGCGGCTGCTGTGGGACTGTCTCGGGAGCGAGCCCTGGACTATTACGGGCTCTACGACGACCGCGGGCGCCCCTACAGCTACCAGGCCGTGTGCGAGGAGGACCTGATGCCGGAAGATGATCAGAGAGCCACTCGAAATCTCTTCATCGGGAACCTGGACCACAGTGTATCTGAGGTGGAGCTTCGACGGGCCTTCGAGAAGTATGGCAGCATCGAGGAGGTGGTCATCAAGAGGCCTGCCCGCGGCCAGGGTGGTGCCTATGCCTTCCTCAAGTTTCAGAACTTGGACATGGCACACAGGGCAAAGGTGGCTATGTCTGGCCGAGTGATTGGCAGAAACCCCATAAAGATAGGCTATGGCAAAGCTAACCCCACCACCCGCCTCTGGGTGGGTGGTCTTGGACCTAACACCTCGCTGGCGGCCCTGGCCAGAGAATTCGATCGCTTTGGGAGCATTCGGACCATCGATCACGTTAAAGGAGACAGCTTTGCCTACATCCAGTACGAGAGCCTGGACGCAGCCCAAGCTGCTTGTGCTAAAATGAGGGGCTTCCCCTTGGGTGGTCCAGATCGCAGGCTCCGGGTGGATTTTGCCAAAGCAGAAGAGACTCGCTATCCCCAGCAGTACCAGCCCTCGCCTCTCCCTGTGCACTATGAGCTGCTCACTGACGGATATACCCGGCACCGAAACTTGGATGCTGACCTTAGGGTGCGGGATAGAACCCCTCCACACCTTCTGTATTCAGACCGAGACCGGACCTTTTTGGAAGGGGACTGGACCAGCCTCAGTAAAAGTTCGGACCGCAGAAACAGCCTGGAGGGCTATAGCCGCTCAGTGCGCAGCCGGAGTGGTGAGCGCTGGGGGGGAGATGGGGACCGGAGCATAGCCAAGCCCTGGGAAGAGAGACGAAAGCGGAGGAGCCTTTCCAGTGACCGTGGGAGGACAGCTCACTCCCCTTATGAGGAACGGAGCAGGACCAAGGGTGGGGGACAACAGTCTGAGCGAGGCTCGGACCGCACCCCTGAGCGCAGCCGAAAGGAGAACCACTCCAGTGAAGGGACCAAGGAGTCAGGCAGCAACTCCCTCAGCAACAGCAGACATGGTGCTGAGGAGAGGAGCCACCATCACCACCACCACGAGGCTCCAGATTCTTCCCACGGGAAAAAGTCTAGAGAGAGTGAACGCAATCATCGGACCACTGAGGCAGAGCCCAAGACTCTTGAAGAGCCAAAACATGAGACCAAAAAGCTAAAGACTCTGTCAGAGTATGCCCAGACACTGCAGCTGGGTTGGAATGGGCTTCTAGTGCTGAAAAACAGCTGCTTTCCAACATCTATGCACGTCCTTGAAGGGGACCAGGGAGTTATCAGTGGCCTCCTTAAGGACCACACTTCTGGCAGCAAACTGACCCAGCTAAAGATTGCCCAGCGTCTTCGACTGGACCAGCCCAAGCTGGATGAGGTCACCCGTCGCATCAAGCAGGGGAGCCCTAACGGCTATGCTGTGCTCCTAGCCATCCAGTCAACCCCCAGCGGGCCTGGCGCTGAGGGGATGCCCGTGGTGGAGCCAGGCCTACAGAGGCGGCTTCTCAGGAACCTAGTCTCCTACTTGAAACAGAAGCAGGCTGCAGGGGTGATCAGCTTGCCGGTGGGTGGGTCTAAGGGCAGAGACAGCACTGGCATGCTCTATGCCTTCCCACCCTGCGACTTTTCACAGCAGTACCTCCAGTCAGCACTGCGGACATTGGGCAAGTTAGAGGAAGAACACATGGTGATAGTTATAGTAAGAGACACCGCCTAGCCCACACCTGTGGTTTCCAGCTGTGTTTGTGTCACAGAAGCAGTTATTTTAAAAATCTGCTCCTTCTCTACCTAGTCTTATCCCTCGGTTTGACTTCTCTGCTGGGTTTTTGTGGTTCATTTGGTGGCATCCTGTCTACTGCTAAAACTAAGTTCTTAGATTTGGGGGGAATTTTAGTTTTTTTTATAAGAAAAAACTGTTATGTTTCCCGTGTATGAGATTCTGTCTGCTGTATTCTGTATTTTTTTATATTTTATTTTATTTTTTGACTAACTGTATGGAAAATTGTCAGTAAAGCCTTTGTCAGAGGATGAATTTTTAATCCCACCAGAGTCCTGGTTTAATCAGGTTTTTTTCGTAAAGAATGGAAGGCTTCACTAAGTGCATGCCGTATGTCATGTTTTTGGCACCACTGCTTCTAAAAGTTGTGCTGTGCTGGTTGTGCTCAGCCCTGTGCTGTCAGAACCCTGCTCACACTTGTCCATCTTAGCTGCTGGCCAGCAGGTTACAGGGCACGGGGCCCCGTTATACCACCCTGAGCTGAGCCCATTCAGAGGGAAAGCCTGGGCCTAAGATCTGTCCCAACAGCTACAGGTAGTTCTGTTGTTTTTCCCTGCCCTAAGTGTGTGCTTTCGTTTGAGCTATGGCTATTGGACAAAGCACCCAATTATAAAAGCCTGTGTGACAGAGGATAGTTTTCAGTTGTGTAGTCTTGCATTTTGGGGGGTGGGGGTGGGGAGGAACAGTGCAATATTGATGCAAAGGGCTGTGTGCATGACCTGCCCAGGTTCCCTCTGGTTCAGTCTTTTAGCCTTACTGTAGTTTAGGGTCTTCCCTATCAGTCATCTGCCTGATTCCCAGGGGTCTTAGGAGGTAAAGTTGGCATGCAGGGTGAGAGGCAACCAGACTTGTTAACTCTTCAATGTGCTTCCTTTGCTCTCAGGGCTGTGTCAGAGCGGCCTGTGCTGCAGTCAGACCCCCAACTACAGTGCTCAGTCTGCAAGGGAGTCAGTGCCAGGAAGATGCCCTTGATGAGTGACATAGTGTTTCGTGTTTTGACCCAGACATGAGGTAAGGAAATAGTACTCCTTTGTGAGAAAGAAGTCATAGTTGTGATGGGATAGAGCCCAAATCCACATCAACTTTGATATGAAGAAAACAGATTGAGTAGTCCTATGTCTGGGATGGGAAAGTAGGCTAAGGGATCTAGGCTCTGCCTTTGTTGTCTCAAGTAGAAAGCCAGATCAGGCAACAGTTGTCACCATAGATCATAGCCAGGCTCAGAATGTGGGAACTTAGTAGTGCAAGGCAGTCAGGCTGAGGAGAATGGAACCCTGATTAGAGGTTCTGCCCAGGCTAGTGCTTAGGGTCTGGCCTACTCCCTGAGCCAACACCTGTGACCCCTGGGCTCCAAGATGGATCTTGAAGGTTGTATGGTGTTGATGCCTGTCTACAAGGACAGAAATTTAAGAGACTGGACAAGAACAGGGAATTTCCACTCACTAGGCTTTGGCTGGTATTCATGAGAGATTAAAGATGGCTCTAAAGCAGTGGTTCTCAACCTGTGGGTCACAACCCTATTTGGCAAACCTCTATCTCGCAGAATATTAGCATTGCAATTCCTAACAGTGGCAAAATTACAGTTATGAAGTAGAAATAATGTTATCGTTGGTCACCACAACATGAGGAACTGTATTAAAGGGTCACAGCATTAAGAAGGCTGAGAACCGCTGTTCTAAAGCAGTAACATGAGTGTTAATCTACCTATATGTACTTGAGCTGGGGCCACTTTCTCCAGGGATTGGAGCAAGTCAGTTGACCTGCTATCCTACACTAACTACTTCAGTTGTCATCCCAGCAGAAACCAGAGCAGGCCTCATCTTGATGGACTGCTGCAGTTTTTCTTACAGATCCCGACTAATGTCACAGAACAGTTGTAGCACAGCTGGGTCCCTGTAACAAAGCAGCTTTCATCACCTGCACACCCTTTCCAGACAGAACCAGGTCACTTTATTAACCCCTCTTTGGAAAAGGGGACCCTTTGGCTCTGGTGATAACCTGTTTCTTGGTGAAGAACCACACTACACTGTAACCTTCACACCACACTAACCTTCCGCCTTCCTTCTTGGACCATCTTACCCACTTCCTTTTAGTCCTTAAAATGTAACAGGTTCTGTGGCCTCTCAGCCAGCCAGCCCTGCTAGCACTAGAGAAGGTGGGTCAGGTGGCCAAGCCCTTGTTTGATCATGACATTGTCTCCAGTGAGAAAGCTGACAGCAGGTACCCCAGTGCCTGAGCTGTTCAATCAAGGCAAAAAAACACAGCAAAAACCCCTAATTGGTAGGTTTCATAGCCTGGGTCTTAAGTGACTCAGGTTTTGAGCCCTACTAAGAACATGGAAGATGGATGTTTTCTTCTAGTCTCATGAGGCACATTCCTAAGGGAGTGTTGTCAAGTCAACCGAAATTGTGCTTTCCTGTTAAATGTGCTCATCTCTACCTTGGGAGGCCTGTGGTGCTCCCAAGAGCTCCTGGCAAAACTGCACTAGTGACAGCACAGAGTTTTTACTGTTTTCTCTTCAGCTGCACCCAGGACCAGCCATCAGGCGGCTTCTGCTAGCCAGCTAACCATTTAACGCCATGGCATGAAGCAAATGAGGACCTGAGGCCTTGACTTTCTTAACGGATCAGGATACACTTGTGTGGTACAGGCCACTTGAGTGGGACAGGTTGTTCTTGGTGTAGCAGGCTCTACCTACCCCTGGAGAGTTTTCACTGTCTCGTGTTACTTGTTTACTTTATATCCAGTGCACCCTTCTCTGTTTCTGTGGCTATGTAATGCATATGTAACAGAAACAGAGGCTACAATTTGGGCAAAATCAGAAAGAAGATTCACATTTGTATTTAGTGTGGGAAGGAGAGCAGCAGGATAAGCAAAGCACGAGCCCCTGATGCTTTGTCAGTTTTTCTCTAAATCCAGCCTGACCTCAAGTACTCCTCAACTTTTAGGACTGAAAAACTGTCCCCTCTAATCTCAGCCAAGGGGTGGCCAGGATGCTCCTTAAAGGTCCCATACATGGGGATAGAAATGTACTCCCCTACCCCTGACCCTTTCTGCCCCTTGTTATCCTCACAAAGCCTTCAGCAACTTCAGGCCAGTCTCAATTGACTATGCCACAGTCTGTCCTGGGGGGTTGCTGTGGGAAGGCTGTGGTTCTCTCACTGTGGAGGGCTCTGCCTTCCTTACAAGTCCTCTGTGGTCTGGCCGGAACTGAGAGGAGGAAAGGGAAACCCCACTTTGGTAAAAGAAAACAAGGAAAGGCCATAAACAAAGACAGACTTGTAGTTTATTTTGTATTTTTTTTAAATAAATACACTTTACATTAAAGAAAAAGACCTTTGATTTGTAATTTCCACATTGGGGAGAAAGGGAAGGAAAAAAAAGACTTGAAAAACTGAATCACAAAGAGAAAAGAGAGGGAGTGAATTTATACCCTAAAGTTCTCTCAACTCCACAAAACCAGGGTCCACGTGACTGACTGCTGCCTGGCCACCGAGGCAGGGAGCTAGGCATTTTTCCCCAGTGCTCAGGCCATGCCTTCCATTCCCACTCTGGCACAAAGGAAAACAAATTAACTTGACAGCATATGAGGCAACAAAACAGGTTAAAAAATCATATATTATATTTATAATAAAATATTCTTAATCCTTATCAATTTACGAAACCACGATTTTCCTCTTCATTTAAATACGTATGTAAAAATGCCTCTATATGTTCTTTAGACGTCATTTTCTTCCAAAGAAAATGAAGCGTAGGGGCAGGAGACTGGTGGATGAGTTCAGACCCTCATTAGAAATGCCTGGTGCTTTTTTTTTTCCTTTTTAAGTTTTATAAAAAACTATTTCTTGTTCTTTAAGTAAAGAACATTATACAAAGAAAATATATTGTGAAATACCCAGAGACATGTTTGTTTTTTCCCTTGAGGAAAGCTATGTCCTTCCTAGGAGGAGGGGACACAAACTAGGGCCGTGTGTGTGTGTGTGTGTGTGTGTGTGTGTGTGTGTGTGTTATTGTTCTTAGAAGGCCCCTCAGATTCCAGGGAGACTCTAAATCATAGTCCTCTGAATGCAGGGCATACAGTTCCTTAACTGACAGCCCTGGGAGGCAGCAAAGGGCAGGTGTTCTGAATTCACTGTTTCTCTCGCCTGCCAAGATTCTCTTCCAAGTGGGAATGGCACATCACTCATTCAGAGATAAGATGATGTCATCTTCCAAATCAGAGTTGTCCGAGCTGTCTGCTGAAAGGTAAGAGAAGGGAGAGACGATTATGTGCTAGGATTGTAGGGAAACTCCTACAGTCAACACACTTATGCCTGAGTAGGGTTAATTACCACTTTCCAGAAAGTAGAAAACACATCAATTAACTCCTTGGAGCTTGACTCCAGAGAATAAGCCTGTTGCTGGCAACAATGGCTACCCTTGGGATCTCTGGCTCTCTTGCCTTTCAAAAGACCTGAACTTAGAGGCCCTGCTTCCTGCCTGGGATGCCCAGAGGGATCAAGTAAGTGTCCTCAAGCCTCCTCCTGGGACACTGGGCTGAGGCAAGCACAGAGGTCCCAGCCCCAGGCCTAGTGTGTCCTTATGGCAGGATCTTAAGCCTGACCCAAGGAAGCAGTAGAAGGGAGGATGCTGAGTTAAAGAGAGTTCCAAGCCAGCATGAGTTTCAGAGTAAACCCTGTCTTTAAAACAAAATGTTACTAGAGGACCTGGAGAAGGTATCAGGAGGACAAAGTCAACCATTCAAAGTAGCAGATATGAAGGATAAACAATTCTAACATTCAACACAAAGACAGTACAAATAAAATTATTTCTGCATCAGATCAAATGAGACGTGACAGGGAGATAGTGGGCATGTTTACCTTTTCACTATAGTAGTAGCATTTTTATATGAGTCCCATACTTTCATGATGGATATCTTACATGGACACACTAAAATTTTTAAAAGTGAGAGGCAGGCTGAATCCCTTCCTCCACAGTCTTTAGAAGCTTACAAAGGCAGATGATCCTAGGATTCAATCCTAGTCACATAGCTACAGAAAGAGCCATCCATGACAAACAAGTAGGAAGGTAGAAGGAGCAGAGACTCAGGGCCCTTGACTCACTTTGCAGGAATGAACTCATTAACAACAGAAGGATCCACTGAGTGATGAAACTAAGTGGCCACAAAAGAGCCTTTCAAAGCCAGGTATGAGCAACACATCGACAGTCCTCCAAAGTGAAACCCTGCCCTAACTAACTAAAGGACCCTGAAAAACATATACCATATCTGTCTGGTCAAAGAAAACTGGTAACACTAAAGGCCTAGTGCATGTTCAAGAAACCATGAAAAGGGGCTAGTAAAGTCTATCAGTAGACAGAGGTCCCTGATACACCTCTACCAGCTCTCTCTCCAGGGAGTTCTACCCCGGAGAGAATCGACTCCTATAAACTGCCTTCCTCTAACTTCCACACACTGGACAGCATCTGCTCCCTCCTCACTGCCTCACCCCCTCTTTTTCTCTCAATGTAATTTAAGACTTTTTTTTTTTTTTAAATGTATATGGATGTTTTGCCTGTATGTGCAATACGTGTCTGATGCCCACCCAAGGAGGTCAGAAGAGGGCAGCGGATCCCCAGGCACCAGCATTACAGATGGTTAAGAGCCATCATTGTGGGTGCTGGGAATCAAACCTGGGCTCTGCAAGAACAAGTGCTCTTAGCCACTGAGCCATCTCTTCCACTCCTTAAAATTTTTTTGAATAATAACAAATTTGTGGAATATTTTCATAAGGTTCCCAGGAACATGGGCAACATAGCCTGAGCCTGAAAACACCTGATGTCTGGTTTGTCTATAGTAATGGGTATGAACAAGTGAAAGGCTTTGGCAGCCTCTCTTAAGATAACTAAAAGAATTCTAGGGCAAAGTGAGGAACAGAAAACAAACATGGCCCAACATGGCAAGGAGTGGGAAACACAATAGAATTGTCACAATGAAAACCTGACACTTGAACCTAAACAGACCATGACCAGCAGTTACTTTTGAGACAAAAACTCAGAAGGAAGTCCTGCCAGACCTCTGCAGACCTTGAAGGATCCTATAGTGATTACAGGCAAGCCGACAATGTCAGGCGCGCACACGCGCACACACACACACACACACACCCCAGAAAGCCAAGGGAGTCAAACCTTTGCCTCACAGCAAAAAAAGGAGCCAAGACGTCACATCATATCCAAGGGCAGGGAATACTGCTTGTTGAACACCACAGCAACCTTCCTCACACAACAGCGAGGGGTCAGATGACAGGGCTCCTTTTATCCTGCCCTAGGCCTTTTCTCAGCCCCAAATGTTGCAGTGACCCAACCCCCAACTTCTAGTCAGAACCTCTGATTCGGAAAGGTCTTCGAAGTAAAGGCAGATGGACTATAGTAATTCCTCGAGGGGTTTGACCGGCTGTTGCCTTACAATATCTAGGCTTAAGAGCAAGCAGTCTCCAGAGCAGAGAAAAAAGACCCCAAAAGACAACATGCCTCTCTTTCAAGAACAGATCTGTATCTCTAGCTATACCCCTGCAGGACCAGGGCCTGTGCAAAGTCACATGGCGACCCATGGCTGTGATTTCTATGAATTTCACCAGACCATAAAAAGGCTCCAAAGTTCAGGAAGGTAGTTTCTCCAGACAAGCAGAAGGAAGCTTGTAGTGATAATACCTGTAACTGAGGAGTTTAGTACAATCCGTCTGCTCTACTGACAGCCATGAGAGATAGCAACATCCACAACAGACAGCCCATAAAACACAGGGAGAGCAATAGAAGACAGCCTGCAGGTGACAGCTCTGTGTCTCCACCTCAGAGTCCAAGCAGAAATGTCCAAACTTCAGGTACTTTATGTCAATATTTACACCCACGTTATAGTAACAATATTCTTATAGCTTATAAAGTTTTCCAGATTACCTTTGCTTTGAGAGAGAAAATTTTCAGAATGTCAAAAGGTGTACTGTTACCAAATACAAATTGAGAGGGTTTATATTCAAATGAGGAATGGAAAACCTGAAGCTGGGTGTGGTGGCACATGCCTGTAATCCTAGCACTCAGAAAGTGAAGACAGAAGGATTAGGGAACTTGAGGCCAATCTGGGCCATGCAGCAAACCATGTTAGGTGGCCAGGGCAAACTCAGGATCTAAAATGACCATGCTGCCCTGTATAATAAAGAAAATCCAAACACTGCTGGCTGAGCCCGTGTCACTCACTGCAGTGTCATAAATAGCTGAGGGCAATGCACATGAGCCACTGGTCACTGCTGCCCAGGATTCTCCCTCAACGAGATGCTTAAATGTCAACTGTCTGCCACAGTAAGACCCAACGTAGAACTTAGAAATAAGTTTCATGACCAAAAATGTATCA
Source organism: Grammomys surdaster (assembly GCF_004785775.1). Lineage (NCBI taxonomy): Eukaryota > Metazoa > Chordata > Mammalia > Rodentia > Muridae > Grammomys > Grammomys surdaster. The sequence goes on along the minus strand of NW_021620939.1, from coordinate 5,152,931 downwards.
TCCCAATGCAAGCAAGCTAGGATTCGCTAAAGTATCTGGAAGGCAAGTAGTCCCCAGAACTAGGAATGTGCAGTTCTACTATGAAAACAGTCAAGTCCAAGCCCTAGAAAAAGTTGGAGCACAGATCAGGCTCCTTGCCGTGAGTAACTGTTCAACCCGTCTCATGATCACGTGGGTGTCCCTGCTGCTCTGCCAAGACTCCTTCCATTTTTCTTTGTATTTAATGGGTACAGGCTTAGAAACATTACAGAATAAAAAAAGCCCAGATATCTTCGTTCCTCTGGTGATTAAATGCACATTAGCACATCTATGTCTCATTTACTGTTGTAAAGCATGAGCAGAAGCTGGAAGTGTCATCTGGATTGTTGGGACACCGTCACTGGTAGTGGCTCTCTGCTCTCATTCACTGCCCCATCATGGAATAAGTACACAGCCCTGTGAATGAAGGCAGTTGTCAGGGTTAGAGTAGGGGGAAGGAAGGTTTCTCTCTATCTTTGATGGGGAAGTAGTTTTATTTTCGTCTAGCTTACCCCCTCCCTTGTTTATGGAGACCTCCCTGTACTGGTTAAAAGCAGTGACTCAGTTCTTCAGAATATTCAGTCTAGCCACTTCTCACTATAAGTAGGCTTGGGGAGGAAAAGTCCCGACCAAACCAAAATGGACACCCAATGATAGCACTGCCACCCTCTTATAACTTTGAGTCTCTCCTTCAAGAACAGCGTTTGACTAATCTGTCTTGTCTATCTGGAAACTTCTTTAAATCTTGGGTTTTGATGAAGTATTTTTAATTACAAAAAAACAACAACAAAAAAATCAGGTGAGACTCTTACCCGTGAAGGTGATACCAGCTGCCTGCTGTTGACTGACCCCACCTAAACTGCATTACTAACCCGCTGAAGGGAGATAAAATTTGTCTCTAATATCTCACTACTGAAGCTTTACTAAAAATGTCCCTGGGTCCTTATCTAGTCCTCAGAGGTCATGGCTGGTGGCTAACCCACAGAATCACCTCAACCTTTGACTACGATGAACCGCAGACAGGTGGATAGCAGCAACCCCACTCCCACCGAGACCTCCTGCAGATACGGTGAGAGGACTGACTAAGTCTCTCCTAAGGCAGGCAGCTTTCAGTCCCAACTCCACGAGCACATAAGTGATACTTGTCCCACAGAAAATGAACTTGTATCAGGTAGGGGAGCAGTGTTGTGTTTACACAGTACATATAACAGGAGTGTCTATTACACACACTGCCACCCACCTCTCTCCTACCAGGAAGCACGATCATAAGCAGGAGGCCGTCTGATGGAGCAGCATTAAGTTTGCTTGACCTAGGCCACCACAACCCAACTCTGTCATGATAAAAAGTGATGTAAATGTATGTGTTCTTCCTGCTCAGCACGATAGCTGTACATGCCACAGAGCATTCGGAAATAAGAAGCTAATTTGTAATGTAATTATATGTGAGCAGCCCTCTACAGTAAGTGGCTGTTATAATTAGACACAGTGCCTACCATGCCTGTAAGAATGCTGGGTATATCAGCTAAATGAGACAGGAATCCCTCTTCACTCAGGCAGGGCAGCAATACAAGACCCAGGATCACAGCCAGCAGAACTACCAACAGTGGCACTCACTCTCGTGACGAGAGACATGTCAAGGTGCAATGTTAGTGTCTGCCCAGTCTTACAGCGGGTAATTCGGGAATTCATTAGCAATGGTAGGAATAGCTTCAGAAATCCACTAGTGGGAAATTACTATGCAGACTGGAGTTTGTTCTTTAGAGTTTAGAATAAGAAGTGGGGTAGGGTGAAATGAACAACATAGATGGATTTGTTCCCCAGCCTTCAGGAGAGACTGGCCAAAAGCAGCCAGGAAAGGGCTCTCCCACAAAAGGCCATGAATCTGTACACAACAGTCAGAGGCAAAGCAGCCTGTGAAGAGCTGCTTCCAACTGACTGCAGCCCGACCCTCGGGTGACAGGCATGCTTCCGACTTCCTCAGCCCAATCCTTTAAAGCTGGAATACAAAAACTGTAAGCTCACTTCCTATTTTGTAAATAAGTTTTATTACAAGACAGCTATAAACATCAATTTCTGTTTGGTCTGTGACTGCCTTCTCCTTACTACAGCGGAGCTGAGTGGCTGTGACAGGGACCACAAGACCCAGGAGGCAAAAAAGCATTGCCTTTGCTCTGACATAAAAGTGTACGAACCTTTGCTTAAAAGTTAAGAGGAGGGAGCCACGTGGCATGGCTCCAGAGTCTGACAGAAGAGGGTGACTGATGCCTCAGTGCTTTTCCTCACAGGGCAAGAGTGGTGAGTCAGCAGAACCCAAGCACAGCTGTCTTCTGGAATGGGTTGGTACAAGAGGAGGGACCTGGCCCTGGGTGCCAAGGCTCATCCCAAACTCTGCCCTATACTTACTGTCCCCCAGGATCAGTTCCACTTCCTCATCTGCATCAGAGTCTTCATCTTCCCCCTCCTCTCCCTCCTCTAGAAGGTTTGCTAACTCCTCATCAGAGGGAGAGAAGTCATTGTCTCCATCCTCTCCTGCATTCTCATTGTTGTCATCCTCCTCCAGTTCTGCCTCCAGCAACTGGTCAGTGTCTAGTTCATCTAAATCATCAGTATCATCATCATCTTCATCATCATCCTCTTCCTCCTGTTCTTCCTCTTCCTGGTGAGAGAGCATGAAGTCCATTAGGAGAAACACAAAGTCTTAATCCGTATGGGCCATGTGGTGATTCCTATCCAAGGGGACAGAGGAATAAACTGTTAGTAGAACAGACTTGTCAGTGGTGATTGGGGCAGGCACACGTGTTCAAGACATTTGAAAACCCACTCAGGAAGGATTACTGAGCCTCCACAAGGCCATACTGGTTATATTGCCCTTATGCAAAGAAAGAGAAACCCTGCCTCACAGATGTCTCAAGCCATTGGTAACCTTGAAGGACCAGAGGGACTCTTCTGCTTCCTGCATCAGCCAAACTGAGTGAACTGAGTTCAGACACTGGACAAAAGGTCCTGAAACCTAAAGTCCCACGTTCTAGCAAAACAAAGAGTTGCCAGCTCCTAAACCCCTCCCTCAGCCCATGAACTCCTCCATCCTACACAGGCAGATGCCTACCAGAGCTGCTCAGCACTCAACAGGAACGTTTCAACCAGGCACGAAAGACAGTAAATAGACTTACCTTTCTTGTTACAAAGGGGTGGGTGGATGGATAGATGGATGGATAGACAGACAGACAGACAGACAGACAGACAGACAGATAGATAGATAGTGGCAGGCAGGCAGGCAGGCAGGCAGCACAGTCATCCATTTTTCTATTCTACAGTAATTTACCAAAGGCATGAAACCTACCAGAAAAACAGTGAAGCATTTTCTCTGGATTCTAAATCTCCTGCCACTCACTTAAAAAATAAGCAGTTTGTTGATGAGGCCCCAGGTTGAAATCCCAGTACCACAATGAAGAAAAACATCAGAGCTACAGTATAACCAGACCCATTAACAAGCAGCTCTGCTTTGAGGCCTCTGGTGTGTGTTCTCTGTCAGTGCAGATGAAAACACATGTGCCCATGCACACATGTGGACGTCAGAGGATAACCACAAGTGTTGATCATCTTCCATCTTGTTTAAGACAGGATCTCTTGTTCTTCTGCCACCGTATCTAGGTCTGGTCTGCAAGCTTATGGGGACTCTCCTGTCACCACCTCTCCCCTGATAGCTCATTATAGGAACTATGGGATTACAGTTGCTTGCTACCTCCCCCAGCTTTATGTGGGTTCTAGGGATCCAAGCTCGGGCTTGTGCTTGTTTGGCAGCACGTCACTCCCTCAGCCATCTCCCAGCCATAGAGACTTCTTGATAGGCTGCTGTTCAATACAGTGGTTTAGAGTTTTCAACCATTTACGGTGGCTACATGGTGGAAGCTAATAATATCCAGTAATCCTATGTGTACATGTGTGGGGAATCACTTGAATCACAATTCTATACCAGTGGCTACATATCAATGGCTAAGCATTGACCCATCTGAAAGGAGCTAAAAATGTCTGGAGGAAGCAGGGAGTGAGCAACACAGTCAAGCTCACACTAATAAAAGATAAGAGGAAGCCAAAGTCAGGAAAAACCCAAAGTGCTTATCAGATCTTCACTTCAGCTCCTCTGCAGGCTCATTTCCATGGCCTTGAACAAAATCAGTCCTCGTCTATTAACAAAGAACCGATTTAAAAATAAAAAAGGAAATAATCCAGGACCTTATGTCTCTCTATAACAAAGCAATTATGTTTAAATTTTATGAGAAATTAGACCTGTCAAAAACAAGTAAATTACAGTAGTGTTAGCTCTCAAGCTTTTTTTTTTGGGGGGGGGGGGAGGGGTGTTAGAAAATATTAGGCTGGGATACAAACTAGGATGTCATTTGTGCCAGACAAAGCACTACCACTATATACTCCCAGCCAAAGTCAAGATAACTTTTAAAGGTCCACAGTTGAGGTGCTATGTTAACTGCTCAACTAAGCATTGGTCAACAAATTCAAGGTTGGCTGACCAAGAAGAACTAGGAAGTTTCCAAATCAAGAGCAATGCTGGAGAAAAGATAAAGCAGGGGTTAAACTCCAGGATCTATAAAGCAAAGCTTTTAGGCTTAGGATATTGACTCCTTAATTCTGGAAGGCCAGTTGGAAGGGAAGGGCACACTGAAGAGGAAGTTACTGTGTCTACTCTGAATGACCAATGCTGATGTTATGTATGTGTGCTGTATTAGAGGTAAGTATGTCCATCTAACTTGCTTAAATTCAAACCTGAAACCTGGGTCATAGATCAAAGGCTCCCAGGCCTACCCAAATGCTGTAACAATATCTAACCCTATAGTGAACCCAAAACGATTTTTGTTGTTGTTGTTGTTGTTGTTTCAAGACAGAGTTTCTCTGTGTAGCCCTGGCTGTCCTGGAACTCACTCTGTAGACCAGGCTGGCCTTGAACTCAGAAATCCGCCTGCCTCTGCCTCCCAAGTGCTGGGATTAAAGGCGTGCGCCACCAGTTCCTGGCCCCAAACTGATTTTCTAAAGAAGTAATATTTTTTAGAACAATCTGAGTCAAAGCCATGAGATATCATGAACCTCTCTTCTCTATCTAAAAAAGGTTTCCATTGAGTCCAGATGTGAACTATTGGCTTTTGTTCTTCTAATTCTCTTAAGTCTTCACTGAAGATTTAAAGACAGTTTAGAGGAACTGAGGACCGGGCCATTTTAAAAGCTACTAATAAGTCAATTCTATGATTATCCAAAGCCTCAAAGCCTATAGGCAACAACCTCCTCCTGTCAAATCAAAGGCAAAAACTCCCTCCTCTGGTCCTACGTGACTCTGGCAAGCTTCCTACTCGGGCCAGAATCCACCCCAGGAGCATGTGTGTTTTTCACATCATAGGTGTGTTTTCATAACCCTGCCTCAGACAGGTTCACACTTCCTCCACTGCTTACCCAGCTTTAGTCCCTCAGGCCTAACAATTCTCATCAGTACTCTGGGGTCATGAGTCTTCCACCTAGCTACTGTTAAAAAGGGACCAAGACCTTGACTGGGTCCCAGAGACCCAGCCACCACTACTCTACTTGTCACTTAGTCTTTCTTCTCACACAGGGACAACTGGCTTCTGCCTGTATCATTCCACTGTGTACGATGTGCTCTGGAATCAGGCTGCCTCCACTGAGTCCAAACTATATAAACATAAAGACCAACTGTCAAGTAATTTTTAGGCAGTTATTATTGTTCTGGTTTGTTTGAGACAGGGTCTTACTATGTAGCTTTGGCTGTCCCAACTTGCTATGTTGACCAGGCTAGCCTTAAACTCACAAAGAGCCACCTGCCTCTAGAGGCCTGTCTCTGCCTCCTCAGTGCTGGGATTACAGTTATACACTGCCATATCTGGTTAATTTAAAAGTTTTGTGTGGTTTTGTTTGTTTCCCTTGTTTAATTTATGTGTATCTGAGCTTTGCAAAGTGCTTGATGTACATCCAATATTCAAAGAGTTCTTTTTATAGGCACAGAATCCTTCTTGGAGACTATCAAAACCTGAACTGCAACCATAAGCCATCTCTGTAGTAAACGGTCACCAGCTGACCTGACTTCTAAACTTCACTGCTAGTTTGACCCCTGTTTTTTCCAAACTTTCTTTGCCTAAGCACATTTTTATTATTTCTGCCTGTACATATCATCTCACACAAAGAAATTTAAAACTCGTATAGCTTTATAACCGAACTCTGGCTGCTTCTAACAGCATTTACCAAGTCAAACGGAAACATACTTTCAATCACCCCACTTCCTTGACTCCAGCTCCAGTTAACTTGCTTCTCAAAAATTGGGGTCTCCAACACCACCTCCTTTCTGCACACGTCCCTCAACTGCTGCACTACCCCATACCCACCAGTCACCTGGGGTCTTGGCTGTGTACTATCTAGTCCCTTTCATGAGCTAAACATCCCAAGAGCTCTATGACACATCCTCCAACACACAACAAGGAAAAAAAACCAATGGCCAATTACTGCAAATCTATCAAATGCCAATTTCCCTGAATCTCATTAAATGAAGTGCTCTGATTAAATCAGGTCTGCCTCTCAAGTGTGACCATCAGATTCACCTGAGGAATGTTTTCCAAAGCATACACTGCCTAGAAAGCATTAGTTCCTAATTCAGACTGTTCTTAATAAATTTAAGGTTAACTGATAAACTACTGACTTTTCAACATTCTGACACAATCCTACTCTCAAGACACCGAACATGCCATGCTTGTCTACTTCACACTCCTAACTAACTTCCTTAACTCCTGTCTTCCCAGACTGACTACCTTAAAACATGACAGCTGTTTTCAGGGTCACAAGCACATGTGCTTTTCTCTCCTTGCTAGCAGAATTCAACTTAAGAATCTTTTGGTTTTATTTTTTTAAGGGAGGAGAACCTTTAAGAGTCAGCACATTCACCTCTGGCCAGTGGAGGACACACAGGAAACACAGCACAGTGTGTCCCAGATTCCAAACAAAGTGCAAAAAGTAAAGCATTATTCCCTTATTCAGACTGTTCTTAATAAATTTAAGGTTAACAATAATTGACAAACTATTGACTTTTCAACATCTAGGGAAAATGATCAATTATTAACCTTTGACTTCATAATTTTCCCTATAAGCCAACAGAGTTGACTAAATTAATGTTTTGGAAATACAGACTACAAACATTAAATGAGTAATATGAACTCTAGCAGGTGACAGGCTCATCCATGCTCTCATGACGACCTTCATGAAGCAGAGTAGCTGCCTCAGGACCAACTATGCAAGGCTACGTTGTCCTGTACATTTCATCCATTAACATGATGTACAACAGCTCATCGCTTTCTGTTAAATAGTCAAACCTATTTAAGCCTAAGGGTAAAGGGTGTGTGTGTGTGTGTGTGTGTGTGTGTGTGTGTGCGCACACACGCGCACACAAGTGAAAGTAGGGATCAGAGGACATCTTGTGGGAGTCTGTTTTCTCCTTCCACTACATGGTTTTGGGTGTTGAATTCACACCATCAGACTAGGCAGACTTTAAATGCTGAGCCATCTCAATGATCCAATTGGAAAAGACTTTGGGGTATATTTAAAGAGTATCTCAATAATGCTCTCTCAATAACTACCATTTTATACAGGTACTTTAAGGTGGACCATTTTAGCAAATGGCAACTGACCACTCATTATCCTGAGCTTGTTTTGCTAAGGTGAAAGGCAAATTCAAAGGTGTTGGTCACAGGTGCTTGCATCCCTAAGCCACACATGACACACCTGAAACATCTGAGAAGACCAAAGAGCAGGTAGCAAGACCAGGACAAATTTTTGAATAGCAAATAACTCATATGAAAATGAAAAGTCTGGTTTTAAAAATCAAGTGAAGCATATAAACCAAAGTGTGCATTTAAAATATTCAGAAAGGTAGTGAGGAGAGACCCAAGGGGACAGTAACTATAGCACAGAATCACAAGAGTCTGAAAACAGTCTGGACCAACACAATAATCTTACAGAGGAGAGTAATAATAATAATATTATCGCATCCCAAACATCTCTAAATCAAAAGCACTCAATAATGGATGTCTTTCAAATTTGAAATGTAGCAGATGGTGGGCCAGACTAAAATGGTGGTACACAGTGAACTTGGCTTAGATCCTGAGAAATCTGAAAGTAGTACTAACTTACCCATGCCACACATCTATCCACACAACAAGGCCCCTCCAAGCTACAAAGCTTTCACACTCTTCTACATGTGGGACACCAGAGCTCCTTGCCAGGGCCCACCTAAGGCTGCCTATCTGGACACTGGCACCCATGCTGAGATAACCTCTATTTTTCCTTCAGAAAACGTCAGAAACCCTTACCAATGACCTGTCCTCATTCCAGCATCTTTCTTGTGTAATTACACAACAGTAAAGTTAAGCAGAATCATAGAAAGAATGGTCTTTTTCCTAACACGAGCTCCCTGGAGACAGTGGGGCAAGGAATGCAAAACTTAGGTTAAGTGGCTACTTCATGATGGTCTGATTCCAAAACCAGCAAGCTAACCTCAGTGCCTCGGGCTCTGTCACTACCCGTCATGTACTCAAGAACAAAGCCAACACAATGAATAACCCCTTACTTCCCAGCATCTTGGGCAATCCTAGCTTCCTTTCAAGCTCCACCTTGAAGGACAGACACTCGGCCACACTGGCACAGGTAATGATACCCAATGAAAACTGCTGCCCAAACCCTTATAAACTTCAAAAATATGGAGGGCAGGGATAACGATGTTAGATGAGTAACTTAAAATACACCTCAAGTTTGCTTTAGATTTATAGTTACATATATCCCAGCCAGCTCAGTGGTAAAGTGCTTGCCTAGCATTCAGAGAGTGGATGATGAACTTATAACTGTAAAGCCTAACAGGGAAATTTCACCTAACACCTGAATTGCAAAGTAGCACAAGAAAACATCTTTGTTTAGTCAGTATTAAGGTCTGTTAGAGAAAAATGAGTCCTTAAGCCCACTGCACTTAGGAAACTACTGGCTTTTGGATTTGTTTGTTTGTTTGTGGTTTTGGTATTGTTGTTTGTTTTGTAAATCTGCTTTGGGATTTGGCTTTGTTTGGGGACGGTGGTGGTTGTTTGAACAAATCAACGGCAACTAACCTGGTTAGACCCAATATCAAAGTTTAAAAAAGGATGAGGGGCTGGGATGTGTTTAGCATATGTTCATCAATCTCTAGTTCCACAAAAGAGGGAGAGAACATGCACAAAAGGGAGGGAGAGAAAAAGAAAAATTATACTTAAAAATACTCTTGTAAATGTAAAGTACATGCTATTTGGGATGGGCACTAAAGAAAGGTACTTCATCAACCCTGAGCACAGAGCCTGATTATCAAACCAGGAGCTTGATGAGGGCAGGAGCCATAGTAATATAACTAGAGAGGGCACAGTTCTTCTCATCCTCTGCCATATCTCACCCAAGGACCTTAAAGTCCCTTACAAATGACCATGACTGCAGGTGAAAAAATTAAGATCTCCAAAAGGTTATTTTACTGCCCTCTATATCTGTAGTGAAAGGAAGTCCACGCTAGCTAGTCCTTGGATTTCCACTCTGTTTCAACTCTACAGCAAGCCCATTGAACACTAGGACAGAGGAGGAGGACTAGAGTATTGCTCTAATGCAGTGAGCCAGCGTCAGAAACCTGCTGATGCTCAAGTCAGAGATGCTCTTCAGAACTGATGCTGATACAAGCAAGCATCCACAGTATAAGCCCACCTTATGAGAAGGGCAAAGCTAACACTGTGGGACATAGGTATAAGACAAATATTATGCTTAAATTTCTCAAAACCATCAAAATAATCTTTACCTGTTTGTCCCCTCTGCAGCAGAAGTGACTGTCTGGTTGACAATGACACTGGGATATGAGAGCTGCTCATCTTGTTACCATTGTTCACATGGGAGTGCTAGGCCACTGTGCACATGTGGAGGTTAGAGGACTTAGCACAACTTAGAAAAATTGGTTTTCTCCTTTTTCCATGTGAGTCCAGGGAACTGATTTCAGATCATCAGACTTGACAGCAAGCAATTTTAACCATGAGCCATCGTGCTGGCCCTACGGGAGCTGCTTATCTTGAAGCCCCAAACGGACACTATAACAAGCATGGAACTAAAATCAGAGATTGATAGATTGTACCTTATAAGTGGAACACAGGTCATTGGATGGTAGATTTTGTTGTTGTCGTTGTTATTGTTACCATTTTGGTGTGAGATTTGTGCTTTTCAGATATGGTCTCACCAGGCTTAGGCTGGTCTTGAAATACTCACTGTGCTGACTAGGCTGGCCTCAACCTCACAAGCCCTCCACCTGGGCATCCTGAGTACTAAGATAGTGAGTGTGCACTATCACACTTTGCTTGTTTAAAACCTTGTACTGATGACAGAGTAGTTTCCTATCTCCTTTTTGTTTTAAAATTCTTTAATAAAAACGAGTGTCATAATACATCCATTTTCAAAAAAGGTTTTGTATTAACAAAATTTCACTTTCTTTAAGTTTCAGACATATTAACAGGTCTTCCAAATATGGCAACATGTCGAAGAATTATCTTAAAAATCCCCTCCAACAAAAAGCAGAGCACATGCTTCTCAAAGCTTTAACAGAAAATTCAAAGATCACTGACCTGGTCCTCCTCTTCATCCTCATCCTCTGCCAGACGCTGCCTACCCACTTCATAAAGCCTGCACACTGTGTCCATATTCAGTGCATCCATGCTGCCTTGATTCTGGAATAGAACAACCGTTCTTAAATAAGCAGTGCTCAGAGGCTATATATCCACACCACAGTGGACTGTTGACCTTTACCTTGACCCTATAACTAACAAAGCTTCCAGTATCAACATTATTTGGCTGACTCAAAATGTTACGCCTAGAACAGAGTGGGGAAAAAAAGGCTGGGAAAGTTTAGGCAGTGGTAGCCCCTGAGCAAAGGAGAAGCCACTACCACTGGAACAAGCTTATCTTACTCCGATGAGACAAAGACTCCTCGGAACAAAGAAAAGCAATTTGAGTGCAGGAACTAGGAATTTATAAACAGATTTTTTTTACTGTTTCTCTTGGACTACAAATTTCTCAACCCCTATCCATTGAGTAAGTTATCAATAATCTATCACCAAGAATATTACTTACTTTAAAATACATTGGTATCAGATAAATTGTCAAAATACCAGAACAAAAGAAAAGAGTCTGTAAGACTCCCTTACCTCAATGACAGCAAGATAACAGTCTTTGGTGTCTGTGCATAGGTCAAAGATGTTCCGTTTCACATCAATAGTTGCTGAAAAATATAACATGACTGAAAATTAAATTAGTTCTGTGACCTAAAAGCCTGCTTTTTGTTTACAGGAATTAATTATAGGCCCATATTGAGGACTAGATAGACTGCTCAGCGGTTAAGAGGGCATCCTCGCAGGACCCAAGTTCTGTCCTCAGCACCCATACTAGGTGGTTCAAACCACCTGTAACCAACTCCAAGGAATCCAATGCCTCTGGCTTCTGTGGGCACCTGCATTCACATGAGCATACCTACCTACAAACATATACATACATAACTTAAAAACAATATTTAAGGGTCAATAATCATAGATATTTCTGTAACTTCTGTACTTGTCAGTAAGAAGTCCTACTAGAAGAATGGAGGACCTTAAGGAAGGATGTGAAAACATGAAGAAACAATGACCAGCATCCACCCTTTTCAGACTCACCTATAGGTTTATAATCAGTTGCATTGAAGGTTCGGAAGGATGACCCAAAAGGGCTTTTCATCCTCTCTTCCAATAAGTCATCTTCATCATCTGCCTGCAACATTGCTAATGAGAGACAGAGGAGTGAAACTTTACTAAGAAACACTGTTGATCATAAATGAGGAAACTATTAAAGTTAATCAAGACTTCAATGAGTATTCTTTCAAATTTATTCTGCATTCATTAGTTCTTCTCCAGGTGTCCTCATTACATATCCAACCCACTGCAGCAAACAGTATCTTCAATCTCTCAGTAAGTATTGTGGCTGAGGTTTTTTTTTTTTTTTGGTTTTTGAGACAGGGTTTCTCTGTGTAACCCGGGCTGTCCTGGAACTCACTCTGTAGACCAGGCTGGCCTCGAACTCAGAAATCCGCCTGCCTCTGCCTCCCAAGTGCTGGGATTAAAGGCGTGCGCCACCACCGCCCGGCGTGGCTGAGGTTTTATAATAGCCCAAGGAAAGAAATACAATGGTTTTTAAGATAACAATGTGGAAATTACTGCATAAAATTTCTTTCTGTACAAATTTGATGTGTTAAAAATTAGTAGCCTTAGGGGCTAGAGATGGTTCATCAGATAAGAGCACCGGCTGCTCTTCCAGAGGACCAGGGTTCGATTCTTAGCACTCACACGGCAGCTCACAACTGTGTATAACTAACTCCAGTCCTAGAGGATGGGCACCAGAGCCTCCGTGGGCATTTCATCAACATGGTGTACAGACATACATTCAGGAAAACTCATGAAGATATACTAAACTTAAAAATTCAAAATCAAGCCGGACAGTGGTGGCGCACGCCTTTAATCCCAGCACTTGGGAGGCAGAGGCAGGTGGATTTCTGAGTCCAAGCCCAGCCTGGTCTACAGAGTGAGTTCCAGGACAGTCAGGGCTACACAGAGAAACCCTGTCTTGAAAAACCAAAAAAAAAAAAAAAAATCAAAATCAAGTTCAAGCTCTAAGCTACCTGAGACCCTATCTCAAAGAAACAAACAAATTAGTAGCCTGTTATCTTAAATCAACAAAATGTTCTCTTTTGTCACAATTTTTTTTTCTTTTAATTTGCAATTGTCTTTCACAAGTGAAAATTTCTAAAAGTATAGTACCAGCTAAGTGTAAGTGCAGGACAGAGTAAAGAGAAGGACGGACAATGCTCATTACCTCCGTACATCACTGTCCCAGTGTGGTTAAATACCACACGACACTGATCCAGAGCAGGAACCGTGTGCAAAAGATGGAAAGTTCGAAGGTCCCACTAGGAGGGGTGTGATTAAGGGAAACTTAATTTGACAAGGGTGAGAGGGAACCATGCTTGGTAAGCACTGTGTACTCCATCCCCTCAATCCATAAAGGTTCTTCTCTAACCTCATGGAAACTCTCAATTATCACTTCTTTTTCTTCCTAGTAGATACTGATAGGTTAAATGCCAACATACATTACTGGTTGCTATTCCTGCAAATCATCCCACAGACATAAATGCTACGTGAGTGCTCTTCTTCCCAACGGTACACTCCTCATGTCTAACAACTGATTTCTACAGAGCAAAGGGGAAGCAGTACTGAAATATTTCTGCTAACAAATCAAGTAACATCTGGAAAGTCAGACATGAGTATAAAGGATACAATCTCTGTATTGATGATGACTTCCAGCCCATTTGGATGGAAAACGCCACTGATATTCATGTTGAACTTGTCAAACTTGTGGATGGCCTGTGCAGAGCGGACATCCCAGAGGACGCCATCATTTAAGACAAGATCATCTGTAGGATTAAAGGTGGCACAGTTCCTCTTGTAGTTGTTGGCAAGATCTGGGTTAAACAGAGTCAACAGCTTGTTGCCAGTCTGAATATCATAAATCTTTAGAGAAGAAGGGGCAGGAAGAGAAAAATCAGACCATTTACACAGTGACAGTTTAAAGAGAGACTGTGAGATACCTCTCCACGTTCTCAAACCTCAATTACAAAAGCCCTGCCATGCACAACTGAAATGCTCGATAGCATACCATCTGAGGAAAGGTTAAGTACTCCAGTGCCCAGCTGAGCTTGGAAAACCCTTTCCCCCAAGAAAATGAAAACTCAACCCACATTAAGGATTTAAATAACAAACCTTCTCTTCTCCTGTTTTTGAAGAAACAAAACGTTTCCAAGGTTAAAACCTGAGAAGTCATCAAAGGTCAGCGACTAACTATAAAATATTACTCAGAAGTGAATGCCTAGCTTTCTCCCTTAAAATTCCAGAGTATGTTTTAGCCCTATCATACAACTAAATTCTAAAGTCTATAATTTGCAACTGATGCAGAGACCAGATCTTTCCAATCAACTAAGACATGTTGTAATTTAAATGTTAAAAAAAGGCCTTCTTACATACAAGTAAGGAAACATCATAAAGAAACAAACAAGCACAGATCATGGACAAGACAACCAGACTGGTCACTTCAAAATTCAAAGTCAGGAACATCGGCGGAAAGATTCTTAGCTTAAAATATTAGCAAGACAAAACCCAATGACGTTACATGAATCTTGACTAGGTTCTGATTAAAACAAAACACAAAACAAGAACCTTTGAAACCAAGTACAACAGGAATAACAAAACTAAGTGTGAACTAGATAATAGGTATATATCTGGGAATTATTTGGAATTGATTAGACAATTAAGATCTTTATTGTTAGACGACAAATATTATACAGATAAAAATGCCATAATGATGTTGACAACCCCATTTCAAATAATTTTTTAAAAAGAAATTTATACAGAAGATATTGCAGAATATTAAAATTATAAATCTAGGTAATGGGTATGTGTATTATTTCTTTATAATTTTCTATATACTGTTATGTTTCCAAAAGGGAAAATCCTGCTTATATCCTCCCCAAGCTCTTAGCTCACTTCTCCAGCTACTTGAATGATAGCTACACCTGCTTTGGGGTTCTGCTTAAACAATACTCTGTCTTACTCTGCAACACTTACTACTTAATATATCTCACCAATAAGGCTCCCTAAAGGAAAAGGTTTATTTCATCTAAAAATGTTAAGAAATCAACAAACCTCTGCTCTCCGCTGGGTATGGCTGGCTCACACTTAAAATCCTAGAAATTTTGGGGCTGAGGCAAAGGGATCCTAGATTAGGCCAATCTACATAAAAAAAAAAAATCCTGTCTCAAAAACACAAAAAAGGAAAAAAGAGATGGACAGACTGCTGTACTATATAGTCCTTTCCAACCACCAGGGTCATACTTGACATCTTCATGTTTCCCCGAATAAGTTTCCTGTTAGTGACAAAGCCTCACTAGTTGTCAGCACTGGTTCTTAAACTCTCTTGATCCTCTTGCCCCAAAGTGAGGAGTCACAGGTATTCACAACCATGCCTGGCTCTCTGTGTAATTTATAACTACTTTACTTACTCTGCATTCTGATTACAAGGGTAGTGTTGTTTTTGTTTGAGTTTTGGTGCTTGGAATCTCCGGTTTTAGTTTTTGTTGTCTACGATACTATAGATTGATTCTAGATCACGTTAGAGTTTTCTGTGAACTTCATTCCCAATTCAGCTCCCAACCTTTTAAAATGTATTTTGAAGAGGCTCACTAATTGCTCAGGCCAACTCTGAGACTGCAGTTTCCCTGTCTTAGTCTCAGGAATGACTGGGGTTACAGACATAGACTACCACACCCACATCACTGTGTGATTTCTAGCTGCCAACAGGACACAAATTCCCACATTACCTCCAGAAGATTTCAATGTGAACAAATGGGTAAAATCAGCTTGATAGAAATAGATTCTTAAATACTTACATGGGCAATGTCTCCTTTTGTGCCTATGACCCGATCCTGAGAGTGCTTACTGAACTCAACATAGTGATCTTCTGTGAAGGAATGCCTACAGACAACAAAATTATTGAGGTAACAGATTGTCAGGACATACTCTTCAATCACCTGAAAATTCAGGTAATTTTCAACCTCTTATAAACCACACTTATCCAAAGATTCTTGGTTTCTGAAGAAGAAACAATTTGTATACATTAATTAAAAAAAAAAAAAAGTCCCTCTATCAGTCCACCAAAGCAGATCCTAAATAATGGGAATTTACTGATTAGAGAAATGGCTAGTGTGGGACATGTGCTTTTGAAATATTCCATATATCAATACAACTGTCATGTGAACATATGTCATGTGAAATAAATGTCCATTTAGGGTCAGTGAACAATCCACTGTGTAATAGGAATATAAAGGCATCGTAAGATTATTTATGAACTAAGACAAATTCTTATTAAATGTGGATTGTAAATGAGATAGGAAGAAAATTAACAACAGTTGACAATTTTTCTCTTTCTCCAAAACAGCTTATAATTTAAAATAGGATGGAAGGAAATAAAGTGGGTAAATAAGACACAAAATACAAGATACAACATTATAATAAATAAATACATACTTCATATCAAATACTGATTTCATCCCCCAAAGTGCAGACAAAGGCTGGCTCCAAGTGGCAGATGTCAGAAGTAAAGACCCATCCTACAGACAGAGGAGGTAAAAGTCACTAGGATTTTAATTATAAGTGCCTATAGGGGACTAGAAAAAAATGTATTGATCACTAGAGTCCTAGGATGGTTCTTTTTTTATAATTTACTTACTGTGCATGTGTGTATGATGGATATGCAGGTATGAGGATGTGTGTCATGCATGTAGAAGTAAGAAGACAACTTTGCAGAGTTAGTTTTTCCTTCTACCTTTACATGGGTTCCAAGGAATGAACTGAGGCATTCAGGATTTGCACAGTAAGCACCTTTCCCCACTAACCCAACTTGATGGTCTCAACTTTTTTTTGTCTGTTTTTCTTTTGTTGAAATTGGTTCTGTGTACTCGGGCTGGCCGAGAACTTATTCTATAACTCAAATTAGCTTTGAACTCTCAATCATCCTTCCTGTTTCCCATGTACCACAATAAGTAGCTAAAACTCCCCTCATCAAAAGATGGCCAAGTATCTCACTTTCCTTCTGAAATCTGAATCAACGTCAACTCTAGTTAACAACTCATCTAAAATAAAGTCCAATAAATGGTAACTCTTTTTAACCCTAGTCTCCAATACATCTCAAAATGAGAGCACCCAGGGAAGGAACCCTCACCCTCGACGGTTCAAGATGTGTGATGGCTGAGTTGTGACAGTTATAGCTGGCCTCTTCCTGTCCACTAAATACATTGTAGAGCTTCAGTTGCCCTGTACAGGTGCCAAGCATCAGAAACCGCTCCCGGGCTGAGAATGCACAACAGGTGAAGCCACTTTCATCTTCATTAGCTTCCCGGAATACTGAAATAGGACGAAATCTAAACGGGTGAGGGCAGGGTGGGAGAGAAAGTGCATAAATCAGAATAATGTCAGGGGAACTCTCAAACACAAATTTTGCTAGATGGTATAACAGTATTATGTTTCAAGATGTTAAGAGTTTCATATAAAAAGTGGACAATAAAGCATTACAGTGACATTCAATAGTTTAAATTTCCAATGAAAAAGACTTGTACCCATGATCTTTTGTACCCATGACTTTTTTTGTACCCATGATCTGTATCTGTAATTTATAAAGAATCAAGCAGAAGGCAATGTGGCTGGCACAAAAGGCAAGTTTGAGAAATGGCTGGAAACAATGAGTTGTTTAAGTTCTAAAACAACCCACTGGTTATGATGACAGCAAAGGTATCTAAACACTGCCGAGAATCTAAATAAACCCATAACTGACTGATTAGTTCACACAGCACATAAAGGATAGTTAATACTTCAGGCCAGCAAATGACTTTAACTAATCACTCAGTGACAATACTAATCAAACACTGATTTAAATAAAAGAATCATTCCAAGGAATTTGGGGAACCTCTCCTTACCTGCTAAAGATAAGGTGCCTATCAAAGCATCCACCATCTACTCCTCCATATTTTGGAAATGATGCCCTGCGGTTTAGCCTTGAGGTAAAGTTTATTGGCGCCTGCCGCCTCTGTTTTGGCTCAGGACACTGATGAGGTGTAAAGAGAGAAAAAGGAGGACAGGTGGCAACAGGGTTCTTGCATCGAGCATGTTGCTCTCTAAGATACTCTGTGATGATACTGTCCAGCGTAGGTGGGGAAGGAAGATGTCTATCCAATTGTTTTTTTATGGCAGGGCTCTGGCTGTATGCACCATGGTCCGACTTCTGCCGCAACACTCGAATTTTCCTGCCATTGCACGGTGATGGCCTCTCTCTGATAAAACTGATCCTACCAATCAAAGGGGAGTTGCCTGTATACGATGGGCCAGGCAAAGCCAATGAACCCTGGGGGGGGCGTGGTGGAGGATGGGCAGGGGGAGCAGAGGGGACAGAAGCACCCACAGCAGCATGGCTGCCCAGTCGACTTGCAATGCCATTGGCAATCCGAGGGGTCCGGGGAAGAGAGACAGGAGAAGCAGCAGCAGTCACTGGGGTGAAGGCAGAAGAATGTGAGGCAGCAGTCATGGGCAAGTCAGCTTCTCTCGTCAGCACAGTTGCTGTCTCTCCAAGCCCTTTAGAAATGAGATGGTTCCGTATCAATAGGAGCAGCTCTTTCTCAGGGAAGGAGATCCTTGACTGAGCAACAACATCTGCTTTCTGCAGTCGTGCGAGAGACACATCAGTGCCAATGAGAAGAGGCTTTCCTGATACACGCTCAATAAGCTCAGCAGCGTATTTGCAGAACTTGACATGGTCACTACGCTTATCCTGAAGCACAGGCTCCTTCATCAGCTGTTGAATCTGGCAGCTACTAAAAAGGGGAAGTTTACTGATGATCTGTCGAACAGTGCTACTTCGAGATAGGCCTACAAGGGCCTTGCAGGCTAGGGCCCGGATCTGATCTGCATCTGTAATGGGCATCTTGATAGACAATAGGGACAGAAGCACCTTGATGCCATTGTTGGACTGGACCACATTCCACATCTTGGCCAGAGTATGCTCACTGCTCTTGGGGGTCTGAGACAGCTTTCTCCGAGGAGTTCCAGAAATAAATTTGCCAATACTGGATATTCGGTTATCTGGACCACATACACAATTGATGATTATTTGAAGTGCTGACTTCTGAATTTCAGCATCATGGATAAAGAACTCACCCTCAGCCACGCCCAAAATAATGCTGATACCTACAACATAGGAAAAATTATATTATTCCTCATAAAACTAATAGCTAGAAGACCCATGTTAGCACATCACAGGAACACTTTATACAGTCATCTTTATTCTGCACTATGAACAACAGCCAAGATATGGGATCAGTATAAGCATCCATCAACAAATGGACAAAGAAAATAAGGCATTATGCACAATGGAATCTTACTTAGCAATAAAAAAGAATGAAATTATGTTATTTTACAAGAAAATAGATGGGGTTGACAAAATGGCTTATTGGGTAAAAGCTATTAGAATCAAGCCTAAGAACTGACATTTGTGGAGAGAACTTAACTCCAGTAAGTTACCTTCTTATCCTCCACACATATACCATGATATGTAAGAACAAACACAACATAATAAAATGTAAATAGGGGGAAAAAAGAAAATAGATGAATCTCAAGATATGAAATAACAATTCATCTACAAAATCTAGAATTAAAATGAAGCAGAAGAAAAACCCACACATCTAGGATGCCAGTATTCAGAAAGCCAAGGCAGGAAGATACTAACAATTTCTAGGCAAGCTTGAGCTACATAGTAAATTCCAGACGAGCCTGGACTAGAGAATGAGGAACCTATCTCAAAAACAACTTACTACCAAAAAAGGCATAGAACTAGAATGGAGCCTAAGAAAGAGAAAAATAGTGACCTTTGTGTTTTGTTTTATTTTATTGGTTAGCTTTTTGTTTTCTGACACAGACTCTCTCTTCACAGCCCTAGCTGTCCTAGAACTCACTCTGTGGACCTGGTTAACCTCCAACTCAAGAGATCCACCTGCCTCTGCGTCCCAAGTGCTGGGAGTAAAGGCGTGTACTACCACGCCTGGCAAAAGAAGAGTCTTTAAAAGGGAAAAGATGAGGGTGATGTGAAGAAGATAAACAAAAAAAAGTGAAGTAGTCTGTCCTATATACACGATCTGAATTTAAATATGTGTGCGTTCGACATGACAGTAGAAGAGGGACATGAGGGTAGGGAGGAAGTGGAAGGTATATGTGAGCAAAGAACCATTATTCTACAGAGTTTTAGGGAACAAGGAAATGGCGCAGAGGGTACAAGGCTTGCTGTGTAACGTGTAAGCCTGATGACCTGAGTTTGATAACCAGAACCCATGTTATAAAAAAAAAAAAAGAAAACCCAAAGCTGGATGTTGTACTAACAGCACTTCCACAGGAAGACAAAGATGGGCAAACAGACTGGCTTAAAGTTCATAGACCCACAGCAACAAGATAAAAGGAAAGAGCCAACATCCAAAAGCTGTCTTCTGATCTCTACATGTGCTTCACCTGCAGAGACACACACACGTACTACATTTTTTTAAACAAAAGCTAATGGCTGGTGGGTGGTAATGATACATGCCTTTCAGAGGCAAGGGCAAGTGGATCTCTGAATTTGAAGCCAACCTGGTCTACAGAGCAAGTTCCAGGGCAGGCATGGTGGTACACACCAGTGAGTCCAGCATCCATTAGGTAGAGGCAGACCATCCTCAGATACATACTGAGTTAGAGACCAGCCTGGCATACTTGAAACCCTGTCTCAACACACATCATGAAAAAAACCAACCAACCAATCAAGAAAAAAGTCCAAGTATTATTGTTACATTTTCCGTATCTTAATAGTACAATAGCTCATGTATTCCTTAGTAAACAGAGGGGTTATGGGAAGTGTGAAAGTCACCGAAGTTTGTGTGCGTATCTGCTAGGTAAAAGGAACAAAGCAGTTGGAATATTAAAACCTTTGTGAAAAGCAAAAGGCCCTCAGCTTAGCAACTATCAGGCCATAGAAACTTTAACCAGAATCTACTGAACAATTGCAAGTAGGTGCTTGAGCCTTAGGCACTTTCATTCCCAGGCATTAGCCTGAGGACTCAGTCAATCACTTCACCTCAGCGGATTTCTTTCTCACACTTGCTTTCTCCTTTGCTGTGTTTCTGAGAGAGATAGTCCTCAGTCAGGTTACCAAGCTCTTGTCTTTCACTGTTTGTCCCAAATTAGTAATTATCACAAAGATAAGTTCTGGGAAGTACACAAACACTAGTACAGAAATATCTGCACCACTTAGAAAGCCAAAGTTTATTAGTATGACACTCTTTGTATGAACTGTACGGTGGCCAATTACAGCAGACAAGGTACCCTCCTCTAGAACCTTCTATTTCAGTGGTTGGCTCTCAACTTTCCTAATGCTGCAACCCTTTAATACAGTTGTGGTGACCCCCAATCACAAAATAATCTTCATTGTTATTTCATAACTATAACTTTGCTATTGTTATGAATCTTAATGTAAATATCTGATGAGAATGATATCTGATAAGCAACCTAAGAAAGGACTTTCAACCTCAAAGAGGTTGAAATTAGGTTACAAGTGTGACTATAAGAGCAAAGGCGAATCTATCAGACAACAGACAATGGCAAGGTATGATTGACAGATAGCTTAGTCTGTAAATTATCTGCCTGACCATCACAGGACTGAAGTTTGATCCCTAAAACCAACCAGCGGGGGGAGGGGGGGAGGGAGAGAAAGAGAGAAGGGTGAGAGAGGGAGAGGGAGGAGAAGAGAAGAGAAGAGAAGAGAAGAGAAGAGAAGAGAAGAGAAGAGAAGAGAAGAGAAGAGAAGAGAAGAGACGAGAAGAGACCATCCGTCCGTCCATCCATGCATGGTGACATCCATGCTTGTATCCTAGCAGACTTGGTAAGTTCAAGGTATAGTAAAGAAAAGTGGTTGATGCCTGAGGAATGACACCTCCTGTTGTCCTCTGGCCTTCACACACATGCATATACCTCTATATTCCAAAACACTGGCAAGGTAACGAGGTGCAACCTACCTACAGTGGAAACAGTAGAGCCAGCCTCATCTAGCACGTCTACTGACTCTGCCAACTGGAGCTGGATTTTTGGCACCACAGTGAGAATAGCAAGGACATCCAAAGCAAACCGCACAGTGTCATTCCTAAACAGGAAGAATTGGTCAATGGGGAACTACAATATAGTAACAAAAAAATAAATTTAGAAAACAAACATACAACAGGTTGAAACAGTTTGAGCAGTTCTATTTCTCAAATATTTAAAACTATAAGAATATACTGGATACTCTAAAAAATAATCTGGAAGCCAGGGAGTGGTGGCACACTTGAGAGGCAATGGCAGAGGCAGGAGGATCTCTGTGAATATATCACCAGCCTGGTCTACAGAGTGAGTTACAGACAGCCAAGGTGACACAGAGAAACCCTGTCTCAGGAAACCAAAAAAAAAAAAAAAAAAAAAAAAAATGGAGCTATGAACTGACGATGACATTTACTTATTAGTATATGTGTTACAGTGTGTACAGTCACAAGACAACTTTCAGGACTTGGTTTTCTCCTTCCATCA
Source organism: Grammomys surdaster (assembly GCF_004785775.1). Taxonomy (NCBI): domain Eukaryota; kingdom Metazoa; phylum Chordata; class Mammalia; order Rodentia; family Muridae; genus Grammomys; species Grammomys surdaster. The sequence continues at coordinate 5,130,606 of NW_021620939.1, read as the reverse complement.
AGTTGGTTCCAGAGATCAAAATAAGTCACCAGGCTTGGAGGCAATTTCTTTTCCCACTGAATCATCTCACTTGCCCAAAACAGGAACTTTTCTTTTTCTTTTTTTAAATAATTTTAAAAAAAGACTTGGGCTGGTGAAATGGCTCAGCAGTTAAGAGCACTGACTGCTCTTCTAGAGGTCATGAGTTCAAATCCCAGCAACCACATGGTGGCTCACAACCATCTGCAATGAGATCTGATGCGCTCTTATGGGTGTCTGGAGACAGCTACAGTGTACTCACATATAATAAATAAATAATCTAAAAAAAAAAAGACTTATTTTATGTATGAGTACCAATAAAGAGCATCAATCCCATTACAGATGGTTGTGAGCCACCATGTAGTTGCTGGGAATTGAACTCAGGACCTCTGGAAGAGCAGTCAGTGCTCTTAACCACTGAACTATCTGTCCAGGCCCCTCTTTTTCTTGTTTTTAAACTTATTTAGAGCCAGGCACAGTGAGCCACACCTTTAATCCCAGCCATTTAGGAGGCAGAGACAGAGGCAGAGGCAGGTGGATCCCTGTTAGTTTGAGGTCACCCTGATGTATAGAGTGAGTGCCAGAACAGCCAGGGCTATATAGAGACCCTATCTCAAAAAAGAAAACAACAAAGAGGGATAAACTAGTGTTTATATATCCCCTAAAATTCATTATCCAAAATGCTCTGTACCAAAATCACTTCAAATTTCATTCCTTTCTGATGTTAGAGTACTTAAGATCTATCAGTTGAGAATCACTAATCTAAAAACTTAAAATCTAAAATATTACAAAAATCAATTAGGGCAAACTACCCTGT
>NW_021620939.1:5125899-5129371 GCF_004785775.1 Grammomys surdaster | reverse complement strand
TTTCAGAATACAACTAAGTGAAAGAGAAAATGTAGGACACAAATCTAAAACCAAGTATCAAACATTTATGGGAAACTATTACGATCACTTTACAATCACATTTATACCTTTACGACATCTAGTAAAGGTGAAAATGAAGATATGCTATAACCTATGTTCTATACACCACAGCCTCAAACATGAATAAACTATAGTACAGAAATACAGCATTTTAAATATCAATGTGAAAAAGCAAATTGTAGCCGGGCAGTGGTGGCGCACACCTTTAATCCCAGCACTTGGGAGGCAGAGGCAGGCGGATTTCTGAGTTCGAGGCCAGCCTGGTCTACAGAGTGAGTTCCAGGACAGCCAGGGCTACACAGAGAAACCCTGTCTCGAAAAACAAACAAAAAAAAACAAAAACAAAAACAAAAAAAAGAAAGAAAGAAGGAAAGAAGGGAAGAAGGAAAGAAAGAAAGGAAGGAAGGAAGGAAGGAAAAGCAAACTGTAAAGACTTTTTAACATAGCTGGAAACAGTTTTATATGCCTATATTCATTACTCAGAGGCAAAGCAGAAAGATTTATCTAAGCCAAGGCTAACCTGGTCTAATAGGTAGTTCAGAATCAACTTTAATTATATATAATAAAGACCCTGTTCCAAAAAAATGACAGGTAAGGGCTGGAGAAATGACTCAGCGGTTCAGAGCATGGGCTGCTCTCTCAGAGGACCTAGGCTTGATTCCAAGCATACTCCATCTCTAGAGGATCCAATGTCCTTTTCTGGCCTCCATGGGCACTGCATACAAGTACACTAACATAGATGTAAACTAAATATCCATACACATAAACAATTAAAATGAAAAAAAATACAAAAGCTAGATATGTACTTCAGTGATAGTACGTGCAAGATACTGGATTGGACTCCAATATAGTTTTATACATTTTAGTTTCTAGTATTGAAAACAGTAATAATTTTAACACAAAACATTTTTCTTAGAGTACTGTATAATTTGTATTTTGTTTTTTTTTTGAAACAGGTGTGTTTCTCTTCGTAGCCCTGTATGTCCTAGAACTTGCTTTGTAGACAAGGTTGGCCTCTAACTCAAGAGATCTGCTTGCCTCTTGCCTAAGTGCTGGGATTAAAGGCACGTGCCACCACCACCTGCCTTAGTACAGCATGGTTTCTAATATGGTAAAGAGTTCTAAGGCCAGAAAGTTTGTGAATGACTATTAAAAAAAAAAAACTATTATATTTAGTATCTCTAAATTTAGTAAACAAGGTATTCTCTCAAACAGCCCACCCACCCTTTAGGTGGTGACAGTGTGAGAGGATCCAATTAGCCAGAGCCAGGTTGAGTTGATGACAGGCTACAAACTGGCAGTTTGGGAGGCAAGGCCTAAATTTCCGTTGCCCAGAAATGAGAACCCGAATCCAGGAACCTGTGGTCATCAAAGCACAGCCACTGACAGCCAACACAGAACACCTTGTCATCTGGCCTGAAGTAAGAATAGGTAGCTAGATTGAATAAGCGATCCCTCAGGGAGGTCTCTAGAGCCCACCAATTGTAGACTCCTAGAGATAGAGCTAACCAATCAAGGTAAAAGGACACATACCCCTCCCTGGAATTCCCCTAACAAACAATAAAAGCTAGACCTATGAGCCCAGTAGATGTCTCCTTTCCCAAACAGGGAGACCCCTGCGTGCAGGAATTTTAGCTGAATAAATGTTCTTTGCTTTTGCATTCTATTTAAGTCTAGGGTACCACTCTTTGGCGATTCTTGGACTGTAATCAAGAGTTTCTCCATGTAGCCTTGGCTGTTCTGGAACTCCCTCTGTTGAGGTTTAGTCAGTTGCTATGTATTGTAATGGTAAGTGTGGCCCCCAAGACCTGATTGCCCTAGAGACTAGAGTCCACAGGTAGACCCAAGTGACACTATGTAACCTTGCCTGGAAGTTATTTCTGATCGGTTAATAAAAATGCTGATAGCCAATAGCTGGGCAGAAGAGACATAGGTGGGGTTTAGGGGTTTAGGGTTCCCGGGATGGGGTTGGAGGAGGGAGAGAGGAACAGAGGGGGTGGGGTGGGGGGAGAGAGAGAGAGACAGAGACCGAGACAGAGACACAAAGATGGACAGAGACAGGAGAAGGAGGGAAGAAGAGAAGGAGGAAAAGGAGGAGTGTTGGGAGGGGGGATAAGAAAGCACAAAATCAACAACACAGACTCCAAGAATCAGGCAAGTGGCAAAAAACTGAGAGCCTACCTAGAATCTGCTGGCATGGCTAGAGACAACTGCTGCTCGATCAGGCGTTGGAGCAAGTCAATGATAAAGAGACAGTGGCACATCTGGCTATTTGAGAACTAGTGAGGTTGGTATAAAGGTTTGCCCAGTTCCTGCATTAACACCCACTCCCAAGGGTTGTGGTTGGGGTTGCAAGCAACAGAGGAGGAGGTGGGTAGAGGGAAGAAAAAGCCACCATGGGTTAGGTGAGCTACAAAATTTAATGGCCATAAGAGTTGGCTAATTAGAGTTAAGAGCAGCCCAAATAAATAAAACATGCCAAATTATAAAATAGAATTATGGGCTGGAAAACAGACACGGTATAGAGGATAAACATCTGCCCAGCTCTTGTGCTGATTAAGGTTCATTCTAATTATAAAGGTTGTGTGTGTCTATTCCTGAAACTAATGTTTTGTTTTGGGTTTTTTTTGTTTTTCTGTTTTTTGTTTTTTTGAGACAGGATTTCTCTGTATATCTCTGGTTGTCCTGGAACTCACTCTGTAGACCAGGCTGGCCTCAACGCAAAAATCCGCCTGCCTCTGCCTCTGCAGCCACAACTGACTCTTTTTTTTGAGGCAGGGTCTGTTCTGGAGCTCAGGAAGGCTTCAAACTCAGATTTACCTGCTTCTGCCTTTAAGGAGGTGAAGGAAATGAAACGAGATCATAAAATATTGTCCCTGGGTGTGGTGACACATATCTTTAATCCCAGTCCTTGGTCTACAAAAAGTGTGTTGTAGAAGTGGTTAATCCTAATCTGTGGTTTCTGCTCTGCCTTTAACCATTTAGTTTCCCCAGGCAGTAGTGGCACACGCCTTTAATCCCAGCACTTGGGAGGCAGAGGCAGGCGGATTTCTGAGTTCGAGGCCAGCCTGGTCTATAGAGTGAGTTCCAGGACAGCCAGGGCTACACAGAGAAGCCCTGCTTTGAAAAACAAAAACAAAGAAAAAGTTTATTGTGGGGACAATGACTCTTAGCATTGGGAGCAAGGAGGATTTCAAGTTCTGGGCCTAACTCTTAAAAAGGGGGGGATAGGAGTGGAGGGACAAGGGGATGAGATACAGATAAGTGATAAGAGAGGGGGGAGAGAAAACAAGCATCCCTGCTTCCAAATATTTACCTTGCCAAATATGTACCCACACAAATAGATAAAGAGACTGATAGATCAGACAGGAGAGGGAAGGAGGGGAGGGAGGGGAGGGGAGGGGAGGGGAGG